>NC_142401.1:19414853-19720853 GCF_059441095.1 Idiotropiscis lumnitzeri | reverse complement strand
AGGAATTTTCTTTACATAGATTGAGTCAAGCGATGTACTTGCCTTTGCTTTAAAAAAATTGCAGAGTAACCACACCTTACCGCTGTGCTATTGTTTGATCGTGTAGAATATGTTAATGGCATACCGAAGTGCACGGCCTCATACCTCAGTGGTTAGCGCACTGACCAATAAGCCAGTGGTTGTGTGTTCAATTCTCACTGAGGCCTGATGACCATGTCCCTATCCACTATCATCGTCGTGTGTTGCATCAGGCAGTAATGGAAAACCAGCAAGACTCAGACCCTTCCGGAGAACGAAAGACGGACCAATTTGTAGGAGATAAGCAGGTGTATGTTTTGTCTCCTGCGAGTCAAGTCATGTCCTAAGTTTTTCTCATACATTTGAAGCTGCACTTTTCTTTGGGCTCGTTATCAAAAATGCGAACGATATGAAAATGTGCACAGCTTCATAGCTCAGTGGTTAGAGTACTGTTCTTGTAAACCAGTGGTCGTGAGTTCAATTCTCACTGAGGCCTAGGTTGCAATCTGGTGTCAAGCCAGGTAATTTGGGTGTTAGAATCAAATTCCAAATGTGTTGAACATCTGCAGGTTTGCTCTTTATCTCTTGGGTGTCAAGCAACGTACTTGGGTTTTCTTTGAAAAAATTGTTCAGTGCTCCCCACCTACCGCTGTGCTTTTGTTCCCTCGTTAACAAAATGCTAATGGCACAATTGAGGACAAGGCCTCATATCTCAGTGGTTAGACCACTGGTCTAGTAAACCAGGGGTCGTGAGTTCAATTCTCACTGAGGCCGGTTGGACAAATGCCTCACGGATACCTGCTAGCATTCTTAGGAATGTATGTCGAACAAGGTCATTTGGTTGTTAGAACAACCTCCTGAATAGGTAGAATGTTTGCCGGAGTTTCTCATATCTCAGTGGTTAGACCACTGGTCTAGTAAACCAGGGGTCGTGAGTTCAATTCTCACTGAGGCCGGTTGGACAAATGCCTCACGGATACCTGCTAGCATTCTTAGGAATGTATGTCGAACAAGGTCATTTGGTTGTTAGAACAACCTCCTGAATAGGTAGAATGTTTGCCGGAGTTTTCTTTACCTAGATTGAGTCAAGCAATGTACTTGGGTTTTCTTTGAAAAAAATGCAGAGTGCCCACTTCTTACAGCTGTGCTATTGTTCGATCGTGAACAATATGTTCACGGCATACTCAAGTGCGAGTCCTCATACCTCAGTGGTTAGCGCACTGACCTAGTAACCCAGTGGTTGAGAGTTCAATTCCCACTGAGGCCTGATGACCCTGTCACTAACCACTATCATCGTCGTGTGTTGCAACAGGCAGTGATGGAAAGCCAGCAAGACCCAGACCCTTCCGGAGAAGGATAGGTGGGCCCTTTTGTAGGAGATAAGCAGGTGTATGTTTGGTCTCCTGCGAGTCAAGTAATATCCTAAGTTTTTCTCATGCATTTGAAGCTGCACTTTTTTTGGCTCGTTAACACAAATGCAAACGGCATGAAAACTTGCACGGCTTCATACCTCAGTGGTGAGAGTACTGGTCTTGTAAACCAGTGGTCGTGAGTTCAATTCTCACTGAGGCCTAGATAGTGATCTGACATCAAGCCTGGCATTTTGGGTGTTAGAATCACCTTCCAAATGTGTTGAACATCTGCAGGTGTGCTCTTTATCTAGAGGGAGTCTAGCAACCTACTTGGGTTTTCTTTGAAAAAACTTTAGTGCTCCCTACTGACCGCTGTGCTTTTGTTCCCTCGTTAACAAAATGCTAATGGCACGGTAGAGGACATGGCCTCATTGCTATGTGGTTAGAGAACTGGTCTAGTAAATCAGGGGTCGTGAGTTCAATTCTCACTGAGGCTTGGTGGGTGGATACCTCACTGAAACCTGATGACCATGTCCCTAACCACTATCATCGTCGTGTGTTGCATCAGGCAATGACGGAAAACCAGCAAGACCCAGACCCTTCCGGAGAAGGATAGACTGGCCCTTTTGTAGGAGATAAGCAGGTGTGTGTTTGGTCTCCTGCGAGTCAAGTAATGTCCTAAGTTTTTCTCATGCATTTGAAGCTGCACTTCTTTTGGCTCTTTAACAAAAATGCTAACAGTATAAATACATGGAAGGCTTCATAGCTAAGTGGTTAGAGTACTGGTCTAGTAAACCGGTGGTCGTGAGTTCAATTCTCACTGAGGCCTAGATAGCGATCTGGAATCAAGCCTGGCATTTAGGGTGTTAGAATCACCTTCCAAATGTGTTGAACATCTGCAGGTGTGCTCTTTATCTATAGGGAGTCTAGCAACCTACTTGGGTTTTCTTTGAAAAAACTTTAGTGCTCCCTACCTACCGCTGTGCTTTTGTTCCCTCGTTAACAAAATGCTAATGGAACGGTAGAGGACAAGGCCTCATTGCTGTGTGGTTAGAGAACTGGTCTAGTAAACCAGGGGTCGTGAGTTCAATTCTCACTGAGGCTTGGTGCGTGTATACCTCACTGAAGCCTGATGACCATGTCCCTACCCACTATCATCGTCGTGTGTTGCATCAGGCAGTGACGGAAAACCAGCAAGACCCAGACCCTTCCGGAGAAGGATAGACTGGCCCTTTTGTAGGAGATAAGCAGGTGTATGTTTTGTCTCCTGCGAGTCAAGTAATGTCCTAAGTTTTTCTCATGCATTTGAAGCTGCACTTTTTTTGGCTTGTTAACAAAAATGCTAACAGTATAAAGACATGGAAGGCTTCTTAGCTCAGTGGTTAGACTACTGGTCTCGTAAGCCAGTGGTCGTGTGTTCAATTCTCACTGAGGCCTAGATAGCGATATGGAATCAAGCCATGTATTTTGGGTGTTAGAATCACCTTCCAAATGTGCTGAACATCTGCAGGTGTGCTCTTTATCTCTTGGGTGTCAAGCAACGTACTTGGGTTTTCTTTGAAAAAATTGTTCAGTGCTCCCCACCTATCGCTATGCTTTTGTTCCCTCGTTAACAAAAAGCTAATGGCACAATTGAGGACAAGGCCTCATAGCTCAGTGGTTAGAACACTGGTCTAGTAAACCAGGGGTCGTGCGTTCAATTCTCACGGAGGCCTGGTGGACGTATGCCTCACTGAGGTCTGGTAGCATTCTTAGGAATTGATGTCAAACAAGGTGATTTGGTTGTTAGTACAACCTCCTGATTAGGTAGAATGTTCGCAGGAATTTTCTTTACGTAGAATGAGTCAAGCGATGTACTTGCCTTTGCCTTAAAAAAATTGCAGAGTAACCACACCTTACCGTTGTGCTATTGTTAGATCGTGTAGAATATGTTCATGGCATACCGAAGTGCACGTCCTCATACCTCAGTGGTTAGCGCACTGACCTAGTAAGCCAGTGGTTGTGTGTTCAATTCTCACTGAGGCCTGATGACCATGTCCCTAACCACTATCATCGTCGTGTGTTGCATCAGGCAGTAATGGAAAACCAGCAAAACTCAGACCCTTCCGGAGAAGGAAAGACGGACCAATTTGTAGGAGGTAAGCAGGTGTATGTTTTGTCTCCTGCTAGTCAAGTCATGTCCTAAGTTTTTCTCATCCATTTGAAGCTGCACTTTTCTTTGGGCTCGTTATCAAAAATGCGAACGATATGAAATTGTGCGCGGCTTCATAGCTCAGTGGTTAGAGTACTGGTCTTGTAAACCAGTGGTCGTGAGTTCAATTCTCACTGAGACCTAGGTTGCAATCTGGTGTGAAGCCAGGTATTTTGGGTGTTAGAATCATCTTCCAAATGTGTTGAACATCTGCAGGTGTGCTCTTTATCTCTTAGGTGTCAAGCAACGTACTTGGGATTTCTTTGAAAAAATTGTTCAGTGCTCCCCACCTACCGCTGTGCTTTTGTTCCCTCGTTAACAAAATGCTATTGGCACAATTGAGACAAGGCCTCATATCTCAGTGGTTAGACCACTGGTCTAGTAAACCAGGGGTCGTGAGTTCAATTCTCACCGAGGCCGGGTGGACAAATGCCTCACTGATGCCTGCTAGCATTCTTAGGAATGTATGTCAAACAAGGTGATTTGGTTGTTCGAACAACCTCCTGAATAGGCAGAATGTTTGCCGGAGTTTTCTTTACCTAGATTGAGTCAAGCAATGTACTTGGGTTTTCTTTGAAAAAAATGCAGAGTGCCCACTTCTTACAGCTGTGCTATTGTTCGATCGTGAACAATATGTTCACGGCATACTCAAGTGCGAGTCCTCATACCTCAGTGGTTAGCGCACTGACCTAGTAACCCAGTGGTTGCGAGTTCAATTCTCACTGAGGCCTGATGACCCTGTCACTAACCACTATCATCGTCGTGTGTTGGAACAGGCAGTGATGGAAAGCCAGCAAGACCCAGACCCTTCCGGAGAAGGATAGGCGGGCCCTTTTGTAGGAGATAAGCAGGTGTATGTTTGGTCTCCTGCGAGTCAAGTAATGTCCTAAGTTTTTCTCATACATTTGAAGCTGCACTTTTTTTGGATCGTTAACACAAATGCAAACGGTATGAAAACGCGCACGGCTTCATACCTCAGTGGTGAGAGTACTGGTCTTGTAAACCAGTGGTTGTGAGTTCAATTCTCAATGAGGCCTAGATAGCGATCTGACATCAAGCCTGGCGTGTTGGGTATTAGAATCACCTTCCAAATGTGTTGAACATCTGCAGGTGTGCTCCTTATCTATAGGGAGTCTAGCAACCTACTTGGGTTTTCTTTGAAAAAACTTTAGTGCTCCCTACCTACCGCTGTGCTTTTGTTCCCTCGTTAACAAAATGCTAATGGCACGGTAGAGGTCAAGGCCTCATTGCTATGTGGTTAGAGAACTGGTCTAGTAAACCATGGGTCGTGAGTTCAATTCTCACTGAGGCTTGGTGGGTGTATACCTCACTTAAACCTGATGACCATGTCCCTAACCACTGTCATCGCCGTGTGTTACATCAGGCAGTAATGGAAAACCAGCAAGACTCAGACCCTTCCGGAGAAGGAAAGACGGACCATTTTGTAGGAGATAAGCAGGTGTGTGTTTTGTCTCCTGCTAGTCAAGTCATGTCCTAAGTTTTTCTCATGCATTAGAAGCTGCACATTTCTTTGGGCTCGTTATCAAAAATGCGAACGATATGAAAATGTACACGGCTTCATAGTTCAGTGGTTACCGTAATGGCACGGTAGAGGACAAGGCCTCATTGCTATGTGGTTAGAGAACTGGTCTAGTAAACCAGGGGTCGTGAGTACAATTCTCACTGAGGCTTGGTGGGTGTATACCTCACTGAACCCTGATGACCATGTCCCTAACCACTATCATCGTCGTGTGTTGCATCAGGCAATGACGGAAAACCAGCAAGACCCAGACCCTTCCGGAGAAGGATAGACAGGCCCTTTTGTAGGAGATAAGCAGGTGTATGTTTAGTCTCCTGCGAGTCAAGTAATGTCCTAAGTTTTTCTCATGCATTTGAAGCTGCACTTTTTTTGGCTCGTTAACAAAAATGCTAACAGTATAAATACATGGAAGGCTTCATAGCTCAGTGGTTAGAGTACTGGTCTCGTAAACCAGTGGTCGTGAGTTCAATTCTCACTGAGGCCTAGATAGCGATCTGGAATCAAGCCAGGTATTTGGGTGTTAGAATCACCTTCCAAATGTGCTGAACATCTGCAGGTGTGCTCTTTATCTCTTGGGTGTCAAGCAACGTACTTGAGTTTTCTTTGAAAAAATTGTTCAGTGCTCCCCACCAACCGCTGTGCTTTTGTTCCCTCGTTAACAAAATGCTAATGGCACAATTGAGGACAAGGCCTCATAGCTCAGTGGTTAGAGCACTGGTCTAGTAAACCAGGGGTCGTGAGTTCAATTCTCACTGAGGCCTGGTGGATGTATGCCTCACTGAGGTCTGGTAGCATTCTTTGGAATTGATGTCAAACAAGGTGATTAGGTTGTTAGAACAACCTCCTGAATAGATAGAATGTTCGCAGGAATTTTCTTTACGTAGATTGAGTCAAGCGATGTACTTACCTTTGCTTTAAAAAAATTGCAGAGTAACCACACCTTACCGTTGTGCTATTGTTAGATCGTGTAGAATATGTTCATGGCATACCGAAGTGCACGTCCTCATACCTCAGTGGTTAGCGCACTGACCTAGTAAGCCAGTGGTTGTGTGTTCAATTCTCACTGAGGCCTGATGACCATGTCCCTAACCACTATCATCGTCTTGTGTTGCATCAGGCAGTAATGGAAAACCAGCAAGACTCAGACCCTTCCGGAGAAGGAAAGACGGACCATTTTGTAGGAGATAAGCAGGTGTATGTTTGGTCTCCTGCGAGTCAAGTAATGTCCTAAGTTTTTTCTCATGCATTTGAAGCTGCACTTTTTTTGACTCGTTAACAAAAATGCTAACAGTATAAATACCTGCAAGGCTTCATAGCTCAGTGGTTAGAGTACTGGTCTCGTAAACCAGTGGTCGTGAGTTCAATTCTCACTGAGGCCTAGATAGCGATCTGGAATCAAGCCAGGTATTTTGGGTGTTAGAATCACCTTCCAAATGTGTTGAACATCTGCAGGTGTGCTCTTTATCTCTTGGGTGTCAAGCAACGTACTTGGGTTTTCTTTGAAAAAATTGTTCAGTGCTCCCCACCTACCGCTGTGCTTTTGTTCCCTCGTTAACAAAATGCTAATGGCACGGTAGCGGACAAGGCCTCATTGCTATGTGGTTAGAGAACTGGTCTAGTAAACCAGGGGTCGTGAGTTCAATTCTCACTGAGGCTTGGTGGGTGTATACCTCACTGAAACCTGATGACCATGTCCCTAACCACTATCATCGTCGTGTGTTGCATCAGGCAGTAATGGAAAACCAGCAAGACTCAGACCCTTCCGGTGAAGAAAAGACGGACCAATTTGTAGGAGATAAGCAGGTGTATGTTTTGTCTCCTGCTAGTCAAGTCATGTCCTAAGTTTTTCTCATTCATTAGCTGCGCTTTTCTTTGGGCTCGTTATCAAAAATGCGAACGATATGAAAATGTGCACGGCTTCATAGCTCAGTGGTTAGAGTACTGGTCTTGTAAACCAGTGGTCGTGAGTTCAATTCTCACTGAGGCCTAGGTTGCAATCTGCTGTCAAGCCAGGTATTTTGGGTGTTAGAATCACCTTCCAAATGTGTTGAACATCTGCAGGTGTGCTCTTTATCTCTTGGGTGTCAAGCAACGTACTTGGGATTTCTTTGAAAAAATTGTTCAGTGCTCCCCACCTACCGCTGTGCTTTTGTTCCCTCGTTAACAAAATGCTATTGGCACAATTGAGACAAGGCCTCATATCTCAGTGGTTAGACCACTGGTCTAGTAAACCGGGGGTCGTGAGTTCAATTCTCACCGGGGCCGGGTGGACAAATGCCTCACTGATGCCTGCTAGCATTCTTAGGAATGTATGTCAAACAAGGTGATTTGGTTGTTAGAACAACCTCCTGAATAGGTAGAATGTTTGCCGGAGTTTTCTTTACCTAGATTGAGTCAAGCAATGTACTTGGGTTTTCTTTGAAAAAAATGCAGAGTGCCCACTTCTTACAGCTGTGCTATTGTTCGATCGTGAACAATATGTTCACGGCATACTCAAGTGCGAGTCCTCATACCTCAGTGGTTAGCGCACTGACCTAGTAACCCAGTGGTTGCGAGTTCAATTCTCACTGAGGCCTGATGACCCTGTCACTAACCACTATCATCGTCGTGTGTTGCAACAGGCAGTGATGGAAAGCCAGTAAGACCCAGACCCTTCCGGAGAAGGAGAGGCAGGCCCTTTTGTAGGAGATAAGCAGGTGTATGTTTGGTCTCCTGCGAGTCAAGTAATGTTCTAAGTTTTTCTCATGCATTTGAAGCTGCACTTTTTTTGGCTCGTTAACACAAATGCAAACGGTATAAAAACGTGCACGGCTTCATACCTCAGTGGTGAGAGTACTGGTCTTGTAAACCAGTGGTCGTGAGTTCAATTCTCACTGAGGCCTAGATAGTGATCTGACATCAAGCCTGGCATTTTGGGTGTTAGAATCACCTTCCACATGTGTTGAACATCTGCAGGTGTGCTCCTTATCTATAGGGAGTCTAGCAACCTACTTGGGTTTTCTTTGAAAAAACTTTAGTGCTCCCTACCTACCGCTGTGCTTTTGTTCCCTCGTTAACAAAATGCTAATGGCACGGTAGAGGAAAAGGCCTCATTGCTATGTGGTTAGAGAACTGGTCTCGTAAACCAGCGGTCGTGAGTTCAATTCTCACTGAGGCTTGGTGGGTGTATACCTCACTGAAACCTGATGACCATGTCCCTAACCACTATTATCGTCGTGTGTTGCATCAGGCAATGACGGAAAACCAGCAAGACCCAGACCCTTCCGGAGAAGGATAGACAGGCCCTTTTGTAGGAGATAAGCAGGTGTATGTTTGGTCTCCTGCGAGTCAAGTAACGTCCTAAGTTTTTCTCATGCATTTGAAGCTGCACTTTTTTTGGCTCGTTAACAAAAATGCTAACAGTATAAATACATGGAAGGCTTCATAGCTCAGTGGTTAGAGTACTGGTCTCGTAAACCAGTGGTCGTGAGTTCAATTCTCACTGAGGCCTAGATAGCGATCGGCAATCAAGCCAGGTATTTTGGGTGTTAGAATCACCTTCCAAATGTGTTGAACATCTGCACGTGTGCTCTTTATCTCTTGGGTGTCAAGCAACGTACTTGAGTTTTCTTTGAAAAAATTGTTCAGTGCTCCCCACCAACCGCTGTGCTTTTGTTCCCTCGTTAACAAAATGCTAATGGCACAATTGAGGACAAGGCCTCATAGCTCAGTGGTTAGACCACTGGTCTAGTAAACCAGGGGTCGTGAGTTCAATTCTCACTGAGGCCTGGTGGACGTATGCCTCACTGAGGTCTGGTAGCATTCTTAGGAATTGATGTCAAACAAGGTGATTTGGTTGTTAGAACAACCTCCTGAATAGGTAGAATGTTCGCAGGAATTTTCATAACGTAGATTGAGTCAAGCGATGTACTTGCCTTTGCTTTAAAAAAATTGCAGAGTAACCACACCTTACCGCTGTGCTATTGTTAGATCGTGTAGAATATGTTAATGGCATACCGAAGTGCACGTCCTCATATCTCAGTGGTTAGCGCACTGACCTAGTAAGCCAGTGGTTGTGTGTTCAAATCTCACTGAGGCCTGATGACCATGTCCCTAACCACTATCATCGTCGTGTGTTGGAACAGGCAGTGATGGAAAGCCAGCAAGACCCAGACCCTTCCGGAGAAGGATAGGCGGGCCCTTTTGTAGGAGATAAGCAGGTGTATGTTTGGTCTCCTGCGAGTCAAGTAATGTCCTAAGTTTTTCTCATACATTTGAAGCTGCACTTTTTTTGGCTCGTTAACACAAATGCAAACGGTATGAAAACGTGCACGGCTTCATACCTCAGTGGTGAGAGTACTGGTCTTGTAAACCAGTGGTTGTGAGTTCAATTCTCACTGAGGCCTAGATAGCGATCTGACATCAAGCCTGGCATTTTGGGTGTTAGAATCACCTTCCAAATGTGTTGAACATCTGCAGGTGTGCTCCTTATCTTTCGGGAGTCTAGCAACCTACTTGGGTTTTCTTTGAAAAAACTTTAGTGCTCCCTACCTACCGCTGTGCTTTTGTTCCCTCGTTAACAAAATGCTAATGGCACGGTAGAGGAACAGGCCTCATTGCTATGTGGTTAGAGAACTGGTCTAGTAAACCAGGGGTCGTGAGTTCAATTCTCACTGAGGCTTGGTGGGTGGATACCTCACTGAAACCTGATTACCATGTCCCTAACCACTATCATCGTCGTGTGTTACATCAGGCAGTGACGGAAAACCAGCAAGACCCAGGCCCTTCCGGAGAAGGATAGACTGGCCCTTTTGTAGGAGATAAGCAGGTGTATGTTTGGTCTCCTGCGAGTCAAGTAATGTCCTAAGTTTTTCTCATGCATTTGAAGCTGCACTTTTTTTGGCTCGTTAACAAAAATGCTAACAGTATAAATACATGGAAGGCTTCATAGCTCAGTGGTTAGAGTACTGGTCTCGTAAACCAGTGGTCGTGAGTTCAATTCTCACTGAGGCCTAGATAGCGATCTGGAATCAAGCCAGGTATTTTGGGTGTTAGAATCACCTTCCAAATGTGCTGAACATCTGCAGGTGTGCTCTTTATCTCTTGGGTGTCAAGCAACGTACATGGGTTTTCTTTGAAAAAATTGTTCAGTGCTCCCCACCTACCGCTGTGCTTTTGTTCCCTCGTTAACAAAATGCTAATGGCACAAATGAGGACAAGGCCTCATAGCTCAGTGGTTAGAGCACTGGTCTAGTAAACCAGGGGTCGTGAGTTCAATTCTCACTGAGGCCTGGTGGACGTATGCCTCACTGAAGTCTGGTAGCATTCTTAGGAATTGATGTCAAACAAGGTGTTTTGGTTGTTAGAACAACCTCCTGAATAGGTAGAATGTTCGCAGGAATTTTCTTTACGTAGATTGAGTCAAGCGATGTACTTGCCTTTGCTTTAAAAAAATTGCAGAGTAACCACACCTTACCGTTGTGCTATTGTTAGATCGTGTAGAATATGTTAATGGCATACCGAAGTGCACGTCCTCATACCTCAGTGGTTAGCGCACTGACCTAGTAAGCCAGTGGTTGTGTGTTCAAATCTCACTGAGGCCTAATGACCATGTCCCTAACCACTATCATCGTCGTGTGTTGCATCAGGCAGTAATGGAAAACCAGCAAGACTCAGACCCTTCCGGAGAAGGAAAGACGGACCATTTTGTAGGAGATAAGCAGGTGTATGTTTTGTCTCCTGCTAGTCAAGTCATGTCCTAAGTTTTTCTCATGCATTAGAATCTGCGCTTTTCTTTGGGCTCGTTATCAAAAATGCGAACGATATGAAAATGTGCACGGCTTCATAGCTCAGTGGTTAGAGTACTGGTCTTGGAAACGAGGGGTCGTGAGTTAAATTCTCACTGAGGCCTGGTGGACAAATCCCTCACTGATGCCTGCTATCATTCTTAGGAATGTATGTCAAAGAAGGTGATTTGGTTGTTAGAACAACCTCCTGAATAGGTAGAATGTTTGCCGGAGTTTTCTTTACCTAGATTGAGTCAAGCAATGTACTTGGGTTTTCTTTGAAAAAAATGCAGAGTGCCCACTTCTTACAGCTGTGCTATTGTTCGATCGTGAACAATATGTTCACGGCATACTTAAGTGCGAGTCCTCATACCTCAGTGGTTAGCGCACTGACCTAGTAACCCAGTGGTTGAGAGTTCAATTCTCACTGAGGCCTGATGACCATGTCACTAACCACTATGATCGTCGTGTGTTGCAACAGGCAGTGATGGAAAGCCAGCAAGACCCAGACCCTTCCGGAGATGGATAGGCGGGCCCTTTTGTAGGAGATAAGCAGGAGTATGTTTGGTCTCCTGCGAGTCAAGTAATGTCCTAAGTTTTTCTCATGCATTTGAAACTGCACTTTTTTTGGCTCGTTAACACAAATGCAAACGGTATGAAAACGTGCACGGCTTCATAACTCAGTGGTGAGCGTACTGGTCTTGTAAACCAGTGGTCGTGAGTTCCATATCTCACTGAGGCTTGGTGGGTGTATACCTCACTGAAGCCTGATGACCATGTCCCTACCCACTATCATCGTCGTGTGTTGCATCAGGCAGTGACGGAAAACCAGCAAGACCCAGCCCCTTCCGGAGAAGGATAGACTGGCCCTTTTGTAGGAGATAAGCAGGTGTATGTTTGGTCTCCTGCGAGTCAAGTAATGTCCTAAGTTTTTCTCATGCATTTGAAGATGCACTTTTTTTGGCTCGTTAACAAAAATGCTAACAGTATAAATACATGGAAGGCTTCATAGCTCAGTGGTTAGAGTACTGGTCTCGTAAACCAGTGGTCGTGAGTTCAATTCTCACTGAGGCCTAGATAGCGATCTGGAATCAAGCCAGGTATTTTGGGTGTTAGAATCACCTTCCAAATGTGCTGAACATCTGCAGGTGTGCTCTTTATCTCTTGGGTGTCAAGCAACGTACTGGGGTTTTCTTTGAAAAAATTGTTCAGTGCTCCCCACCTACCGCTGTGCTTTTGTTCCCTCGTTAACAAAATGCTAATGGCACAAATGGGGACAAGGCCTCATAGCTCAGTGGTTAGAGCACTGGTCTAGTAAACCAGGGGTCGTGAGTTCAATTCTCTCTGAGGCCTGGTGGACGTATGCCTCACTGAAGTCTGGTAGCATTCTTAGGAATTGATGTTAAACAAGGTGTTTTGGTTGTTAGAACAACCTCCTGAATAGGTAGAATGTTCGCAGGAATTTTCTTTACGGAGATTGAGTCAAGCGATGTACTTGCCTTTGCTTTAAAAAAATTGCAGAGTAACCACACCTTACCGTTGTGCTATTGTTAGATCGTGTAGAATATGTTAATGGCATACCGAAGTGCACGTCCTCATACCTCAGTGGTTAGCGCACTGACCTAGGAAGCCAGTGGTTGTGTGTTCAATTCTCCCTGAGGCCTGATGACCATGTCCCTAACCGCAATCATCGTCGTGTGTTGCATCAGGCAGTAATGGAAAACCAGCAGGACTCAGACCCTTCCGGAGACGGAAAGATGGACCAATTTGTAGGAGATAAGCAGGTGTATGTTTTGTCTCCTGCTAGTCAAGTCATGTCCTAAGTTTTTCTCATCCATTTGAAGCTGCACTTTTCTTTGGGCTCGTTATCAAAAATGCGAACGATATGAAATTGTGCGCGGCTTCATAGCTCAGTGGTTAGAGTACTGGTCTTGTAAACCAGTGGTCGTGAGTTCAATTCTCACTGAGGCCTAGGTTGCAATCTGGTGTCAAGCCAGGTATTTTGGGTGTTAGAATCACCTTCCAAATGTGTTGAACATCTGCAGGTGTGCTCTTTATCTCTTGGGTGTCAAGCAACGTACTTGGGTTTTCTTTGAAAAAATTGTTCAGTGCTCCCCACCTACCACTGTGCTTTTGTTCCCTCGTTAACAAAATGCAAATGGCACAATTGTGGACAAGGCCTCATATCTCAGTGGTTAGACCACTGGTCTAGTAAAACAGGGGTCGTGAGTTCAATTCTCACTGAGGCCTGGTGGACAAATACCTCACTGATGCCTGCTAGCATTCTTAGGAATGTATGTCAAACAAGGTGATTTGGTTGTTAGAACAACCTCCTGAATAGGTAGAATGTATGCTGGAGTTTTCTTTACCTAGATTGAGTCAAGCAATGTACTTGGGTTTTCTTTGAAAAAAATGCAGAGTGCCCACTTCTTCCAGCTGCGCTATTGTTCGATCGTGAACAATATGTTCACGGCATACTCAAGTGCGAGTCCTCATACCTCAGTGGTTAGCGCACTGACCTAGTAACCCAGTGGTTGAGAGTTCCATTCTCACTGAGGCCTGATGACCCTGTCACTAACCACTATCATCGTCGTGTGTTGCAACAGGCAGTGATGGAAAGCCAGCAAGACCCAGACCCTTCCGGAGAAGGATAGACTGGCCCTTTTGTAGGAGATAAGCAGGTGTATGTTTGGTCTCCTGCGAGTCAAGTAATGTCCTAAGTTTTTCTCATGCATTTGAAGCTGCACTTTTTTTGGCTCGTTAACACAAATGCAAACGGCATGAAAACTTGCACGGCTTCATACCTCAGTGGTGAGAGTACTGGTCTTGTAAACCAGTGGTCGTGAGTTCAATTCTCACTGAGGCCTAGATAGTGATCTGACATCAAGCCTGGTATTTTGGGTGTTAGAATCACCTTCCAAATGTGTTGAACATCTGCAGGTGTGCGCTTTATCTATAGGGAGTCTAGCAACCTACTTGGGTTTTCTTTGAAAAAACTTTAGTGCTCCCTACCTACCGCTGTGCTTTTGTTCCCTCGTTAACAAAATGCTAATGGCACGGTAGCGGACAAGGCCTCATTGCTATGTGGTTAGAGAACTGGTCTAGTAAACCAGGGGTCGTGAGTTCAATTCTCACTGAGGCTTGGTGGGTGTATACCTCACTGAAACCTGATGACCATGTCCCTAACCACTATCATCGTCGTGTGTTGCATCATGCAATGACGGAAAACCAGCAAGACCCAGACCCTTCCGGAGAAGGATAGACTGGCCCTTTATTAGGAGATAAGCAGGTGTATGTTTGGTCTCCTGCGAGTCAAGTAATGTCCTAAGTTTTTCTCATGCATTTGAAGCTGCACTTTTTTTGGTTCGTTAACAAAAATGCTAACAGTATAAATACATGGAAGGCTACGTAGCTCAGTGGTTAGAGTACTGGTCTCGTAAACCAGTGGTCGTGAGTTCAATTCTCACTGAGGCCTAGATAGCGATCTGGAATCAAGCCAGGTATTTTGGGTGTTAGAATCACCTTCCAAATGTGCTGAACATCTGCAGGTGTGCTCTTTATCTCTTGCGTGTCAAGCAACGTACTTGGGTTTTCTTTGAAAAAATTGTTCAGTGCTCCCCACCTACCGCTGTGCTTTTGTTCCCTCGTTAACAAAATGCTAATGGCACAATTGAGGACAAGGCCTCATAGCTCAGTGGTTAGAGCACTGGTCTAGTAAACCAGGGGTCGTGAGTTCAATTCTCACTGAGGACTGGTGGACGTATGCCTCACTGAGGTCTGGTAGCATTCTTAGGAATTGATGTCAAACAAGGTGATTTGGTTGTTAGAACAACCTCCTGAATAGGAAGAATGTTCGCAGGAATTTTCTTTACGGAGATTGAGTCAAGCGATGTACTTGCCTTTGCTTTAAAAATATTGCAGAGTAACCACACCTTACCGTTGTGCTATTGTTAGATCGTGTAGAATATGTTAATGGCATACCGAAGTGCACGTCCTCATACCTCAGTGGTTAGCGCACTGACCTAGTTAGCCAGTGGTTGTGTGTTCAATTCTCACTGAGGCCTGATGACCATGTCCCTAACCACTATCATCGTCGTGTGTTGCATCAGGCAGTAATGGAAAACCAGCAAGACTCAGACCCTTCCGGAGAAGGAAAGACGGACCATTTTGTAGGAGATAAGCAGGTGTATGTTTTGTCTCCTGCTAGTCAAGTCATGTCCTAAGTTATTCTCATGCATTTGAAGCTGCACTTTTCTTTGGGCTCGTTATCAAAAATGCGAACGATATGAAAATGTGCACGGCTTCATAGCTCAGTGGTGAGCGTACTGGTCTTGTAAACCAGTGGTCGTGAGTTCAATTCTCACTGAGGCTTGGTGGGTGTATACCTCACTGAAGCATGATGACCATGTCCCTAACCACTATCATCGTCGTGTGTTGCATCAGGCAGTGACGGAAAACCAGCAAGACCCAGACCCTTTGCGGAGAAGGATAGACTGGCCCTTTTGTAGGAGATTAGCAGGTGTATGTTTGGTCTCCTGCGAGTCAAGTAATGTCCTAAGTTTTTCTCATGCATTTGAAGCTGCACTTTTTTTGGCTCGTTAACAAAAATGCTAAGAGTATAAATACATGGAAGGCTTCATAGCTCAGTGGTTAGAGTACTGGTCTCGTAAACCAGTGGTCGTGAGTTCAATTCTCACTGAGGCCTAGGTTGCAATCTGGTGTCAAGCCAGGTATTTTGGGTGTTAGAATCACCTTCCAAATGTGTTGAACATCTGCAGGTGTGCTCTTTATCTCTTGGGTGTCAAGCAACGTACTTGGGATTTCGTTGAAAAAATTGTTCAGTGCTCCCCACCTACCGCTGTGCTTTTGTTCCCTCGTTAACAAAATGCTAATGGCACAATGGAGGACAAGGCCTCATAGCTCAGTGGTTAGAGCACTGGTCTAGTAAACCAGGGGTTGTGAGTTCAATTCTCACTGAGGCCTGGTAGCATTCTTAGGAATTGATGTCAAACAAGGTGATTTGGTTGTTAGAACAACCTCCTGAATAGGTAGAATGTTCGCAGGAATTTTCTTTACGTAGATTGAGTCAAGCGATGTACTAACCTTTGCTTTAAAAAAATTGCAGAGTAACCACACCTTACCGTTGTGCTATTGTTAGATCGTGTAGAATATGTTAATGGCATACCGAAGTGCACGTCCTCATACCTCAGTGGTTAGCGCACTGACTTAGTAAGCCAGTGGTTGTGTGTTCAATTCTCACTGAGGCCTGATGACCATGTCCCTAACCGCTATCATCATCGTGTGTTGCATCAGGCAGTAATGGAAAACCAGCAAGACTCAGACCCTTCCGGAGAAGGAAAGACGGACCAATTTGTAGGAGATAAGCAGGTGTATGTTTTGTCTCCTGCTAGTCAAGTCATGTCCTAAGTTTTTCTCATACATTTGAAGCTGCACTTTTCTTTGGGCTCGTTATCAAAAATGCGAACGATATGAAAATGTGCACGGCTTCATAGATCAGTGGTTAGAGTACTGGTCTTGTAAACCAGTGGTCGTGAGTTCAATTCTCACTGAGGCCTAGGTTGCAATCTGGTGTCAAGCCAGGTATTTTGGGTGTTAGAATCACCTTCCAAATGTGTTGAACATCTGCAGGTGTGCTCTTTATCTCTTGGGTGTCAAGCAACGTACTTGGGTTTTCTTTGAAAAAATTGTTCAGTGCTCCCCACCTACCGCTGTGCTTTTGTTCCCTCGTTAACAAAATGCTAATGGCACGGTAGCGGACAAGGCCTCATTGCTATGTGGTTAGAGAACTGGTCTAGTAAACCAGGGGTCGTGAGTTCAATTCTCACTGAGGCTTGGTGGGTGTATACCTCACTGAAACCTGATGACCATGTCCCTAACCACTGTCATCGTCGTGTGTTGCATCAGGCAATGACGGAAAACCAGCAAGACCCAGACCCTTCCGGAGAAGGATAGACTGACCCTTTTTTTAGGAGATAAGCAGGTGTATGTTTGGTCTCCTGCGAGTCAAGTAATGTCCTAAGTTTTTCTCATGCATTTGAAGCTGCACTTTTTTTGGCTCGTTAACAAAAATGCTAACAGTATAAATACATGGAAGGCTACATAGCTCAGTGGTTAGAGTACTGGTCTCGTAAACCAGTGGTCGTGAGTTCAATTCTCACTGAGGCCTAGATAGCGATATGGAATCAAGCCAGGTATTTTGGGTGTTAGAATCACCTTCCAAATGTGCTGAACATCTGCAGGTGTGCTCTTTATCTCTTGGGTGTCAAGCAACGTACTTGGGTTTTCTTTGAAAAAATTGTTCAGTGCTCCCCACCTACCGCTGTGCTTTTGTTCCCTCGTTAACAAAATGCTAATGGCACAATTGAGGACAAGGCCTCATAGCTCAGTGGTTAGAGCACTGGTCTAGTAAACCAGGGGTCGTGAGTTCAATTCTCACTGAGGCCTAGTGGACGTATGCCTCACTGAGGTCTGGTAGCATTCTTAGGAATTGATGTCAAACAAGGTGATTTGGTTGTTAGAACAACCTCCTGAATAGGTAGAATGTTCGCAGGAATTTTCTTTACGTAGATTGAGTCAAGCGATGTACTTGCCTTTGCTTTAAAAAAATTGCAGAGTAACCACACCTTACCGCTGTGCTATTGTTAGATCGTGTAGAATATGTTAATGGCATACCGAAGTGCACGGCCTCATACCTCAGTGGTTAGCGCACTGACCTAGTAAGCCAGTGGTTGTGTGTTCAATTCTCACTGAGGCCTGATGACCATGTCCCTAACCACTATCATCGTCGTGTGTTGCATCAGGCAGTAATGGAAAACCAGCAAGACTCAGACCCTTCCGGAGAAGGAAAGACGGACCCATTTGTAGGAGATAAGCAGGTGTATGTTTTGTCTCCTGCTAGTCAAGTCATGTCCTAAGTTTTTCTCATACATTTGAAGCTGCACTTTTCTTTGGGCTCGTTATCAAAAATGCGAACGATATGAAAATGTGCACGGCTTCATAGCTCAGTGGTTAGAGTACTGGTCTTGTAAACCAGTGGTCGTGAGTTCAATTCTCACTGAGGCCTAGGTTGCAATCTGGTGTCAAGCCAGATATTTTGGGTGTTAGAATCACCTTCCAAATGTGTTGAACATCTGCAGGTGTGCTCTTTATCTCTTGGGTGTCAAGCAACGTACTTGGGTTTTCTTTGAAAAAATTGTTCAGTGCTCCCCACCTACCGCTGTGCTTTTGTTCCCTCGTAAACAAAATGCTAATGGCACGGTAGAGGACAAGACCTCATTGCTATGTGGTTAGAGAACTGGTCTAGTAAACCAGGGGTCGTGAGTTTCGTTTCTCACTGAGGCTTGGTGGGTGTATACCTCACTGAAGCCTGATGACCATGTCCCTAACCACTATCATCATCGTGTGTTGCATCAGGCAGTGACGGAAAACCAGCAAGACCCGGACCCTTCCGGAGAAGGATAGACTGGCCCTTTTGTAGGAGATAAGCAGGTGTATGTTTGGTCTCCTGCGAGTCAAGTAATGTCCTAAGTTTTTCTCATGCATTTGAAGCTGCACTTTTTTTGGCTCGTTAACACAAATGCAGACGGTATGAAAACGTGCACGGCTTCATACCTCAGTGGTGAGAGTACTGGTCTTGTAAACCAGTGGTCGTGAGTTCAATTCTCACTGAGGCCTAGATAGTGATCTGACATCAAGCCTGGCATTTTGGGTGTTAGAATCACCTTCCAAATGTGTTGAACATCTCCAGGTGTGCTCCTTATCTATAGGGAGTCTAGCAACCTACTTGGGTTTTCTTTGAAAAAACTTTAGTGCTCCCTACCTACCGCTGTGCTTTTGTTCCCTCGTTAACAAAATGCTAATGGCACGGGAGAGGACAAGGCCTCATTGCTATGTGGTTAGAGAACTGGTCTAGTAAACAAGGGGTCGTGAGTTCAATTCTCACTGAGGCTTGGTGGGTGTATACCTCACTGAAACCTGATGACCATGTCCCTAACCACTATCATCGTCGTGTGTTGCATCAGGCAATGACGGAAAACCAGCAAGACCCAGACCCTTCCGGAGAAGAATAGACAGGCCTTTTTGTAGGAGATAAGCAGGTGTATGTTTGGTCTCCTGCGAGTCAAGTAATGTCCTAAGTTTTTCTCATGCATTTGAAGCTGCACTTTTTTTGGCTCGTTAACAAAAATGCTAACAGTATAAATACATGGAAGGCTACATAGCTCAGTGGTTAGAGTACTGGTCTCGTAAACCAGTTGTCCTGAGTTCAATTCTCACTGAGGCCTAGATAGCGATCTGCAATCAAGCCAGGTATTTTGGGTGTTAGAATCACCTTCCAAATGTGTTGAACATCTGCAGGTGTGCTCTTTATCTCTTGGGTGTCAAGCAACGTACTTGGGTTTTCTTTGAAAAAATTGTTCAGTGCTCCCCACCTACCGCTGTGCTTTTGTTCCCTCGTTAACAAAATGCTAATGGCACAATTGAGGACAAGGCCTCATGGCTCAGTGGTTAGAGCACTGGTCTAGTAAACCAGGGGTCGTGAGTTCAATTCTCACTGAGGCCTGGTGGACGTATACCTCACTGAGGTCTGGTAGCATTCTTAGGAATTGATGTCAAACAACGTGATTTGGTTGTTAGAACAACCTCCTGAATAGGTAGAATGTATGCCGGAGTTTTCTTTACCTAGATTGAGTCAAGCAATGTACTTGGGTTTTCTTTGAAAAAAATGCAGAGTGCCCACTTCTTACAGCTGTGCTATTGTTCGATCGTGAACAATATGTTCACGGCATACTCAAGTGCGAGTCCTCATACCTCAGTGGTTAGCGCACTGACCTAGTAACCCAGTGGTTGAGAGTTCAATTCTCACTGAGGCCTCATGACCCTGTCACTAACCACTATCATCGTCGTGTGTTG
This sequence comes from Idiotropiscis lumnitzeri, assembly GCF_059441095.1. Taxonomy (NCBI): domain Eukaryota; kingdom Metazoa; phylum Chordata; class Actinopteri; order Syngnathiformes; family Syngnathidae; genus Idiotropiscis; species Idiotropiscis lumnitzeri. Next base: position 19,701,056 of record NC_142401.1, on the reverse strand, counting down.
CAACAGGCAGTGATGGAAAGCCAGCAAGACCCAGACCCTTCCGGAGAAGGATAGGCGGGCCCTTTTGTAGGAGATAAGCAGGTGTATTTTTGGTCTCCTGCGAGTCAAGTAATGTCCGAAGTTTTTCTCATGCATTTGAAGCTGCACTTTTTTTGGCTCGTTAACACAAATGCAAACGGTATGAAAACGTGCACGGCTTCATACCTCAGTGGTAAGAGTACTGTTCTTGTAAACCAGTGGTCGTGAGTTCAATTCTCACTGAGGCCTAGTTAGCGATCTGACATCAAGCCTGGCATTTTGGGTGTTAGAATCACCTTCCAAATGTGTTGAACATCTGCAGGTGTGCTCTTTATCTATAGGGAGTCTAGCAACCTACTTGGGTTTTCTTTGAAAAAACTTTAGTGCTCCCTACCTACCGCTGTGCTTTTGTTCCCTCGTTAACAAAATGCTAATGGCACGGTAGAGGACAAGACCTCATTGCTATGTGGTTAGAGAACTGGTCTAGTAAACCAGGGGTCGTGAGTTCAATTCTCACTGAGGCTTGGTGGGTGTATACCTCACTGAAGCCTGATGACCATGTCCCTACCCACTATCATCGTCGTGTGTTGCATCAGGCAGTGACGGAAAACCAGCAAGACCCAGACCCTTCCGGAGAAGGATAGACTGGCCCTTTTGTAGGAGATAAGCAGGTGTATGTTTGGTCTCCTGCGAGTCAAGTAATGTCCTAAGTTTTTCTCATGCATTTGAAGCTGCAATTTTCTTTGGGCTCGTTATCAAAAATGCGAACGATATGAAAATGTACACGGCTTCATAGCTCAGTGGTTACCGTAATGGCACGGTAGTGGACAAGGCCTCATTGCTATGTGGTTAGAGAACTGGTCTAGTAAACCAGGGGTCGTGAGTACAATTCTAACTGAGGCTTGGTGGGTGTATACCTCACTGAAGCCTGATGACCATGTCCCTAACCGCTATCATCGTCGTGTGTTACATCAGGCAGTGACGGAAAACCAGCAAGACCCAGGCCCTTCCGGAGAAGGATAGACTGGCCCTTTTGTAGGAGATAAGCAGGTGTATGTTTGGTCTCCTGCGAGTCAAGTAATGTCCTAAGTTTTTCTCATGCATTTGAAGATGCACTTTTTTTGGCTCGTTAACAAAAATGCTAACAGTATAAATACATGGAAGGCTTCATAGCTCAGTGGTTAGAGTACTGGTCTCGTAAACCAGTGGTCGTGAGTTCAATTCTCACTGAGGCCTAGATAGCGATCTGGAATCAAGCCAGGTATTTTGGGTGTTAGAATCACCTTCCAAATGTGCTGAACATCTGCAGGTGTGCTCTTTATCTCTTGGGTGTCAAGCAACGTACTGGGGTTTTCTTTGAAAAAATTGTTCAGTGCTCCCCACCTACCGCTGTGCTTTTGTTCCCTCGTTAACAAAATGCTAATGGCACAAATGGGGACAAGGCCTCATAGCTCAGTGGTTAGAGCACTGGTCTAGTAAACCAGGGGTCGTGAGTTCAATTCTCTCTGAGGCCTGGTGGACGTATGCCTCACTGAAGTCTGGTAGCATTCTTAGGAATTGATGTTAAACAAGGTGTTTTGGTTGTTAGAACAACCTCCTGAATAGGTAGAATGTTCGCAGGAATTTTCTTTACGGAGATTGAGTCAAGCGATGTACTTGCCTTTGCTTTAAAAAAATTGCAGAGTAACCACACCTTACCGTTGTGCTATTGTTAGATCGTGTAGAATATGTTAATGGCATACCGAGTCAAGTGCTGCGAGTCAAGTAATGTTCTAAGTTTTTCTCATGCATTTGAAGCTGCACTTTTTTTGGCTCGTTAACACAAATGCAAACGGTATAAAAACGTGCGCGGCTTCATACTTCAGTGGTGAGAGTACTGGTCTTGTAAACCAGTGGTCGTGAGTTCAATTCTCACTGAGGCTTGGTGGGTGTATACCTCACTGAAGCATGATGACCATGTCCCTAACCACTATCATCGTCGTGTGTTGCATCAGGCAGTGACGGAAAACCAGCAAGACCCAGACCCTTTGCGGAGAAGGATAGACTGGCCCTTTTGTAGGAGATTAGCAGGTGTATGTTTGGTCTCCTGCGAGTCAAGTAATGTCCTAAGTTTTTCTCATGCATTTGAAGCTGCACTTTTTTTGGCTCGTTAACAAAAATGCTAAGAGTATAAATACATGGAAGGCTTCATAGCTCAGTGGTTAGAGTACTGGTCTTGTAAACCAGTGGTCGTGAGTTCAATTCTCACTGAGGCCTAGGTTGCAATCTGGTGTCAAGCCAGGTATTTTGGGTGTTAGAATCACCTTCCAAATGTGTTGAACATCTGCAGGTGTGCTCTTTATCTCTTGGGTGTCAAGCAACGTACTTGGGTTTTCTTTGAAAAAATTGTTCAGTGCTCCCCACCTACCGCTGTGCTTTTGTTCCCTCGTTAACAAAATGCTAATGGCACAATTGAGGACAAGGCCTCATAGCTCAGTGGTTAGAGCACTGGTCTAGTAAACCAGGGGTCGTGAGTTCAATTCTCACTGAGGCCTGGTAGCATTCTTAGGAATTGATGTCAAACAAGGTGATTTGGTTGTTAGAACAACCTCCTGAATAGGTAGAATGTTCGCAGGAATTTTCTTTACGTAGATTGAGTCAAGCGATGTACTTACCTTTTCTTTAAAAAAATTGCAGAGTAACCACACCTTACCGTTGTGCTATTGTTAGATCGTGTAGAATATGTTAATGGCATACCGAAGTGCACGTCCTCATACCTCAGTGGTTAGCGCACTGACTTAGTAAGCCAGTGGTTGTGAGTTCAATTCTCACTGAGGCCTGATGACCATGTCCCTAACCGCTATCATCGTCGTGTGTTGCATCAGGCAGTAATGGAAAACCAGCAAGACTCAGACCCTTCCGGAGAAGGAAAGACGGACCAATTTGTAGGAGATAAGCAGGTGTATGTTTTGTCTCCTGCTAGTCAAGTCATGTCCTAAGTTTTTCTCATACATTTGAAGCTGCACTTTTCTTTGGGCTCGTTATCAAAAATGCGAACGATATGAAAATGTGCACGGCTTCATAGCTCAGTGGTTAGAGTACTGGTCTTGTAAACCAGTGGTCGTGAGTTCAATTCTCACTGAGGCCTAGGTTGCAATCTGTTGTCAAGCCAGGTAATTTGGGTGTTAGAATCACCTTCCAAATGTGTTGAACATCTGCAGGTGTGCTCTTTATCTCTTGGTTGTCAAGCAACGTACTTGGGTTTTCTTTGAAAAAATTGTTCAGTGCTCCCTACCGACCGCTGTGCTTTTGTTCCCTTGTTAACAAAATGCTAATGGCACGATTGTGGACAAGGCCTCATATCTCAGTGGTTAGACCACTGGTCTAGTAAACCAGGGGTCGTGAGTTCAATTCTCACTGAGGCCTGGTGGACAAATGCCTCACTGATGCCTGCTAGCATTCTTAGGAATGTATGTCAAACAAGGTGATTTGGTTGTTAGAACAACCTCCTGAATAGGTAGAATGTATGCCGGAGTTTTCTTTACCTAGATTGAGTCAAGCAATGTACTTGGGTTTTCTTTGAAAAAAATGCAGAGTGCCCGCTTCTTCCAGCTGTGCTATTGTTCGATCGTGAACAATATGTTCACGGCATACTCAAGTGCGAGTCCTCATACCTCAGTGGTTAGCGCACTGACCTAGTAACCCAGTGGTTGAGAGTTCAATTCTCACTGAGGCCTGATGACCCTGTCACTAACCACTATCATCGTCGTGTGTTGCAACAGGCAGTGATGGAAAGCCAGCAAGACCCAGACCCTTCCGGAGAAGGATAGGCGGGCCCTTTTGTAGGAGATAAGCAGGTGTATGTTTGGTCTCCTGCGAGTCAAGTAATGTCCTAAGTTTTTCTCATACATTTGAAGCTGCACTTTTTTTGGCTCGTTAACACAAATGCAAACGGTATGAAAACGCGCACGGCTTCATACCTCAGTGGTGAGAGTACTGGTCTTGTAAACCAGTGGTTGTGAGTTCAATTCTCACTGAGGCCTAGATTGCGATCTGACATCAAGCCTGGCGTGTTGGGTATTAGAATAACCTTCCAAATGTGTTGAACATCTGCAGGTGTGCTCCTTATCTATAGGGAGTCTAGCAACCTACTTGGGTTTTCTTTGAAAAAACTTTAGTGCTCCCCACCTACCGCTGTGCTTTTGTTCCCTCGTTAACAAAATGCTAATGGCACAAATGGGGACAAGGCCTCATAGCTCAGTGGTTAGAGCACTGGTCTAGTAAACCAGGGGTCGTGAGTTCAATTCTCTCTGAGGCCTGGTGGACGTATGCCTCACTGAAGTCTGGTAGCATTCTTAGGAATTGATGTTAAACAAGGTGTATTGGTTGTTAGAACAACCTCCTGAATAGGTAGAATGTTCGCAGGAATTTTCTTTACGGAGATTGAGTCAAGCGATGTACTTGCCTTTGCTTTAAAAAAATTGCAGAGTAACCACACCTTACCGTTGTGCTATTGTTAGATCGTGTAGAATATGTTAATGGCATACCGAAGTGCACGTCCTCATACCTCAGTGGTTAGCGCACTGACCTAGTAAGCCAGTGGTTGTGTGTTCAATTCTCACTGAGGCCTGATGACCATGTCCCTAACCGCAATCATCGTCGTGTGTTGCATCAGGCAGTAATGGAAAACCAGCAAGACTCAGACCCTTCCGGAGAAGGAAAGACGGACCAATTTGTAGGAGATAAGCAGGTGTATGTTTTGTCTCCTGCTAGTCAAGTCATGTCCTAAGTTTTTCTCATACATTTGAAGCTGCACTTTTCTTTGGGCTCGTTATCAAAAATGCGAACGATATGAAAATGTGCACGGCTTCATAGCTCAGTGGTTAGAGTACTGGTCTTGTAAACCAGTGGTCGTGAGTTCAATTCTCACTGAGGCCTAGGTTGCAATCTGGTGTCAAGCCAGGTATTTTGGGTGTTAGAATCACCTTCCAAATGTGTTTAACATCTGCAGGTGTGCTCTTTATTTCTTGGGTGTCAAGCAACGTACTTGGGTTTTCTTTGAAAAAATTGTTCAGTGCTCCCCACCTACCGCTGTGCTTTTGTTCCCTCGTTAACAAAATGCTAATGGCACAATTGTGGACAAGGCCTCATATCTCAGTGGTTAGACCACTGGTCTAGTAAACCAGGGGTCGTGAGTTCTATTCTCACTGAGGCCTGGTGGACAAATGCCTCACTGATGCCTGCTAGCATTCTTAGGAATGTATGTCAAACAAGGTGATTTGGTTGTTAGAACAACCTCCTGAATAGGTAGAATGTTCGCAGGAATTTTCTTTACGTAGATTGAGTCAAGCGATGTACTTACCTTTGCTTTAAAAAAATTGCAGAGTAACCACACCTTACCGTTGTGCTATTGTTAGATTGTGTAGAATATGTTAATGGCATACCGAAGTGCACGTCCTCATACCTTAGTGATTAGCGCACTGACCTAGTAAGCCAGTGGTTATGTGTTCAATTCTCACTGAGGCCTGATGACCATGTCCCTAACCGCTATCATCGTCGTGTGTTGCATCAGGCAGTAATGGAAAACCAGCAAGACTCAGACCCTTCCGGAGAAGGAAAGACGGACCATTTTGTAGGAGATAAGCAGGTGTATGTTTTGTCTCCTGCTAGTCAAGTCATGTCCTAAGTTTTTCTCATACATTTGAAGCTGCACTTTTCTTTGGGCTCGTTATCAAAAATGCGAACGATATGAAAATGTGCACGGCTTCATAGCTCAGTGGTTAGAGTACTGGTCTAGTCAACCAGGGGTCGTGAGTTTAATTCTCACTGAGGCCTGGTGGACAAATGCCTCACTGATGCCTGCTAGCATTCTTAGGAATTGATGTCAAACAAGGTGATTTGGTTGTTAGAACTACCTCCTGAATAGGTAGAATGTATGCCGGAGTTTTCTTTACCTAGATTGAGTCAAGCAATGTACTTGGGTTTTCTTTGAAAAAAATGCAGAGTGCCCACTTCTTCCAGCTGCGCTATTGTTCGATCGTGAACAATATGTTCACGGCATACACAAGTGCGAGTCCTCATACCTCAGTGGTTAGCGCACTGACCTAGTAACCCAGTGGTTGAGAGTTCAATTCTCACTGAGGCCTGATGACCCTGTCACTAACCACTATCATCGTCGTGTGTTGCAACAGGCAGTGATGGAAAGCCAGCAAGACCCAGACCCTTCCGGAGAAGGATAGACTGGCCCTTTTGTAGGAGATAAGCAGGTGTATGTTTGGTCTCCTGCGAGTCAAGTAATGTCCTAAGTTTTTCTCATGCATTTGAAGCTGCACTTTTTTTGGCTCGTTAACACAAATGCAAACGGCATGAAAACTTGCACGGCTTCATACCTCAGTGGTGAGAGTACTGGTCTTGTAAACCAGTGGTCGTGAATTCAATTCTCACTGAGGCCTAGATAGTGATCTGACATCAAGCCTGGTATTTTGGGTGTTAGAATCACCTTCCAAATGTGTTGAACATCTGCAGGTGTGCTCTTTATCTATAGGGAGTCTAGCAACCTACTTGGGTTTTCTTTGAAAAAACTTTAGTGCTCCCTACCTACCGCTGTGCTTTTGTTCCCTCGTTAACAAAATGCTAATGGCACGGTAGAGGAAAAGGCCTCATTGCTATGTGGTTAGAGAACTGGTCTAGTAAACCAGGGGTCGTGAGTTCAATTCTCACTGAGGCTTGGTGGGTGTATACCTCACTGAAACCTGATGACCATGTCCCTAACCACTATCATCGTCGTGTGTTGCATCAGGCAATGACGGAAAACCAGCAAGACCCAGACCCTTCCGGAGAAGAATAGACAGGCCTTTTTGTAGGAGATAAGCAGGTGTATGTTTGGTCTCCTGCGAGTCAAGTAATGTCCTAAGTTTTTCTCATGCATTTGAAGCTGCACTTTTTTTGGCTCGTTAACAAAAATGCTAACAGTATAAATACATGGAAGGCTACATAGCTCAGTGGTTAGAGTACTGGTCTCGTAAACCAGTGGTCGTGAGTTCAATTCTCACTGAGGCCTAGATAGCGATCTGCAATCAAGCCAGGTATTTTGGGTGTTAGAATCACCTTCCAAATGTGTTGAACATCTGCAGGTGTGCTCTTTATCTGTTGGGTGTCAAGCAACGTACTTGGGTTTTCTTTGAAAAAATTGTTCAGTGCTCCCCACCTACCGCTGTGCTTTTGTTCCCTCGTTAACAAAATGCTAATGGCACAATTGAGGACAAGGCCTCATAGCTCAGTGGTTAGAGCACTGGTCTAGTAAACCAGGGGTCGTGAGTTCAATTCTCACTGAGGCCTGGTGGACGTATACCTCACTGAGGTCTGGTAGCATTCTTAGGAATTGATGTCAAACAAGGTGATTTGGTTGTTAGAACAACCTCCTGAATAGATAGAATGTTCGCAGGAATTTTCTTTACGTAGATTGAGTCAAGCGATGTACTTGCCTTTGCTTTAAAAAAATTGCAGAGTAACCACACCTTACCGTTGTGCTATTGTTAGATCGTGTAGAATATGTTCATGGCATACCGAAGTGCACGTCCTCATACCTCAGTGGTTAGCGCACTGACCTAGTAAGCCAGTGGTTGTGTGTTCAATTCTCACCGAGGCCTGATGACCATGTCACTAACCACTATCATCGTCGTGTGTTGCATCAGGCAGTAATGGAAAACCAGCAAGACTCAGACCCTTCCGGAGAAGGAAAGACGGACCAATTTGTAGGAGATAAGCAGGTGTATGTTTTGTCTCCTGCTAGTCAAGTCATGTCCTAAGTTTTTCTCATACATTTGAAGCTGCACTTTTCTTTGGGCTCGTTATAAAAAATGCGAACGATATGAAAATGTGCACGGCTTCATAGCTCAGTGGTTAGAGTACTGGTCTTGTAAACCAGTGGTCGTGAGTTCAATTCTCACTGAGGCCTAGGTTGCAATCTGGTGTCAAGCCAGGTATTTTGGATGTTAGAATCACCTTCCAAATGTGTTTAACATCTACAGGTGTGCTCTTTATTTCTTGGGTGTCAAGCAACGTACTTGGGTTTTCTTTGAAAAAATTGTTCAGTGCTCCCCACCTACCGCTGTGCTTTTGTTCCCTCGTTAACAAAATGCTAATGGCACAATTGTGGACAAGGCCTCATATCTCAGTGGTTAGACCACTGGTCTAGTAAACCAGGGGTCGTGAGTTCTATTCTCACTGAGGCCTGGTGGACAAATGCCTCACTGATGCCTGCTAGCATTCTTAGGAATGTATGTCAAACAAGGTGATTTGGTTGTTAGAACAACCTCCTGAATAGGTAGAATGTATGCCGGAGTTTTCTTTACCTAGATTGAGTCAAGCAATGTACTTGGGTTTTCTTTGAAAAAAATGCAGAGTGCCCACTTCTTCCAGCTGTGCTATTGTTCGATCGTGAACAATATGTTCACGGCATACTCAAGTGCGAGTCCTCATACCTCAGTGGTTAGCGCACTGACCTAGTAACCCAGTGGTTGAGAGTTCAATTCTCACTGAGGCCTGATGACCCTGTCACTAACCACTATCATCGTCGTGTGTTGCAACAGGCAGTGATGGAAAGCCAGCAAGACCCAGACCCTTCCGGAGAAGGATAGACTGGCCCTTTTGTAGGAGATAAGCAGGTGTATGTTTGGTCTCCTGCGAGTCAAGTAATGTCCTAAGTTTTTCTCATGCATTTGAAGCTGCAATTTTTTTGGCTTGTTAACACAAATGCAAACGGCATGAAAACTTGCACGGCTTCATACCTCAGTGGTGAGAGTACTGGTCTTGTAAACCAGTGGTCGTGAGTTCAATTCTCACTGAGGCCTAGGTTGCAATCTGGTGTCAAGCCAGGTATTTTGGGTGTTAGAATCACCTTCCAAATGTGTTGAACATCTGCAGGTGTGCTCTTTATCTATAGGGAGTCTAGCAACCTACTTGGGTTTTCTTTGAAAAAACTTTAGTGCTCCCTACCTACCGCTGTGCTTTTGTTCCCTCGTTAACAAAATGCTAATGGCACGGTAGCGGACAAGGCCTCATTGCTATGTGGTTAGAGAACTGGTCTAGTAAACCAGGGGTTGTGAGTTCAATTCTCACTGAGGCTTGGTGGGTGTATACCTCACTGAAACCTGATGACCATGTCCCTAACCACTATCATCGTCGTGTGTTGCATCAGGCAATGACGGAAAACCAGCAAGACCCAGACCCTTCCGGAGAAGGATAGACTGGCCCTTTTTTAGGAGATAAGCAGGTGTATGTTTGGTCTCCTGCTAGTCAAGTCATGTCCTAAGTTATTCTCATGCATTTGAAGCTGCACTTTTTTTGGATCGTTAACAAAAATGCTAAGAGTATAAATACATGGAAGGCTTCATAGCTCAGTGGTTAGAGTACTGGTCTCGTAAACCAGTGGTCGTGTGTTCAATTCTCACTGAGTCCTAGATAGCGATCTGGAATCAAGCCAGGTATTTTGGGTGTTAGAATCACCTTCCAAATGTGCTGAACATCTGCAGGTGTGCTCTTTATCTCTTGGGTGTCAAGCAACGTACTTGGGTTTTCTTTGAAAAAATTGTTCAGTGCTCCCCACCTACCGCTGTGCTTTTGTTCCCTCGTTAACAAAATGCTAATGGCACAATTGAGGACAAGGCCTCATAGCTCAGTGGTTAGAGCACTGGTCTAGTAAACCAGGGGTCGTGAGTTCAATTCTCACTGAGGCCTGGTGGACGTATACCTCACTGAGGTCTGGTAGCATTCTTAGGAATTGATGTCAAACAAGGTGATTTGGTTGTTAGAACAACCTCCTGAATAGGTAGAATGTTCGCAGGAATTTTCTTTACGTAGATTGAGTCAAGCGATGTACTTACCTTTGCTTTAAAAAAATTGCAGAGTAACCACACCTTACCGTTGTGCTATTGTTAGATCGTGTAGAATATGTTAATGGCATACCGAAGTGCACGTCCTCATACCTTAGTGATTAGCGCACTGACCTAGTAAGCCAGTGGTTGTGTGTTCAATTCTCACTGAGGCCTGATGACCATGTCCCTAACCGCTATCATCGTCGTGTGTTGCATCAGGCAGTAATGGAAAACCAGCAAGACTCAGACCCTTCCGGAGAAGGAAAGACGGACAAATTTGTAGGAGATAAGCAGGTGTATGTTTTGTCTCCTGCTAGTCAAGTCATGTCCTAAGTTTTTCTCATACATTTGAAGCTGCACTTTTCTTTGGGCTCGTTATCAAAAATGCGAACGATATGAAAATGTGCACGGCTTCATAGCTCAGTGGTTAGAGTACTGGTCTTGTAAACCAGTGGTCGTGAGTTCAATTCTCACTGAGGCCTAGGTTGCAATCTGGTGTCAAGCCAGGTATTTTGGGTGTTAGAATCACCTTCCAAATGTGTTGAACATCTGCAGGTGTGCTCTTTATCTCTTGGGTGTCAAGCAACGTACTTGGGTTTTCTTTGAAAAAATTGTTCAGTGCTCCCCACCAACCGCTGTGCTTTTGTTCCCTCGTTAACAAAATGCTAATGGCACGGTAGCGGACAAGGCCTCATTGCTATGTGGTTAGAGAACTGGTCTAGTAAACCAGGGGTCGTGAGTTCAATTCTCACTGAGGCTTGGTGGGTGTATACCTCACTGAAACCTGATGACCATGTCCCTAACCACTATCATCGTCGTGTGTTGCATCAGGCAATGACGGAAAACCAGCAAGACCCAGACCCTTCCGGAGAAGGATAGACTGGCCCTTTTTTAGGAGATAAGCAGGTGTATGTTTGGTCTCCTGCGAGTCAAGTAATGTCCTAAGTTTTTCTCATGCATTTGAAGCTGCACTTTTTTTGGCTCGTTAACAAAAATGCTAACAGTATAAATACATGGAAGGCTACATAGCTCAGTGGTTAGAGTACTGGTCTCGTAAACCAGTGGTCGTGAGTTCAATTCTCACTGAGGCCTAGATAGCGATCTGGAATCAAGCCAGGTATTTTGGGTGTTAGAATCACCTTCCAAATGTGCTGAACATCTGCAGGTGTGCTCTTTATCTCTTGGGTGTCAAGCAACGTACTTGGGTTTTCTTTGAAAAAATTGTTCAGTGCTCCCCACCTACCGCTGTGCTTTTGTTCCCTCGTTAACAAAATGCTAATGGCACAATTGAGGACAAGGCCTCATAGCTCAGTGGTTAGAGCACTGGTCTAGTAAACCAGGGGTTGTGAGTTCAATTCTCACTGAGGCCTGGTGGACGTATGCCTCACTGAGGTCTGGTAGCATTCTTAGGAATTTATGTCAAACAAGGTGATTTGGTTGTTAGAACAACCTCCTGAATAGGTAGAATGTTCGCAGGAATTTTCTTTACGGAGATTGAGTCAAGCGATGTACTTGCCTTTGCTTTAAAAAAATTGCAGAGTAACCACACCTTACCGTTGTGCTATTGTTAGATCGTGTAGAATATGTTAATGGCATACCGAAGTGCACGTCCTCATACCTCAGTGGTTAGCGCACTGACCTAGTTAGCCAGTGGTTGTGTGTTCAATTCTCACTGAGGCCTGATGACCATGTCCCTAACCACTATCATCGTCGTGTGTTGCATCAGGCAGTAATGGAAAACCAGCAAGACTCAGACCCTTCCGGAGAAGGAAAGACGGACCATTTTGTAGGAGATAAGCAGGTGTATGTTTTGTCTCCTGCTAGTCAAGTCATGTCCTAAGTTTTTCTCATACATTTGAAGCTGCACTTTTCTTTGGGCTCGTTATCAAAAATGCGAACGATATGAAAATGTGCACGGCTTCATAGCTCAGTGGTTAGAGTACTGGTCTTGTAAACCAGTGGTCGTGAGTTCAATTCTCACTGAGGCCTAGGTTGCAATCTGGTGTCAAGCCAGGTATTTTGGGTGTTAGAATCACCTTCCAAATGTGTTGAACATCTGCAGGTGTGCTCTTTATCTCTTGGGTGTCAAGCAACGTACTTGGGATTTCTTTGAAAAAATTGTTCAGTGCTCCCCACCTACCGCTGTGCTTTTGTTCCCTCGTTAACAAAATGCTAATGGCACAATTGAGGACAAGGCCTCATAGCTCAGTGGTTAGAGCACTGGTCTAGTAAACCAGGGGTCGTGAGTTCAATTCTCACTGAGGCCTGGTGGACGTATACCTCACTGAGGTCTGGTAGCATTCTTAGGAATTGATGTAAAACAAGGTGATTTGGTTGTTAGAACAACCTCCTGAATAGGTAGAATGTTCGCAGGAATTTTCTTTACGTAGATTGAGTCAAGCGATGTACTTACCTTTGCTTTAAAAAAATTGCAGAGTAACCACACCTTACCGTTGTGCTATTGTTAGATCGTGTAGAATATGTTAATGGCATACCGAAGTGCACGTCCTCATACCTCAGTGGTTAGCGCACTGACTTAGTAAGCCAGTGGTTGTGTGTTCAATTCTCACTGAGGCCTGATGACCATGTCCCTAACCGCTATCATCGTCGTGTGTTGCATCAGGCAGTAATGGAAAACCAGCAAGACTCAGACCCTTCCGGAGAAGGAAAGACGGACCAATTTGTAGGAGATAAGCAGGTGTATGTTTTGTCTCCTGCTAGTCAAGTCATGTCCTAAGTTTTTCTCATACATTTGAAGCTGCACTTTTCTTTGGGCTCGTTATCAAAAATGCGAACGATATGAAAATTTGCACGGCTTCATAGCTCAGTGGTTAGAGTACTGGTCTTGTAAACCAGTGGTCGTGAGTTCAATTCTCACTGAGGCCTAGGTTGCAATCTGGTGTCAAGCCAGGTATTTTGGGTGTTAGAATCACCTTCCAAATGTGTTGAACATCTGCAGGTGTGCTCTTTATCTCTTGGGTGTCAAGCAACGTACTTGGGTTTTCTTTGAAAAAATTGTTCAGTGCTCCCCACCTACCGCTGTGCTTTTGTTCCCTCGTTAACAAAATGCTAATGGCACGGTAGAGGACAAGACCTCATTGCTATGTGGTTAGAGAACTGGTCTAGTAAACCAGGGGTCGTGAGTTTCGTTTCTCACTGAGGCTTGGTGGGTGTATACCTCACTGAAGCCTGATGACCATGTCCCTAACCACTATCATCATCGTGTGTTGCATCAGGCAGTGACGGAAAACCAGCAAGACCCGGACCCTTCCGGAGAAGGATAGACTGGCCCTTTTGTAGGAGATAAGCAGGTGTATGTTTGGTCTCCTGCGAGTCAAGTAATGTCCTAAGTTTTTCTCATGCATTTGAAGCTGCACTTTTTTTGGCTCGTTAACAAAAATGCTAACAGTATAAATACAAGGAAGGCTTCATAGCTCAGTGGTTAGAGTACTGGTCTCGTAAACCAGTGGTCGTGAGTTCAATTCTCACTGAGGCCTAGATAGCGATCTGCAATCAAGCCAGGTATTTTGGGTGTTAGAATCACCTTCCAAATGTGTTGAACATCTGCAGGTGTGCTCTTTATCTCTTGGGTGTCAAGCAACGTACTTGGGTTTTCTTTGAAAAAATTGTTCAGTGCTCCCCACCTACCGCTGTGCTTTTGTTCCCTCGTTAACAAAATGCTAATGGCACAATTGAGGACAAGGCCTCATAGCTCAGTGGTTAGAGCACTGGTCTAGTAAACCAGGGGTCGTGAGTTCAATTCTCACTGTGGCCTGGTGGACGTATACCTCACTGAGGTCTGGTAGCATTCTTAGGAATTGATGTCCAACAAGGTGATTTGGTTGTTAGAACAACCTCCTGAATAGATAGAATGTTCGCAGGAATTTTCTTTACGTAGATTGAGTCAAGCGATGTACTTGCCTTTGCTTTAAAAAAATTGCAGAGTAACCACACCTTACCGTTGTGCTATTGTTAGATCGTGTAGAATATGTTCATGGCATACCGAAGTGCACGTCCTCATACCTCAGTGGTTAGCGCACTGACCTAGTAAGCCAGTGGTTGTGTGTTCAATTCTCACTGAGGCCTGATGACCATGTCCCTAACCACTATCATCGTCGTGTGTTGCATCAGGCAGTAATGGAAAACCAGCAAGACTCAGACCCTTCCGGAGAAGGAAAGACGGACCAATTTGTAGGAGATAAGCAGGTGTATGTTTTGTCTCCTGCTAGTCAAGTCATGTCCTAAGTTTTTCTCATACATTTGAAGCTGCACTTTTCTTTGGGCTCGTTATCAAAAATGCGAACGATATGAAAATGTGCACGGCTTCATAGCTCAGTGGTTAGAGTACTGGTCTTGTAAACCAGTGGTCGTGAGTTCAATTCTCACTGAGGCCTAGGTTGCAATCTGGTGTCAAGCCAGGTATTTTGGGTGTTAGAATCACCTTCCAAATGTGTTTAACATCTGCAGGTGTGCTCTTTATCTATAGGGAGTCTAGCAACCTACTTGGGTTTTCTTTGAAAAAACTTTAGTGCTCCCTACCTACCGCTGTGCTTTTGTTCCCTCGTTAACAAAATGCTAATGGCACGGTAGTGGACAAGGCCTCATTGCTATGTGGTTAGAGAACTGGTCTAGTAAACCAGGGGTCGTGAGTTCAATTCTCACTGAGGCTTGGTGGGTGTATACCTCACTGAAACCTGATGACCATGTCCCTAACCACTATCATCGTCGTGTGTTGCATCAGGCAATGACGGAAAACCAGCAAGACCCAGACCCTTCCGGAGAAGGATAGACTGGCCCTTTTTTAGGAGATAAGCAGGTGTATGTTTGGTCTCCTGCTAGTCAAGTCATGTCCTAAGTTATTCTCATGCATTTGAAGCTGCACTTTTTTTGGCTCGTTAACAAAAATGCTAAGAGTATAAATACATGGAAGGCTTCATAGCTCAGTGGTTAGAGTACTGGTCTCGTAAACCAGTGGTCGTGTGTTCAATTCTCACTGAGTCCTAGATAGCGATCTGGAATCAAGCCAGGTATTTTGGGTGTTAGAATCACCTTCCAAATGTGCTGAACATCTGCAGGTGTGCTCTTTATCTCTTGGGTGTCAAGCAACGTACTTGGGTTTTCTTTGAAAAAATTGTTCAGTGCTCCCCACCTACCGCTGTGCTTTTGTTCCCTCGTTAACAAAATGCTAATGGCACAATTGAGGACAAGGCCTCATAGCTCAGTGGTTAGAGCACTGGTCTAGTAAACCAGGGGTCGTGAGTTCAATTCTCACTGAGGCCTGGTGGACGTATGCCTCACTGAGGTCTGGTAGCATTCTTAGGAATTTATGTCAAACAAGGTGATTTGGTTGTTAGAACAACCTCCTGAATAGGTAGAATGTTCGCAGGAATTTTCTTTACGGAGATTGAGTCAAGCGATGTACTTGCCTTTGCTTTAAAAAAATTGCAGAGTAACCACACCTTACCGTTGTGCTATTGTTAGATCGTGTAGAATATGTTAATGGCATACCGAAGTGCACGTCCTCATACCTCAGTGGTTAGCGCACTGACCTAGTTAGCCAGTGGTTGTGTGTTCAATTCTCACTGAGGCCTGATGACCATGTCCCTAACCACTATCATCGTCGTGTGTTGCATCAGGCAGTAATGGAAAACCAGCAAGACTCAGACCCTTCCGGAGAAGGAAAGACGGACCATTTTGTAGGAGATAAGCAGGTGTATGTTTTGTCTCCTGCTAGTCAACTCATGTCCTAAGTTATTCTCATGCATTTGAAGCTGCACTTTTCTTTGGGCTCGTTATCAAAAATGCGAACGATATGAAAATGTGCACGGCTTCATAGCTCAGTGGTGAGCGTACTGGTCTTGTAAACCAGTGGTCGTGAGTTCAATTCTCACTGAGGCTTGGTGGGTGTATACCTCACTGAAGCATGATGACCATGTCCCTAACCACTATCATCGTCGTGTGTTGCATCAGGCAGTGACGGAAAACCAGCAAGACCCAGACCCTTTGCGGAGAAGGATAGACTGGCCCTTTTGTAGGAGATTAGCAGGTGTATGTTTGGTCTCCTGCGAGTCAAGTAATGTCCTAAGTTTTTCTCATGCATTTGAAGCTGCACTTTTTTTGGCTCGTTAACAAAAATGCTAAGAGTATAAATACATGGAAGGCTTCATAGCTCAGTGGTTAGAGTACTGGTCTCGTAAACCAGTGGTCGTGAGTTCAATTCTCACTGAGGCCTAGGTTGCAATCTGGTGTCAAGCCAGGTATTTTGGGTGTTAGAATCACCTTCCAAATGTGTTGAACATCTGCAGGTGTGCTCTTTATCTCTTGGGTGTCAAGCAACGTACTTGGGATTTCTTTGAAAAAATTGTTCAGTGCTCCCCACCTACCGCTGTGCTTTTGTTCCCTCGTTAACAAAATGCTAATGGCACAATTGAGGACAAGGCCTCATAGCTCAGTGGTTAGAGCACTGGTCTAGTAAACCAGGGGTCGTGAGTTCAATTCTCACTGAGGCCTGGTGGACGTATACCTCACTGAGGTCTGGTAGCATTCTTAGGAATTGATGTCAAACAAGGTGATTTGGTTGTTAGAACAACCTCCTGAATAGGTAGAATGTTCGCAGGAATTTTCTTTACGTAGATTGAGTCAAGCGATGTACTTACCTTTGCTTTAAAAAAATTGCAGAGTAACCACACCTTACCGTTGTGCTATTGTTAGATCGTGTAGAATATGTTAATGGCATACCGAAGTGCACGTCCTCATACCTCAGTGGTTAGCGCACTGACTTAGTAAGCCAGTGGTTGTGTGTTCAATTCTCACTGAGGCCTGATGACCATGTCCCTAACCGCTATCATCGTCGTGTGTTGCATCAGGCAGTAATGGAAAACCAGCAAGACTCAGACCCTTCCGGAGAAGGAAAGACGGACCAATTTGTAGGAGATAAGCAGGTGTATGTTTTGTCTCCTGCTAGTCAAGTCATGTCCTTAGTTTTTCTCATACATTTGAAGCTGCACTTTTCTTTGGGCTCGTTATCAAAAATGCGAACGATATGAAAATGTGCACGGCTTCATAGCTCAGTGGTTAGAGTACTGGTCTTGTAAACCAGTGGTCGTGAGTTCAATTCTCACTGAGGCCTAGGTTGCAATCTGGTGTCAAGCCAGGTATTTTGGGTGTTAGAATCACCTTCCAAATGTGTTGAACATCTGCAGGTGTGCTCTTTATCTCTTGGGTGTCAAGCAACGTACTTGGGTTTTCTTTGAAAAAATTGTTCAGTGCTCCCCACCTACCGCTGTGCTTTTGTTCCCTCGTTAACAAAATGCTAATGGCACGGTAGCGGACAAGGCCTCATTGCTATGTGGTTAGAGAACTGGTCTAGTAAACCAGGGGTCGTGAGTTCAATTCTCACTGAGGCTTGGTGGGTGTATACCTCACTGAAACCTGATGACCATGTCCCTAACCACTATCATCGTCGTGTGTTGCATCAGGCAATGACGGAAAACCAGCAAGACCCAGACCCTTCCGGAGAAGGATAGACTGGCCCTTTTTTAGGAGATAAGCAGGTGTATGTTTGGTCTCCTGCGAGTCAAGTAATGTCCTAAGTTTTTCTCATGCATTTGAAGCTGCACTTTTTTTGGCTCGTTAACAAAAATGCTAACAGTATAAATACATGGAAGGCTACATAGCTCAGTGGTTAGAGTACAGGTCTCGTAAACCAGTGGTCGTGAGTTCAATTCTCACTGAGGCCTAGATAGCGATATGGAATCAAGCCAGGTATTTTGGGTGTTAGAATCACCTTCCAAATGTGCTGAACATCTGCAGGTGTGCTCTTTATCTCTTGGGTGTCAAGCAACGTACTTGGGTTTTCTTTGAAAAAATTGTTCAGTGCTCCCCACCTACCGCTGTGCTTTTGTTCCCTCGTTAACAAAATGCTAATGGCACAATTGAGGACAAGGCCTCATAGCTCAGTGGTTAGAGCACTGGTCTAGTAAACCAGGGGTCGTGAGTTCAATTCTCACTGAGGCCTAGTGGACGTATGCCTCACTGAGGTCTGGTAGCATTCTTAGGAATTGATGTCAAACAAGGTGATTTGGTTGTTAGAACAACCTCCTGAATAGGTAGAATGTTCGCAGGAATTTTCTTTACGTAGATTGAGTCAAGCGATGTACTTACCTTTGCTTAAAAAAAATTGCAGAGTAACCACACCTTACCGCTGTGCTATTGTTAGATCGTGTAGAATATGTTAATGGCATACCGAAGTGCACGGCCTCATACCTCAGTGGTTAGCGCACTGACCTAGTAAGCCAGTGGTTGTGTGTTCAATTCTCACTGAGGCCTGATGACCATGTCCCTAACCACTATCATCGTCGTGTGTTGCATCAGGCAGTAATGGAAAACCAGCAAGACTCAGACCCTTCCGGAGAAGGAAAGACGGACCAATTTGTAGGAGATTGTTAGGATATGTCACCAATTTTGTGTTTTCATAATCATGTTTCATACACTATTTGTATCACTAATAATTGTATACACACAGACACTCATTTAGCACACATGAGCACAGCCACACACACACACACACATTCGGTTTCAAGTTTCTGAATCTTCGAGCTGAAGTTTTAAACTGTCTGTTGTGATTGGTTGTTTCCTGCCTGCCTGCTAGAATTCCAGAAGACAGCCCCCCTCTTTGTCTCTTTATGTCCGGAGGAGAGTCAGATGAAGGGGGTCAGATGAAGGGAGTGTGGGAGGCCGAACAGGCCTGTTCGGCCTCCGGCTCTCTCTCTCTCACCAACTCGCAAATTGGAAAATAAAACTTTGCTTGATTGACTTTGGACATTCAGCCATCATTATTTAAATAATTCCCAGTGTAAAAAAGGCGTCAGGGCCGTTTTAAACCTGACATTTATTTGGTGGAGAATGCGGGCAGCCGCACTCGGACGGGCGTCGTCGTTGGATCTTTTGGACGCCATCGAATCTGACGTCAGCGCTTCAACATTGAGAAAGCGAGGCCTCCAAGTTCCTGCGACGGCGCACCGCCCGGATGCCGGTTGCCGATAGGACAAGGCTGATCCAGAGGAAATCAGGTATTGTTTTTCAAATTATTTTGTGCCACCATTTTAAAATTTAAAATATTAACACAATTCGTAAGGGGTGATTTATGTGGGTAAGACAGCGCGCGCAGAGGCCGGGCCTCGACCGTTTAGTCAGTACGGTAACAAAAACTGCATCGTGCTAGTCCAAGGAGTTATGTAAAAATAATCGGTAGCGAATTAGGCCATAACTCATCGGTAGCGAATTGACCATAACTCGTTGAAACTGAGCAAATTTTAGACACGGATAGCACGGTGAACAAATTGATTTGTTCCTCGGCGTCGATGGTAGCGAATTTGGCCATAAACTGAGCAAATTTTAGAGATTGATCCGCCTAGAGAAGGGAGACAAAGTTTCCGCGAAAATTAAAAGGTTCCCTCCGGTGTCGACAATGGAAAAGAGTGGCAATCAGGAGAAGGTCTTACTCACAATTTCACATTGAAATTCAGGGAATAATAAGGCATTATTTTCGGTGGTTTTTATTTGAAGTGTTTTGGGGGCTGTGCAGCTGTGTGTGTGTGAACAAAGGAACAAGTTTGAGTCAGTGAGAATGTGTGTGCGTGCGTGCGTGCGTGTGTGTGTGTGTGGGTTTGGAGAAGTAGCTGACCAGACAACAGCAAAAGAAGAGGTCTGGCTGGGCCAAGCCTGAAGGATCAGGTTTCAGGGTAGTGAGAGAAGAATTTGCAGAGAAGCTGAAGAAAAAAAAAAAAAAAAAAAAAAAAAAGAAACCCGCACACACAACACCAGATGTGGAATGATCATTTTGCTGTATGCAAAGTGAGTGAATGGTGTGATTGGGGATTACAAATACCATTTGGTATTTTATCCTATGTACTGCAGTAAGGGTAATAAACAGGACCAGTATTTGAGAATGACAGAGAAAGTTGTTGGCTGCCAGGATGGCCGAGTGGTCTAAGGCGCCGCGTTCAGGACCCAGTCTCCCCAGGAGGCCTGGGTTCGAATCTCGAATTTCCCCATTGTGGGACTAATAAAGGGCATCTTAAGAAGGTAAAGAAGGGGGAGGGGGGTTGCAACTGCCCCCTGTATCCTGAGAAACCCCCAAAAAATACAGATAAACCAATAAAGCGCTCACCTCAATGTGCTGCGTGTATAAGTGGCAGTGTGCATTTGTGGCAGAGGCTGCATTGGCCCTATAGGGCTGCACATACATAATTATGAGAGATATTAGTTGAATTAAAGGACTTATTATGGGCAAAAGATAAAGATGGATTGTGTTGCTGTTATACTAACATGTTATTGTTGTTTGTAGTTGTTCAGTGTTGAGAACTGTGTGTGTCGTTTTGTGGGCCCGTGTATATGTCTGTGTGTCTGTCTGTGTGTCTAAATATCAGGGAGAGTGATAAAAGTGGTTGGAATTATGCTAAAAGGATTGATGAAGTAGAGATAAAATGGAATCAAGGATTAGTAACCAACAAAAGGCTACTTATGAGTGACGAGATCTTATTGAGAAAAATAATTCCCAAATTTACAAAAGAAGTTAATAAAGAAGATGATTTGAGGAGATAAATTCATTTAAATTTGAAATTAAATAAAATAACTTATACAACGGGATAGGCTTAAAAGAAAAGAGAGAAATAGCCTGATGTGCGTTTTCTGAAAAATAAAAAAATTTAACCCAGATGCCTAGGATGGTTTAAAAAGATGAGTGAAGATAAGGAAGTTCATCAAAAAACAGGATCCTGATAAAATTCAGTATTTAGACAAATGGATAGCTGAACATGGCTTTAATGGTCAGTTAAAAACACGAAAAATAGCCGCATTGCAGAAATCAATCATAGCAAAGACAAAGAAAGACCCCAAAAAGATGAAGACAAATGGCTTTGAGGAAACAGAATATTGGATGAGGGTAGCCTTAAAAAGAGAAGAGGGTGACAAGAAACAGAAAAGATGAGACATTTGGGCAATACAAAGTGAGAATGACAGCTGTGTTTTAAAACCACAGCGGGCTGCAGGAAGATGGTGATGTGGATGGGGCATTTCAACAGCAGTTGAAGAATGCTTCACATGCAGGATCAAGAGAGGAAATTCATAAGTGGGTGAATAAACATTACATTTGCCTGCCAACAGGTACCCTGGAGGAGTATGTAAATCACGCCCTCCATGCTGAGAAGATAGAAAATAAAAAGAAACAGAGGTCTCGACACTTTTTATCAAAATAAAGGTCAGAATGTCTTTTATCAAGGTGGAAGAGGCTGAGACAAGGATGCCTTCCCACCGGAGATGATATTTGTTACAATTGTGGCAGATCAGGACACTTTGCCAGAAACTGCCGTCAACCACACAGGAAGACCACACTAAAAGAAGGCCAGATAGCAAGAAATTGCCTTGAGAAGAAGCAGCCTTCAGCATGACTAAGTTTTTAAATGAAGAGGTTTTCCTAAATTTACAAAAGATATTGGCTTTTGATTAAATGATTGAGTTGAAATAACCGTATTGGTAATGGGACACCAATTACCCTTTTTATGTGACATTGGTGCAGATAGGATTGCTTATAATAAATCAATTTCAAATGATAGGGCAAGTGAGAAAGGGGCCATAGTTAGATGTGCAAGTGGAAAAATGGAACAGAGTAACAGAATTAGAACCTGTGTGGTTGAGGGACCCAGAAGGACACTGAGTTGGTTGCATGAATTGAAATTAGTTTTATTTTTACAGAATAATGAGAGCCCAAGTTGTGGGGATGTGATTAATTTACAGAAAAAGTTTAGTGATGAGACAATTTATACTTACATGATTCAATAGACAAGATATATCATTTTGATGATGGTTTTTACTTAATTGTATACTTGCGTCTCCTTCAGAAAGGGAGAAGTAGGTGTTATGAAATTTTAACAATTGGATGAAGCTTTTGAAAGTGAACATGAGGAATTTTTGCAAAAACATAGGTGTTTCTTGATTTTTTTTAATTTTGATTCGAGACATTGGTAGGTTTGAGTGGTTGTGGAAAAACTACAGTGAATTTGGAAATTAGGAGCAGACTGTGGAGAGGCTCCTGTGAGGAGGAGGAAGAGAGAGAGTTCAGGGAGAGAAGGAGGATAGAAATTAGATTTTGCTTTTTGGTGAATTGAAGAAATAAATATTTTAGATTTCATATTCCAGTTGATCATGTTTATATTAAAGTAGGCCAGAGATGCAATGAAATGCAGAAATATAAATGATACAGGAAAAATTTGGCAAGGGCTATAATTTTCATTAAAGCAGAGAAGAAATTAGAAATTACAGATAACATTAATGTGTACTTGTCCACTTTAAGGTAGAATTGGTCAAAGTGAAATGAGTCAAGATTAGAGAAAAAAAATAAAAGATAAAATAGAATTAACATGTTCATTCTGTGATAAGAAATTTGTGATTATGTGAAAAGGGAAAAAGAGAATTACAGGCTTTTCAAATAAAACAACCTAATTTAAATTGGCCAACTTGTAAAATGGAAAAGAAGATTCTAAATTATGCACAAAAAGCTTGAACGTGTTGAGCAGAAGGAAGAAAAAGAGAAAACATTTTAAAAAAGAAGGAAGCAGAGAGTCTTGTGATAAACAATAACTTTTCAGGACGAAGAGAGAAGCAACAGAGGATCACATGGCGAAAGAAAGAACCTAACATAAAAGTGTGTGTAGAAGGACTTCTACATCAACATGCGTTTTGCTTATTAAGCCGTGATACACTGACAATTGGACTTTAATATCAGAATCAATAAGCAAGGGCGAATTTAAACAAAAGTCAAAACTTTAAAAGGACGCATTGTCAGTGATAAGCGGGAAGAAAAATAGTAATAAAACTTTGCCAGACCACTTTTGTGTAAACACTTTCCTTGGGACTTTCATGACCTCCATTAAGTCCCTGACCTTTCATAGATAAAGTTGGAGCCCAAAGTCTCTCAGGGCTGTAATTTATGCGGCAGAGAAAGAGCCCAACAGGCTTAGGGTGAGTTTAAAACAACAGTATCATGGCCATAAAATGGGTTGTGTATGTTGGAACTTGTGGAGATACACTGCAAGATTGTATTTACAAAGCATCTTAATGCACTACCAAATTATTATTATAAGCCATTTGGGCAAACAGTGACTGCAAAAAATGGCTTCATGGACTTGTGTTGCTGCAGAAACACAGGAAAGTGAATCCATTTGCATATTAGTCACAACAATTTGGATTTCGTGGCAGAGAACCACTTAAGAGTGTGATCAGGAGCTTTCACTGCTGCTTTAAGGAATGAAAAAATGACATTCCATCACACGACATTCACATTGCACGGCGATTTAATTGTAACATTACATTAATAAGGTGCGATGCATTTAAGCCCAGCGTCATTCTTTCTCCACGCACCATTTAGAAGGCGCCACACGACTGTGGAGCCGTCCAAATTTTCACCAAACCCAGGACTTGACTTTTTGACCCATTTTCCTCCCGACTGGAGGAGTTAAGACGTGTAAAGACATGAAGACCAGGTGCACATTCCAGACTGATAAGAAAGTGTCTGAGAACCAAGGTTGTAGGAAGAAATCACGCTGACTTTTATGCGATGGGAGTATTAGTAGTGTGATACCAACAGATAACTTGTAAAAGAGAGAAATTGTTAGGATAAGCAGGAAGAGCGTAGGCGGTTGTGAGCTAATTAAAATTTGGAGTTTCCCATCTTGTATGAGCTGTATGGTTACAATGTGAACTCACAGTCAAGATAAAATGTTCTTGTGTTCTGTTGATTTTGGGCGAACGGGTGCTTTAAAAATCACAAAAGATAAAAGAAAAGTTGCGCATAAAGCACGTCTAAGTAAGTATTTGTAAATTAAAAAAAAATTCTGAACAGAAAATGACACGATTACGATTGAATAAAGGCTGGAGCCAAGCCATAACCCCAGAGTCAACAAAGCACAAGAGGTTTAATGAAAGCACACACACACACACACACACACACACACAGTAAATCAACTTGACAAGTTAATCTCAGGCCAGGGAAAAAGGCACCACTAATTGAACATGCACATTGGGTGGACAATGATGCAAACATTGAGTGAGACACGAGCAGACGTCGTGCCTCAACAGGGAGGAGATATGATATGGAATTGTTCCCACATACAGACTTTTCAACAAAAATTTTTTTTGGACAGTGTTATTTGTTTGGGTTGCAATATTGTTTGACTATGATTGATATGTTTTCAAAATGGATCAAGTTGTTTCCAACAACACATGCTGATGCTTAAAAACGATTAGGAAAAGTGTTGTGTAATCAAATTATCCTGACATTTGGAATTTCCAGAAGTGATTTGAAGTGAAAATGATGCATTTTGTGAATGATGTTGTAACAAGTGGGACAGTTGTTAAAAAATGGACTCAAAGCGTCACTGCGCATACAGTCTGCAGGACTTGTGGAACGCACTAATTGAACTGTTATGGCCAGACTTATCAAGACAATGAAAAAAAAGAGACAATGGCCAGACTGTGTTTCAATCACAGCAATGAGGACAATGCCAGCCGAAGGAAGGACACTATCCCCAATAGACTCTCAGGTTCATCAGAACCACCAACGAAAAATATGTTTGACCGAAAAAGATCCAAAAGACGCCAATACTGGTCAAGTGTTGTTCTGATTTACAGAAATTACGTCCGTGTGGGAGACCAACTCTTCTTCAAGGTGTTGAAACGACTTCGTTGGGGGGAAGTGAATGCTGAGATGGCCCTCGCCAGATGATGGCGGTGACCCCGACGCAGCAAAAGGTCGCGGGGCGTGGCAGCTGGATCCACCAGTTGCAGTACAAACTTCACCGGTTTCCAGCTAAAGGCCTAGCAACGCGAATCCCTCGAACAGGAGTCCACCTGAGTCACAATCTCGGACCACACGCACATCAGAACCACACCACCAGCCACAGATACGAATGTTGAAGCCACAGAATAAAAAGATTAGATATGGTTTGGAAATTAATGACGTACATAAAGAAATTTTAGCCTTGATTGAAGAACATAATTGCATTTAAAGTTTTAAAAATGAAACAATTATTGATGTTATGACCACTATGAAGAATTTGAAAGACAATATATCGGGATAATTATGGTTTTCATTTTTGTTATGTGTAGACTGTTTTTGTTACATTATTTTTCTGACAAAAATGATGATTAATTGCATGTTTGTTACCCAAAAGTAACATTACAATCTGATTGATGTTGAGTATGACAAACTCAAACTGGACAATGACGAACTCGAACTGGACACTGAAACGTAAAAAGAATATGGACTTGTCGCTCAAGCCCCACACGTGCATACATATACACCACACACGAAGATCCGGGAGGTAAAGACGGCTGTCTCCTCCTACAGCGAGGCAAGGGGCCTGCATCAAGTCACCCCAGGGACAAGCTCTGCGTGGAGACAGTTTTGTTATTTTTCACTAGGCACATTGAAATGTATTTTTATATGTTTTATTCCCTGATGGTCATCAAATGATGAAGATCTCGTTCCACGTCGGAAGAGAGGAGAGGAATTTTTGTCCCTACTGAGGGTTTTTCGCCTCTCCACTGTTGTATGATTTCATAATGATGATCTGTCCTAAAGCCGTGGGGCCATGATTTTGAATTCACAACAGGGGGGAATGTTAGGATATGTCACCAATTTTGTGTTTTCATAATCATGTTTCATACACTATTTGTATCACTAATAATTGTATACACACAGACACTCATTTAGCACACATGAGCACAGCCACACACACACACACACATTCGGTTTCAAGTTTCTGAATCTTCGAGCTGAAGTTTTAAACTGTCTGTTGTGATTGGTTGTTTCCTGCCTGCCTGCTAGAATTCCAGAAGACAGCCCCCCTCTTTGTCTCTTTATGTCCGGAGGAGAGTCAGATGAAGGGGGTCAGATGAAGGGAGTGTGGGAGGCCGAACAGGCCTGTTCGGCCTCCGGCTCTCTCTCTCTCACCAACTCGCAAATTGGAAAATAAAACTTTGCTTGATTGACTTTGGACATTCAGCCATCATTATTTAAATAATTCCCAGTGTAAAAAAGGCGTCAGGGCCGTTTTAAACCTGACAGAGATAAGCAGGTGTATGTTTTGTCTCCTGCTAGTCAAGTCATGTCCTAAGTTTTTCTCATACATTTGAAGCTGCACTTTTCTTTGGGCTCGTTATCAAAAATGCGAACGATATGAAAATGTGCACGGCTTCATAGCTCGGTGGTTAGAGTACTGGTCTTGTAAACCAGTGGTCGTGAGTTCAATTCTCACTGAGGCCTAGGTTGCAATCTGGTGTCAAGCCAGGTATTTTGGGTGTTAGAATCACCTTCCAAATGTGTTGAACATCTGCAGGTGTGCTCTTTATCTCTTGGGTGTCAAGCAACGTACTTGGGTTTTCTTTGAAAAAATTGTTCAGTGCTCCACACCTACCGCTGTGCTTTTGTTCCCTCGTAAACAAAATGCTAATGGCACGGTAGAGGACAAGACCTCATTGCTATGTGGTTAGAGAACTGGTCTAGTAAACCAGGGGTCGTGAGTTTCGTTTCTCACTGAGGCTTGGTGGGTGTATACCTCACTGAAGCCTGATGACCATGTCCCTAACCACTATCATCATCGTGTGTTGCATCAGGCAGTGACGGAAAACCAGCAAGACCCGGACCCTTCCGGAGAAGGATAGACTGGCCCTTTTGTAGGAGATAAGCAGGTGTATGTTTGGTCTCCTGCGAGTCAAGTAATGTCCTAAGTTTTTCTCATGCATTTGAAGCTGCACTTTTTTTGGCTCGTTAACACAAATGCAGACGGTATGAAAACGTGCACGGCTTCATACCTCAGTGGTGAGAGTACTGGTCTTGTAAACCAGTGGTCGTGAGTTCAATTCTCACTGAGGCCTAGATAGTGATCTGACATCAACCCTGGCATTTTGGGTGTTAGAATCACCTTCCAAATGTGTTGAACATCTGCAGGTGTGCTCCTTATCTATAGGGAGTCTAGCAACCTACTTGGGTTTTCTTTGAAAAAACTTTAGTGCTCCCTACCTACCGCTGTGCTTTTGTTCCCTCGTTAACAAAATGCTAATGGCACGGTAGAGGACAAGGCCTCATTGCTATGTGGTTAGAGAACTGGTCTAGTAAACAAGGGGTCGTGAGTTCAATTCTCACTGAGGCTTGGTGGGTGTATACCTCACTGCAACCTGATGACCATGTCCCTAACCACTATCATCGTCGTGTGTTGCATCAGGCAATGACGGAAAACCAGCAAGACCCAGACCCTTCCGGAGAAGGATAGACAGGCCTTTTTGTAGGAGATAAGCAGGTGTATGTTTGGTCTCCTGCGAGTCAAGTAATGTCCTAAGTTTTTCTCATGCATTTGAAGCTGCACTTTTTTTGGCTCGTTAACAAAAATGCTAACAGTATAAATACAAGGAAGGCTTCATAGCTCAGTGGTTAGAGTACTGGTCTCGTAAACCAGTGGTCGTGAGTTCAATTCTCACTGAGGCCTAGATAGCGATCTGCAATCAAGCCAGGTATTTTGGGTGTTAGAATCACCTTCCAAATGTGTTGAACATCTGCAGGTGTGCTCTTTATCTCTTGGGTGTCAAGCAACGTACTTGGGTTTTCTTTGAAAAAATTGTTCAGTGCTCCCCACCTACCGCTGTGCTTTTGTTCCCTCGTTAACAAAATGCTAATGGCACAATTGAGGACAAGGCCTCATAGCTCAGTGGTTAGAGCACTGGTCTAGTAAACCAGGGGTCGTGAGTTCAATTCTCACTGAGGCCTGGTGGACGTATACCTCACTGAGGTCTGGTAGCATTCTAAGGAATTGATGTCAAACAAGGTGATTTGGTTGTTAGAACAACCTCCTGAATAGGTAGAATGTTCGCAGGAATTTTCTTTACCTAGATTGAGTCAAGCGATGTACTTGCCTTTGCTTTAAAAAAATTGCAGAGTAACCACACCTTACCGTTGTGCTATTGTTAGATCGTGTAGAATATGTTCATGGCATACCGAAGTGCACGTCCTCATACCTCAGTGGTTAGCGCACTGACCTAGTAAGCCAGTGGTTGTGTGTTCAATTCTCACTGAGGCCTGATGACCATGTCACTAACCACTATCATCGTCGTGTGTTGCATCAGGCAGTAATGGAAAACCAGCAAGACTCAGACCCTTCCGGAGAAGGAAAGACGGACCAATTTGTAGGAGATAAGCAGGTGTATGTTTTGTCTCCTGCTAGTCAAGTCATGTCCTAAGTTTTTCTCATACATTTGAAGCTGCACTTTTCTTTGGGCTCGTTATCAAAAATGCGAACGATATGAAAATGTGCACGGCTTCATAGCTCAGTGGTTAGAGTACTGGTCTTGTAAACCAGTGGTCGTGAGTTCAATTCTCACTGAGGCCTAGGTTGCAATCTGGTGTCAAGCCAGGTATTTTGGGTGTTAGAATCACCTTCCAAATGTGTTTAACATCTGCAGGTGTGCTCTTTATTTCTTGGGTGTCAAGCAACGTACTTGGGTTTTCTTTGAAAAAATTGTTCAGTGCTCCCCACCTACCGCTGTGCTTTTGTTCCCTCGTTAACAAAATGCTAATGGCACAATTGTGGACAAGGCCTCATATCTCAGTGGTTAGACCACTGGTCTAGTAAACCAGGGGTCGTGAGTTCTATTCTCACTGAGGCCTGGTGGACAAATGCCTCACTGATGCCTGCTAGCATTCTTAGGAATGTATGTCAAACAAGGTGATTTGGTTGTTAGAACAACCTCCTGAATAGGTAGAATGTATGCCGGAGTTTTCTTTACCTAGATTGAGTCAAGCAATGTACTTGGGTTTTCTTTGAAAAAAATGCAGAGTGCCCACTTCTTCCAGCTGTGCTATTGTTCGATCGTGAACAATATGTTCACGGCATACTCAAGTGCGAGTCCTCATACCTCAGTGGTTAGTGCACTGACCTAGTAACCCAGTGGTCGAGAGTTCAATTCTCACTGAGGCCTGATGACCCTGTCACTAACCACTATCATCGTCGTGTGTTGCAACAGGCAGTGATGGAAAGCCAGCAAGACCCAGACCCTTCCGGAGAAGGATAGACTGGCCCTTTTGTAGGAGATAAGCAGGTGTATGTTTGGTCTCCTGCGAGTCAAGTAATGTCCTAAGTTTTTCTCATGCATTTGAAGCTGCAATTTTTTTGGCTCGTTAACACAAATGCAAACGGCATGAAAACTTGCACGGCTTCATACCTCAGTGGTGAGAGTACTGGTCTTGTAAACCAGTGGTCGTGAGTTCAATTCTCACTGAGGCCTAGATAGTGATCTGACATCAAT
This sequence comes from Idiotropiscis lumnitzeri, assembly GCF_059441095.1. NCBI lineage: Eukaryota > Metazoa > Chordata > Actinopteri > Syngnathiformes > Syngnathidae > Idiotropiscis > Idiotropiscis lumnitzeri. The sequence continues at coordinate 19,671,828 of NC_142401.1, read as the reverse complement.
CCTGGTATTTTGGGTGTTAGAATCACCTTCCAAATGTGTTGAACATCTGCAGGTGTGCTCTTTATCTATAGGGAGTCTAGCAACCTACTTGGGTTTTCTTTGAAAAAACTTTAGTGCTCCCTACCTACCGCTGTGCTTTTGTTCCCTCGTTAACAAAATGCTAATGGCACGGTAGCGGACAAGGCCTCATTGCTATGTGGTTAGAGAACTGGTCTAGGAAACCAGGGGTCGTGAGTTCAATTCTCACTGAGGCTTGGTGGGTGTATACCTCACTGAAACCTGATGACCATGTCCCTAACCACTATCATCGTCGTGTGTTGCATCAGGCAATGACGGAAAACCAGCAAGACCCAGACCCTTCCGGAGAAGGATAGACTGGCCCTTTTTTAGGAGATAAGCAGGTGTATGTTTGGTCTCCTGCTAGTCAAGTCATGTCCTAAGTTATTCTCATGCATTTGAAGCTGCACTTTTTTTGGATCGTTAACAAAAATGCTAAGAGTATAAATACATGGAAGGCTTCATAGCTCAGTGGTTAGAGTACTGGTCTCGTAAACCAGTGGTCGTGTGTTCAATTCTCACTGAGTCCTAGATAGCGATCTGGAATCAAGCCAGGTATTTTGGGTGTTAGAATCACCTTCCAAATGTGCTGAACATCTGCAGGTGTGCTCTTTATCTCTTGGGTGTCAAGCAACGTACTTGGGTTTTCTTTGAAAAAATTGTTCAGTGCTCCCCACCTACCGCTGTGCTTTTGTTCCCTCGTTAACAAAATGCTAATGGCACAATTGAGGACAAGGCCTCATAGCTCAGTGGTTAGAGCACTGGTCTAGTAAACCAGGGGTCGTGAGTTCAATTCTCACTGAGGCCTGGTGGACGTATACCTCACTGAGGTCTGGTAGCATTCTTAGGAATTGATGTCAAACAAGGTGATTTGGTTGTTAGAACAACCTCCTGAATAGGTAGAATGTTCGCAGGAATTTTCTTTACGTAGATTGAGTCAAGCGATGTACTTACCTTTGCTTTAAAAAAATTGCAGAGTAACCACACCTTACCGTTGTGCTATTGTTAGATCGTGTAGAATATGTTAATGGCATACCGAAGTGCACGTCCTCATACCTTAGTGATTAGCGCACTGACCTAGTAAGCCAGTGGTTGTGTGTTCAATTCTCACTGAGGCCTGATGACCATGTCCCTAACCGCTATCATCGTCGTGTGTTGCATCAGGCAGTAATGGAAAACCAGCAAGACTCAGACCCTTCCGGAGAAGGAAAGACGGACAAATTTGTAGGAGATAAGCAGGTGTATGTTTTGTCTCCTGCTAGTCAAGTCATGTCCTAAGTTTTTCTCATACATTTGAAGCTGCACTTTTCTTTGGGCTCGTTATCAAAAATGCGAACGATATGAAAATGTGCACGGCTTCATAGCTCAGTGGTTAGAGTACTGGTCTTGTAAACCAGTGGTCGTGAGTTCAATTCTCACTGAGGCCTAGGTTGCAATCTGTTGTCAAGCCAGGTATTTTGGGTGTTAGAATCACCTTCCAAATGTGTTGAACATCTGCAGGTGTGCTCTTTATCTCTTGGGTGTCAAGCAACGTACTTGGGTTTTCTTTGAAAAAATTGTTCAGTGCTCCCCACCAACCGCTGTGCTTTTGTTCCCTCGTTAACAAAATGCTAATGGCACGGTAGCGGACAAGGCCTCATTGCTATGTGGTTAGAGAACTGGTCTAGTAAACCAGGGGTCGTGAGTTCAATTCTCACTGAGGCTTGGTGGGTGTATACCTCACTGAAACCTGATGACCATGTCCCTAACCACTATCATCGTCGTGTGTTGCATCAGGCAATGACGGAAAACCAGCAAGACCCAGACCCTTCCGGAGAAGGATAGACTGGCCCTTTTTTAGGAGATAAGCAGGTGTATGTTTGGTCTCCTGCGAGTCAAGTAATGTCCTAAGTTTTTCTCATGCATTTGAAGCTGCACTTTTTTTGGCTCGTTAACAAAAATGCTAACAGTATAAATACATGGAAGGCTACATAGCTCAGTGGTTAGAGTACTGGTCTCGTAAACCAGTGGTCGTGAGTTCAATTCTCACTGAGGCCTAGATAGCGATATGGAATCAAGCCAGGTATTTTGGGTGTTAGAATCACCTTCCAAATGTGTTGAACATCTGCAGGTGTGCTCTTTATCTCTTGGGTGTCAAGCAACGTACTTGGGTTTTCTTTGAAAAAATTGTTCAGTGCTCCCCACCTACCGCTGTGCTTTTGTTCCCTCGTAAACAAAATGCTAATGGCACAATTGAGGACAAGGCCTCATAGCTCAGTGGTTAGAGCACTGGTCTAGTAAACCAGGGGTCGTGAGTTCAATTCTCACTGAGGCCTAGTGGACGTATGCCTCACTGAGGTCTGGTAGCATTCTTAGGAATTGATGTCAAACAGGGTGATTTGGTTGTTAGAACAACCTCCTGAATAGGTAGAATGTTCGCAGGAATTTTCTTTACGTAGATTGAGTCAAGCGATGTACTTGCCTTTGCTTTAAAAAAATTGCAGAGTAACCACACCTTACCGCTGTGCTATTGTTAGATCGTGTAGAATATGTTAATGGCATACCGAAGTGCACGGCCTCATACCTCAGTGGTTAGCGCACTGACCTAGTAAGCCAGTGGTTGTGTGTTCAATTCTCACTGAGGCCTGATGACCATGTCCCTAACCACTATCATCGTCGTGTGTTGCATCAGGCAGTAATGGAAAACCAGCAAGACTCAGACCCTTCCGGAGAAGGAAAGACGGACCAATTTGTAGGAGATAAGCAGGTGTATGTTTTGTCTCCTGCTAGTCAAGTCATGTCCTAAGTTTTTCTCATACATTTGAAGCTGCACTTTTCTTTGGGCTCGTTATCAAAAATGCGAACGATATGAAAATGTGCACGGCTTCATAGCTCGGTGGTTAGAGTACTGGTCTTGTAAACCAGTGGTCGTGAGTTCAATTCTCACTGAGGCCTAGGTTGCAATTTGGTGTCAAGCCAGGTATTTTGGGTGTTAGAATCACCTTCCAAATGTGTTGAACATCTGCAGGTGTGCTCTTTATCTCTTGGGTGTCAAGCAACGTACTTGGGTTTTCTTTGAAAAAATTGTTCAGTGCTCCCCACCTACCGCTGTGCTTTTGTTCCCTCGTAAACAAAATGCTAATGGCACGGTAGAGGACAAGACCTCATTGCTATGTGGTTAGAGAACTGGTCTAGTAAACCAGGGGTCGTGAGTTTCGTTTCTCACTGAGGCTTGGTGGGTGTATACCTCACTGAAGCCTGATGACCATGTCCCTAACCACTATCATCATCGTGTGTTGCATCAGGCAGTGACGGAAAACCAGCAAGACCCGGACCCTTCCGGAGAAGGATAGACTGGCCCTTTTGTAGGAGATAAGCAGGTGTATGTTTGGTCTCCTGCGAGTCAAGTAATGTCCTAAGTTTTTCTCATGCATTTGAAGCTGCACTTTTTTTGGCTCGTTAACACAAATGCAGACGGTATGAAAACGTGCACGGCTTCATACCTCAGTGGTGAGAGTACTGGTCTTGTAAACCAGTGGTCGTGAGTTCAATTCTCACTGAGGCCTAGATAGTGATCTGACATCAAGCCTGGCATTTTGGGTGTTAGAATCACCTTCCAAATGTGTTGAACATCTGCAGGTGTGCTCCTTATCTATAGGGAGTCTAGCAACCTACTTGGGTTTTCTTTGAAAAAACTTTAGTGCTCCCTACCTACCGCTGTGCTTTTGTTCCCTCGTTAACAAAATGCTAATGGCACGGTAGAGGACAAGGCCTCATTGCTATGTGGTTAGAGAACTGGTCTAGTAAACAAGGCGTCGTGAGTTCAATTCTCACTGAGGCTTGGTGGGTGTATACCTCACTGAAACCTGATGACCATGTCCCTAACCACTATCATCGTCGTGTGTTGCATCAGGCAATGACGGAAAACCAGCAAGACCCAGACCCTTCCGGAGAAGGATAGACAGGCCTTTTTGTAGGAGATAAGCAGGTGTATGTTTGGTCTCCTGCGAGTCAAGTAATGTCCTAAGTTTTTCTCATGCATTTGAAGCTGCACTTTTTTTGGCTCGTTAACAAAAATGCTAACAGTATAAATACAAGGAAGGCTTCATAGCTCAGTGGTTAGAGTACTGGTCTCGTAAACCAGTGGTCGTGAGTTCAATTCTCACTGAGGCCTAGATAGCGATCTGCAATCAAGCCAGGTATTTTGGGTGTTAGAATCACCTTCCAAATGTGTTGAACATCTGCAGGTGTGCTCTTTATCTCTTGGGTGTCGAGCAACGTACTTGGGTTTTCTTTGAAAAAATTGTTCAGTGCTCCCCACCTACCGCTGTGCTTTTGTTCCCTCGTTAACAAAATGCTAATGGCACAATTGAGGACAAGGCCTCATAGCTCAGTGGTTAGAGCACTGGTCTAGTAAACCAGGGGTCGTGAGTTCAATTCTCACTGAGGCCTGGTGGACGTATACCTCACTGAGGTCTGGTAGCATTCTTAGGAATTGATGTCCAACAAGGTGATTTGGTTGTTAGAACAACCTCCTGAATAGATAGAATGTTCGCAGGAATATTCTTTACGTAGATTGAGTCAAGCGATGTACTTGCCTTTGCTTTAAAAAAATTGCAGAGTAACCACACCTTACCGTTGTGCTATTGTTAGATCGTGTAGAATATGTTCATGGCATACCGAAGTGCACGTCCTCATACCTCAGTGGTTAGCGCACTGACCTAGTAAGCCAGTGGTTGTGTGTTCAATTCTCACTGAGGCCTGATGACCATGTCCCTAACCACTATCATCGTCGTGTGTTGCATCAGGCAGTAATGGAAAACCAGCAAGACTCAGACCCTTCCGGAGAAGGAAAGACGGACCAATTTGTAGGAGATAAGCAGGTGTATGTTTTGTCTCCTGCTAGTCAAGTCATGTCCTAAGTTTTTCTCATACATTTGAAGCTGCACTTTTCTTTGGGCTCGTTATCAAAAATGCGAACGATATGAAAATGTGCACGGCTTCATAGCTCAGTGGTTAGAGTACTGGTCTTGTAAACCAGTGGTCGTGAGTTCAATTCTCACTGAGGCCTAGATTGCAATCTGGTGTCAAGCCAGGTATTTTGGGTGTTAGAATCACCTTCCAAATGTGTTTAACATCTGCAGGTGTGCTCTTTATCTATAGGGAGTCTAGCAACCTACTTGGGTTTTCTTTGAAAAAACTTTAGTGCTCCCTACCTACCGCTGTGCTTTTGTTCCCTCGTTAACAAAATGCTAATGGCACGGTAGCGGACAAGGCCTCATTGCTATGTGGTTAGAGAACTGGTCTAGTAAACCAGGGGTCGTGAGTTCAATTCTCACTGAGGCTTGGTGGGTGTATACCTCACTGAAACCTGATGACCATGTCCCTAACCACTATCATCGTCGTGTGTTGCATCAGGCAATGACGGAAAACCAGCAAGACCCAGACCCTTCCGGAGAAGGATAGACTGGCCCTTTTTTAGGAGATAAGCAGGTGTATGTTTGGTCTCCTGCTAGTCAAGTCATGTCCTAAGTTATTCTCATGCATTTGAAGCTGCACTTTTTTTGGCTCGTTAACAAAAATGCTAAGAGTATAAATACATGGAAGGCTTCATAGCTCAGTGGTTAGAGTACTGGTCTCGTAAACCAGTGGTCGTGTGTTCAAATCTCACTGAGTCCTAGATAGCGATCTGGAATCAAGCCAGGTATTTTGGGTGTTAGAATCACCTTCCAAATGTGCTGAACATCTGCAGGTGTGCTCTTTATCTCTTGGGTGTCAAGCAACGTACTTGGGTTTTCTTTGAAAAAATTGTTCAGTGCTCCCCACCTACCGCTGTGCTTTTGTTCCCTCGTTAACAAAATGCTAATGGCACGGTAGTGGCCAAGGCCTCATTGCTATGTGGTTAGAGAACTGGTCTAGTAAACCAGGGGTCGTGAGTTCAATTCTCACTGAGGCTTGGTGGGTGAATACCTCACTGAAACCTGATGACCATGTCCCTAACCACTATCATCGTCGTGTGTTGCATCAGGCAATGACGGAAAACCAGCAAGACCCAGACCCTTCCGGAGAAGGATAGACTGGCCCTTTTTTAGGAGATAAGCAGGTGTATGTTTGGTCTCCTGCGAGTCAAGTAATGTCCTAAGTTTTTCTCATGCATTTGAAGCTGCACTTTTTTTGGCTCGTTAACAAAAATGCTAACAGTATAAATACATGGAAGGCTACATAGCTCAGTGGTTAGAGTACTGGTCTCGTAAACCAGTGGTCGTGAGTTCAATTCTCACTGAGGCCTAGATAGCGATCTGGAATATAGCCAGGTATTTTGGGTGTTAGAATCACCTTCCAAATGTGCTGAACATCTGCAGGTGTGCTCTTTATCTCTTGGGTGTCAAGCAACGTACTTGGGTTTTCTTTGAAAAAATTGTTCAGTGCTCCCCACCTACCGCTGTGCTTTTGTTCCCTCGTTAACAAAATGCTAATGGCACAATTGAGGACAAGGCCTCATAGCTCAGTGGTTAGAGCACTGGTCTAGTAAACCAGAGGTCGTGAGTTCAATTCTCACTGAGGCCTAGTGGACGTATGCCTCACTGAGGTCTGGTAGCATTCTTAGGAATTGATGTCAATCAAGGTCGTTTGGTTGTTAGAACAACCTCCTGAATAGGTAGAATGTTCGCAGGAATTTTCTTTACGTAGATTGAGTCAAGCGATGTACTTGCCTTTGCTTTAAAAAAATTGCAGAGTAACCACACCTTACCGCTGTGCTATTGTTAGATCGTGTAGAATATGTTAATGGCATACCGAAGTGCACGGCCTCATACCTCAGTGGTTAGCGCACTGACCTAGTAAGCCAGTGGTTGTGTGTTCAATTCTCACTGAGGCCTGATGACCATGTCCCTAACCACTATCATCGTCGTGTGTTGCATCAGGCAGTAATGGAAAACCAGCAAGACTCAGACCCTTCCGGAGAAGGAAAGACGGACCAATTTGTAGGAGATAAGCAGGTGTATGTTTTGTCTCCTGCTAGTCAAGTCATGTCCTAAGTTTTTCTCATACGTTTGAAGCTGCACTTTTCTTTGGGCTCGTTATCAAAAATGCGAACGATATGAAAATGTGCACGGCTTCATAGCTCAGTGGTTAGAGTACTGGTCTTGTAAACCAGTGGTCGTGAGTTCAATTCTCACTGAGACCTAGGTTGCAATCTGGTGTCAAGCCAGGTATTTTGGGTGTTAGAATCACCTTCCAAATGTGTTGAACATCTGCAGGTGTGCTCTTTATCTCTTGGGTGTCATGCAACGTACTTGGGTTTTCTTTGAAAAAATTGTTCAGTGCTCCCCACCTACCGCTGTGCTTTTGTTCCTTCGTTAACAAAATGCTAATAGCACAATTGAGGACAAGGCCTCATATCTCAGTGGTTAGACCACTGGTCTAGTAAACCAGGGGTCGTGAGTTCAATTCTCACTGAGGCCGGGTGGACAAATGCCTCACTGATACCTGCTAGCATTCTTAGGAATGTATGTCAAACAAGGTGATTTGGTTGTTAGAACAACCTCCTGAATAGGTAGAATGTTTGCCGGAGTTTTCTTAACCAAGATTGAGTCAAGCAATGTACTTGGGTTTTCTTTGAAAAAAATGCAGAGTGCCCACTTCTTACAGCTGTGCTATTGTTCGATCGTGAACAATATGTTCACGGCATACTCAAGTGCGAGTCCTCATACCTCAGTGGTTAGCGCACTGACCTAGTAACCCAGTGGTTGAGAGTTCAATTCTCACTGAGGCCTGATGACCATGTCACTAACCGCTATCATCGTCGTGTGTTGCAACATGCAGTGATGGAAAGCCAGCAAGACCCAGACCCTTCCGGAGAAGGATAGGCGGGCCCTTTTGTAGGAGATAAGCAGGTGTATGTTTGGACTCCTGCGAGTCAAGTAATGTCCTAAGTTTTTCTCATGCATTTGAAGCTGCACTTTTTTTGGCTCATTAACACAAATGCAAACGGTATGAAAACGTGCACGGCTTCATAGCTCAGTGGTGAGAGTACTGGTCTTGTAAACCAGTGGTCGTGAGTTCAATTCTCACTGAGGCCTAGATAGCAATCTGACATCAAGCCTGGTATTTTGGGTGTTAGAATCACCTTCCAAATGTGTTGAACATCTGCAGGTGTGCTCTTTATCGAGAGGGAGTCTAGCATCCTACTTGGATTTTCTTTGAAAAAACTTTAGTGGTCCCTACCTACCGCTGTGCTTTTGTTCCCTCGTAAACAAAATGCTAATGGCACGGTAGAGGACAAGACCTCATTGCTATGTGGTTAGAGAACTGGTCTAGTAAACCAGGGGTCGTGAGTTTCGTTTCTCACTGAGGCTTGGTGGGTGTATACCTCACTGAAACCTGATGACCATGTCCCTAACCACTATCATCATCGTGTGTTGCATCAGGCAGTGACGGAAAACCAGCAAGACCCGGACCCTTCCGGAGAAGGATAGACTGGCCCTTTTGTAGGAGATAAGCAGGTGTATGTTTGGTCTCCTGCGAGTCAAGTAATGTCCTAAGTTTTTCTCATGCATTTGAAGCTGCACTTTTTTTGGCTCGTTAACAAAAATGCTAACAGTATAAAGACATGGAAGGCTTCTTAGCTCAGTGGTTAGAGTACTGGTCTCGTAAACCAGTGGTCGTGAGTTCAATTCTCACTGAGCCCTAGATAGGGTCCTGGAATCTAGCCATGTATATTGGGTGTTAGAATCACCTTCCAAATGTGCTGAACATCTGCAGGTGTGCTCTTTATCTCTTGGGTGTCAAGCAACGTACTTGGGTTTTCTTTGAAAAAATTGTTCAGTGCTCCCCACCTATCGCTGTGCTTTTGTTCCATCGTTAACAAAATGCTAATGGCACAATTGCGGACAAGGCCTCATAGCTCAGTGGTTAGAGCACTGGTCTAGTAAACCAGTGGTCGTGAGTTCAATTCTCACTGAGGCCTAGATTGCGATCTGGAATCAAGCCAGGTATTTTGGGTGTTAGAATCACCTTCCAAATGTGCTGAACATCTGCAGGTCTGCTCTTTACCTCTTGGGTGTCAAGCAACGTACTTGGGTTTTCTTTGAAAAAATTGTTCAGTGCTCCCCACCTATCGCTGTGCTTTTGTTCCCTCGTTAACAAAATGCTAATGGCACAGTTGAGGACAAGGCCTCATAGCTCAGTGGTTAGAGCACTGGTCTAGTAAACCAGGGGTCGTGAGTTCAATTCTCACTGAGGCCTGGTGGACAAATGCCTCACTGATACCTGCTAGCATTCTTAGGAATGTATGTCAAACAAGGTGATTTGGTTGTTAGAACAACCTCCTGAATAGGTAGAATGTTTGCCGGAGTTTTCTTAACCAAGATTGAGTCAAGCAATGTACTTGGGTTTTCTTTGAAAAAAATGCAGAGTGCCCACTTCTTACAGCTGTGCTATTGTTCGATCGTGAACAATATGTTCACGGCATACTCAAGTGCGAGTCCTCATACCTCAGTGGTTAGCGCACTGACCTAGTAACCCAGTGGTTGAGAGTTCAATTCTCACTGAGGCCTGATGACCATGTCACTAACCGCTATCATCGTCGTGTGTTGCAACATGCAGTGATGGAAAGCCAGCAAGACCCAGACCCTTCCGGAGAAGGATAGGCGGGCCCTTTTGTAGGAGATAAGCAGGTGTATGTTTGGACTCCTGCGAGTCAAGTAATGTCCTAAGTTTTTCTCATGCATTTGAAGCTGCACTTTTTTTGGCTCATTAACACAAATGCAAACGGTATGAAAACGTGCACGGCTTCATAGCTCAGTGGTGAGAGTACTGGTCTTGTAAACCAGTGGTCGTGAGTTCAATTCTCACTGAGGCCTAGATAGCAATCTGACATCAAGCCTGGTATTTTGGGTGTTAGAATCACCTTCCAAATGTGTTGAACATCTGCAGGTGTGCTCTTTATCGAGAGGGAGTCTAGCAACCTACTTGGGTTTTCTTTGAAAAAACTTTAGTGCTCCCTACCTACCGCTGTGCTTTTGTTCCCTCGTTAACAAAATGCTAATGGCACGGTAGAGGACAAGGCCTCATTGCTATGTGGTTAGAGAACTGGTCTAGTAAACAGGGGGTCGTGAGTTCAATTCTCACTGAGGCTTGGTGGGTGTATACCTCACTGAAACCTGATGACCATGTCCCTAACCGCTATCATCGTCGTGTGTTGCATCAGGCAGTAATGGAAAACCAGCAAGACTCAGACCCTTCCGGAGAAGGAAAGACGGACAAATTTGTAGGAGATAAGCAGGTGTATGTTTTGTCTCCTGCTAGTCAAGTCATGTCCTAAGTTTTTCTCATACATTTGAAGCTGCACTTTTCTTTGGGCTCGTTATCAAAAATGCGAACGATATGAAAATGTGCACGGCTTCATAGCTCAGTGGTTAGAGTACTGGTCTTGTAAACCAGTGGTCGTGAGTTCAATTCTCACTGAGGCCTAGGTTGCAATCTGTTGTCAAGCCAGGTATTTTGGGTGTTAGAATCACCTTCCAAATGTGTTGAACATCTGCAGGTGTGCTCTTTATCTCTTGGGTGTCAAGCAACGTACTTGGGTTTTCTTTGAAAAAATTGTTCAGTGCTCCCCACCAACCGCTGTGCTTTTGTTCCCTCGTTAACAAAATGCTAATGGCACGGTAGCGGACAAGGCCTCATTGCTATGTGGTTAGAGAACTGGTCTAGTAAACCAGGGGTCGTGAGTTCAATTCTCACTGAGGCTTGGTGGGTGTATACCTCACTGAAACCTGATGACCATGTCCCTAACCACTATCATCGTCGTGTGTTGCATCAGGCAATGACGGAAAACCAGCAAGACCCAGACCCTTCCGGAGAAGGATAGACTGGCCCTTTTTTAGGAGATAAGCAGGTGTATGTTTGGTCTCCTGCGAGTCAAGTAATGTCCTAAGTTTTTCTCATGCATTTGAAGCTGCACTTTTTTTGGCTCGTTAACAAAAATGCTAACAGTATAAATACATGGAAGGCTACATAGCTCAGTGGTTAGAGTACTGGTCTCGTAAACCAGTGGTCGTGAGTTCAATTCTCACTGAGGCCTAGATAGCGATATGGAATCAAGCCAGGTATTTTGGGTGTTAGAATCACCTTCCAAATGTGTTGAACATCTGCAGGTGTGCTCTTTATCTCTTGGGTGTCAAGCAACGTACTTGGGTTTTCTTTGAAAAAATTGTTCAGTGCTCCCCACCTACCGCTGTGCTTTTGTTCCCTCGTAAACAAAATGCTAATGGCACAATTGAGGACAAGGCCTCATAGCTCAGTGGTTAGAGCACTGGTCTAGTAAACCAGGGGTCGTGAGTTCAATTCTCACTGAGGCCTAGTGGACGTATGCCTCACTGAGGTCTGGTAGCATTCTTAGGAATTGATGTCAAACAGGGTGATTTGGTTGTTAGAACAACCTCCTGAATAGGTAGAATGTTCGCAGGAATTTTCTTTACGTAGATTGAGTCAAGCGATGTACTTGCCTTTGCTTTAAAAAAATTGCAGAGTAACCACACCTTACCGCTGTGCTATTGTTAGATCGTGTAGAATATGTTAATGGCATACCGAAGTGCACGGCCTCATACCTCAGTGGTTAGCGCACTGACCTAGTAAGCCAGTGGTTGTGTGTTCAATTCTCACTGAGGCCTGATGACCATGTCCCTAACCACTATCATCGTCGTGTGTTGCATCAGGCAGTAATGGAAAACCAGCAAGACTCAGACCCTTCCGGAGAAGGAAAGACGGACCAATTTGTAGGAGATAAGCAGGTGTATGTTTTGTCTCCTGCTAGTCAAGTCATGTCCTAAGTTTTTCTCATACATTTGAAGCTGCACTTTTCTTTGGGCTCGTTATCAAAAATGCGAACGATATGAAAATGTGCACGGCTTCATAGCTCGGTGGTTAGAGTACTGGTCTTGTAAACCAGTGGTCGTGAGTTCAATTCTCACTGAGGCCTAGGTTGCAATTTGGTGTCAAGCCAGGTATTTTGGGTGTTAGAATCACCTTCCAAATGTGTTGAACATCTGCAGGTGTGCTCTTTATCTCTTGGGTGTCAAGCAACGTACTTGGGTTTTCTTTGAAAAAATTGTTCAGTGCTCCCCACCTACCGCTGTGCTTTTGTTCCCTCGTAAACAAAATGCTAATGGCACGGTAGAGGACAAGACCTCATTGCTATGTGGTTAGAGAACTGGTCTAGTAAACCAGGGGTCGTGAGTTTCGTTTCTCACTGAGGCTTGGTGGGTGTATACCTCACTGAAGCCTGATGACCATGTCCCTAACCACTATCATCATCGTGTGTTGCATCAGGCAGTGACGGAAAACCAGCAAGACCCGGACCCTTCCGGAGAAGGATAGACTGGCCCTTTTGTAGGAGATAAGCAGGTGTATGTTTGGTCTCCTGCGAGTCAAGTAATGTCCTAAGTTTTTCTCATGCATTTGAAGCTGCACTTTTTTTGGCTCGTTAACACAAATGCAGACGGTATGAAAACGTGCACGGCTTCATACCTCAGTGGTGAGAGTACTGGTCTTGTAAACCAGTGGTCGTGAGTTCAATTCTCACTGAGGCCTAGATAGTGATCTGACATCAAGCCTGGCATTTTGGGTGTTAGAATCACCTTCCAAATGTGTTGAACATCTGCAGGTGTGCTCCTTATCTATAGGGAGTCTAGCAACCTACTTGGGTTTTCTTTGAAAAAACTTTAGTGCTCCCTACCTACCGCTGTGCTTTTGTTCCCTCGTTAACAAAATGCTAATGGCACGGTAGAGGACAAGGCCTCATTGCTATGTGGTTAGAGAACTGGTCTAGTAAACAAGGCGTCGTGAGTTCAATTCTCACTGAGGCTTGGTGGGTGTATACCTCACTGAAACCTGATGACCATGTCCCTAACCACTATCATCGTCGTGTGTTGCATCAGGCAATGACGGAAAACCAGCAAGACCCAGACCCTTCCGGAGAAGGATAGACAGGCCTTTTTGTAGGAGATAAGCAGGTGTATGTTTGGTCTCCTGCGAGTCAAGTAATGTCCTAAGTTTTTCTCATGCATTTGAAGCTGCACTTTTTTTGGCTCGTTAACAAAAATGCTAACAGTATAAATACAAGGAAGGCTTCATAGCTCAGTGGTTAGAGTACTGGTCTCGTAAACCAGTGGTCGTGAGTTCAATTCTCACTGAGGCCTAGATAGCGATCTGCAATCAAGCCAGGTATTTTGGGTGTTAGAATCACCTTCCAAATGTGTTGAACATCTGCAGGTGTGCTCTTTATCTCTTGGGTGTCGAGCAACGTACTTGGGTTTTCTTTGAAAAAATTGTTCAGTGCTCCCCACCTACCGCTGTGCTTTTGTTCCCTCGTTAACAAAATGCTAATGGCACAATTGAGGACAAGGCCTCATAGCTCAGTGGTTAGAGCACTGGTCTAGTAAACCAGGGGTCGTGAGTTCAATTCTCACTGAGGCCTGGTGGACGTATACCTCACTGAGGTCTGGTAGCATTCTTAGGAATTGATGTCCAACAAGGTGATTTGGTTGTTAGAACAACCTCCTGAATAGATAGAATGTTCGCAGGAATATTCTTTACGTAGATTGAGTCAAGCGATGTACTTGCCTTTGCTTTAAAAAAATTGCAGAGTAACCACACCTTACCGTTGTGCTATTGTTAGATCGTGTAGAATATGTTCATGGCATACCGAAGTGCACGTCCTCATACCTCAGTGGTTAGCGCACTGACCTAGTAAGCCAGTGGTTGTGTGTTCAATTCTCACTGAGGCCTGATGACCATGTCCCTAACCACTATCATCGTCGTGTGTTGCATCAGGCAGTAATGGAAAACCAGCAAGACTCAGACCCTTCCGGAGAAGGAAAGACGGACCAATTTGTAGGAGATAAGCAGGTGTATGTTTTGTCTCCTGCTAGTCAAGTCATGTCCTAAGTTTTTCTCATACATTTGAAGCTGCACTTTTCTTTGGGCTCGTTATCAAAAATGCGAACGATATGAAAATGTGCACGGCTTCATAGCTCAGTGGTTAGAGTACTGGTCTTGTAAACCAGTGGTCGTGAGTTCAATTCTCACTGAGGCCTAGATTGCAATCTGGTGTCAAGCCAGGTATTTTGGGTGTTAGAATCACCTTCCAAATGTGTTTAACATCTGCAGGTGTGCTCTTTATCTATAGGGAGTCTAGCAACCTACTTGGGTTTTCTTTGAAAAAACTTTAGTGCTCCCTACCTACCGCTGTGCTTTTGTTCCCTCGTTAACAAAATGCTAATGGCACGGTAGCGGACAAGGCCTCATTGCTATGTGGTTAGAGAACTGGTCTAGTAAACCAGGGGTCGTGAGTTCAATTCTCACTGAGGCTTGGTGGGTGTATACCTCACTGAAACCTGATGACCATGTCCCTAACCACTATCATCGTCGTGTGTTGCATCAGGCAATGACGGAAAACCAGCAAGACCCAGACCCTTCCGGAGAAGGATAGACTGGCCCTTTTTTAGGAGATAAGCAGGTGTATGTTTGGTCTCCTGCTAGTCAAGTCATGTCCTAAGTTATTCTCATGCATTTGAAGCTGCACTTTTTTTGGCTCGTTAACAAAAATGCTAAGAGTATAAATACATGGAAGGCTTCATAGCTCAGTGGTTAGAGTACTGGTCTCGTAAACCAGTGGTCGTGTGTTCAAATCTCACTGAGTCCTAGATAGCGATCTGGAATCAAGCCAGGTATTTTGGGTGTTAGAATCACCTTCCAAATGTGCTGAACATCTGCAGGTGTGCTCTTTATCTCTTGGGTGTCAAGCAACGTACTTGGGTTTTCTTTGAAAAAATTGTTCAGTGCTCCCCACCTACCGCTGTGCTTTTGTTCCCTCGTTAACAAAATGCTAATGGCACGGTAGTGGCCAAGGCCTCATTGCTATGTGGTTAGAGAACTGGTCTAGTAAACCAGGGGTCGTGAGTTCAATTCTCACTGAGGCTTGGTGGGTGAATACCTCACTGAAACCTGATGACCATGTCCCTAACCACTATCATCGTCGTGTGTTGCATCAGGCAATGACGGAAAACCAGCAAGACCCAGACCCTTCCGGAGAAGGATAGACTGGCCCTTTTTTAGGAGATAAGCAGGTGTATGTTTGGTCTCCTGCGAGTCAAGTAATGTCCTAAGTTTTTCTCATGCATTTGAAGCTGCACTTTTTTTGGCTCGTTAACAAAAATGCTAACAGTATAAATACATGGAAGGCTACATAGCTCAGTGGTTAGAGTACTGGTCTCGTAAACCAGTGGTCGTGAGTTCAATTCTCACTGAGGCCTAGATAGCGATCTGGAATATAGCCAGGTATTTTGGGTGTTAGAATCACCTTCCAAATGTGCTGAACATCTGCAGGTGTGCTCTTTATCTCTTGGGTGTCAAGCAACGTACTTGGGTTTTCTTTGAAAAAATTGTTCAGTGCTCCCCACCTACCGCTGTGCTTTTGTTCCCTCGTTAACAAAATGCTAATGGCACAATTGAGGACAAGGCCTCATAGCTCAGTGGTTAGAGCACTGGTCTAGTAAACCAGAGGTCGTGAGTTCAATTCTCACTGAGGCCTAGTGGACGTATGCCTCACTGAGGTCTGGTAGCATTCTTAGGAATTGATGTCAATCAAGGTCGTTTGGTTGTTAGAACAACCTCCTGAATAGGTAGAATGTTCGCAGGAATTTTCTTTACGTAGATTGAGTCAAGCGATGTACTTGCCTTTGCTTTAAAAAAATTGCAGAGTAACCACACCTTACCGCTGTGCTATTGTTAGATCGTGTAGAATATGTTAATGGCATACCGAAGTGCACGGCCTCATACCTCAGTGGTTAGCGCACTGACCTAGTAAGCCAGTGGTTGTGTGTTCAATTCTCACTGAGGCCTGATGACCATGTCCCTAACCACTATCATCGTCGTGTGTTGCATCAGGCAGTAATGGAAAACCAGCAAGACTCAGACCCTTCCGGAGAAGGAAAGACGGACCAATTTGTAGGAGATAAGCAGGTGTATGTTTTGTCTCCTGCTAGTCAAGTCATGTCCTAAGTTTTTCTCATACGTTTGAAGCTGCACTTTTCTTTGGGCTCGTTATCAAAAATGCGAACGATATGAAAATGTGCACGGCTTCATAGCTCAGTGGTTAGAGTACTGGTCTTGTAAACCAGTGGTCGTGAGTTCAATTCTCACTGAGACCTAGGTTGCAATCTGGTGTCAAGCCAGGTATTTTGGGTGTTAGAATCACCTTCCAAATGTGTTGAACATCTGCAGGTGTGCTCTTTATCTCTTGGGTGTCATGCAACGTACTTGGGTTTTCTTTGAAAAAATTGTTCAGTGCTCCCCACCTACCGCTGTGCTTTTGTTCCTTCGTTAACAAAATGCTAATAGCACAATTGAGGACAAGGCCTCATATCTCAGTGGTTAGACCACTGGTCTAGTAAACCAGGGGTCGTGAGTTCAATTCTCACTGAGGCCGGGTGGACAAATGCCTCACTGATACCTGCTAGCATTCTTAGGAATGTATGTCAAACAAGGTGATTTGGTTGTTAGAACAACCTCCTGAATAGGTAGAATGTTTGCCGGAGTTTTCTTAACCAAGATTGAGTCAAGCAATGTACTTGGGTTTTCTTTGAAAAAAATGCAGAGTGCCCACTTCTTACAGCTGTGCTATTGTTCGATCGTGAACAATATGTTCACGGCATACTCAAGTGCGAGTCCTCATACCTCAGTGGTTAGCGCACTGACCTAGTAACCCAGTGGTTGAGAGTTCAATTCTCACTGAGGCCTGATGACCATGTCACTAACCGCTATCATCGTCGTGTGTTGCAACATGCAGTGATGGAAAGCCAGCAAGACCCAGACCCTTCCGGAGAAGGATAGGCGGGCCCTTTTGTAGGAGATAAGCAGGTGTATGTTTGGACTCCTGCGAGTCAAGTAATGTCCTAAGTTTTTCTCATGCATTTGAAGCTGCACTTTTTTTGGCTCATTAACACAAATGCAAACGGTATGAAAACGTGCACGGCTTCATAGCTCAGTGGTGAGAGTACTGGTCTTGTAAACCAGTGGTCGTGAGTTCAATTCTCACTGAGGCCTAGATAGCAATCTGACATCAAGCCTGGTATTTTGGGTGTTAGAATCACCTTCCAAATGTGTTGAACATCTGCAGGTGTGCTCTTTATCGAGAGGGAGTCTAGCATCCTACTTGGATTTTCTTTGAAAAAACTTTAGTGGTCCCTACCTACCGCTGTGCTTTTGTTCCCTCGTAAACAAAATGCTAATGGCACGGTAGAGGACAAGACCTCATTGCTATGTGGTTAGAGAACTGGTCTAGTAAACCAGGGGTCGTGAGTTTCGTTTCTCACTGAGGCTTGGTGGGTGTATACCTCACTGAAACCTGATGACCATGTCCCTAACCACTATCATCATCGTGTGTTGCATCAGGCAGTGACGGAAAACCAGCAAGACCCGGACCCTTCCGGAGAAGGATAGACTGGCCCTTTTGTAGGAGATAAGCAGGTGTATGTTTGGTCTCCTGCGAGTCAAGTAATGTCCTAAGTTTTTCTCATGCATTTGAAGCTGCACTTTTTTTGGCTCGTTAACAAAAATGCTAACAGTATAAAGACATGGAAGGCTTCTTAGCTCAGTGGTTAGAGTACTGGTCTCGTAAACCAGTGGTCGTGAGTTCAATTCTCACTGAGCCCTAGATAGGGTCCTGGAATCTAGCCATGTATATTGGGTGTTAGAATCACCTTCCAAATGTGCTGAACATCTGCAGGTGTGCTCTTTATCTCTTGGGTGTCAAGCAACGTACTTGGGTTTTCTTTGAAAAAATTGTTCAGTGCTCCCCACCTATCGCTGTGCTTTTGTTCCATCGTTAACAAAATGCTAATGGCACAATTGCGGACAAGGCCTCATAGCTCAGTGGTTAGAGCACTGGTCTAGTAAACCAGTGGTCGTGAGTTCAATTCTCACTGAGGCCTAGATTGCGATCTGGAATCAAGCCAGGTATTTTGGGTGTTAGAATCACCTTCCAAATGTGCTGAACATCTGCAGGTCTGCTCTTTACCTCTTGGGTGTCAAGCAACGTACTTGGGTTTTCTTTGAAAAAATTGTTCAGTGCTCCCCACCTATCGCTGTGCTTTTGTTCCCTCGTTAACAAAATGCTAATGGCACAGTTGAGGACAAGGCCTCATAGCTCAGTGGTTAGAGCACTGGTCTAGTAAACCAGGGGTCGTGAGTTCAATTCTCACTGAGGCCTGGTGGACAAATGCCTCACTGATACCTGCTAGCATTCTTAGGAATGTATGTCAAACAAGGTGATTTGGTTGTTAGAACAACCTCCTGAATAGGTAGAATGTTTGCCGGAGTTTTCTTAACCAAGATTGAGTCAAGCAATGTACTTGGGTTTTCTTTGAAAAAAATGCAGAGTGCCCACTTCTTACAGCTGTGCTATTGTTCGATCGTGAACAATATGTTCACGGCATACTCAAGTGCGAGTCCTCATACCTCAGTGGTTAGCGCACTGACCTAGTAACCCAGTGGTTGAGAGTTCAATTCTCACTGAGGCCTGATGACCATGTCACTAACCGCTATCATCGTCGTGTGTTGCAACATGCAGTGATGGAAAGCCAGCAAGACCCAGACCCTTCCGGAGAAGGATAGGCGGGCCCTTTTGTAGGAGATAAGCAGGTGTATGTTTGGACTCCTGCGAGTCAAGTAATGTCCTAAGTTTTTCTCATGCATTTGAAGCTGCACTTTTTTTGGCTCATTAACACAAATGCAAACGGTATGAAAACGTGCACGGCTTCATAGCTCAGTGGTGAGAGTACTGGTCTTGTAAACCAGTGGTCGTGAGTTCAATTCTCACTGAGGCCTAGATAGCAATCTGACATCAAGCCTGGTATTTTGGGTGTTAGAATCACCTTCCAAATGTGTTGAACATCTGCAGGTGTGCTCTTTATCGAGAGGGAGTCTAGCATCCTACTTGGATTTTCTTTGAAAAAACTTTAGTGGTCCCTACCTACCGCTGTGCTTTTGTTCCCTCGTAAACAAAATGCTAATGGCACGGTAGAGGACAAGACCTCATTGCTATGTGGTTAGAGAACTGGTCTAGTAAACCAGGGGTCGTGAGTTTCGTTTCTCACTGAGGCTTGGTGGGTGTATACCTCACTGAAACCTGATGACCATGTCCCTAACCACTATCATCATCGTGTGTTGCATCAGGCAGTGACGGAAAACCAGCAAGACCCGGACCCTTCCGGAGAAGGATAGACTGGCCCTTTTGTAGGAGATAAGCAGGTGTATGTTTGGTCTCCTGCGAGTCAAGTAATGTCCTAAGTTTTTCTCATGCATTTGAAGCTGCACTTTTTTTGGCTCGTTAACAAAAATGCTAACAGTATAAAGACATGGAAGGCTTCTTAGCTCAGTGGTTAGAGTACTGGTCTCGTAAACCAGTGGTCGTGAGTTCAATTCTCACTGAGCCCTAGAAAGGGTCCTGGAATCTAGCCATGTATATTGGGTGTTAGAATCACCTTCCAAATGTGCTGAACATCTGCAGGTGTGCTCTTTATCTCTTGGGTGTCAAGCAACGTACTTGGGTTTTCTTTGAAAAAATTGTTCAGTGCTCCCCACCTATCGCTGTGCTTTTGTTCCATCGTTAACAAAATGCTAATGGCACAATTGCGGACAAGGCCTCATAGCTCAGTGGTTAGAGCACTGGTCTAGTAAACCAGTGGTCGTGAGTTCAATTCTCACTGAGGCCTAGATTGCGATCTGGAATCAAGCCAGGTATTTTGGGTGTTAGAATCACCTTCCAAATGTGCTGAACATCTGCAGGTCTGCTCTTTACCTCTTGGGTGTCAAGCAACGTACTTTGGGTTTTCTTTGAAAAAATTGTTCAGTGCTCCCCACCTATCGCTGTGCTTTTGTTCCCTCGTTAACAAAATGCTAATGGCACAGTTGAGGACAAGGCCTCATAGCTCAGTGGTTAGAGCACTGGTCTAGTAAACCAGGGGTCGTGAGTTCAATTCTCACTGAGGCCTGGTGGACCTATGCCTCACTGAGGTCTGGTAGCATTCTTAGGAATTGATCTCAAACAAGGTGATTTGGTTGTTAGAACAACCTCCTGAATAGGTACAATGTTCGCAGGAATTTTCTTTACGGAGATTGAGTCAAGCGATGTACTTCCCTTTGCTTTAAAAAAATTGCAGAGTAACCACACCTTACCGTTGTGCTATTGTTAGATCGTGTAGAATATGTTAATGGCATACCGAAATGCACGTCCTCATACCTCAGTGGTTAGCGCACTGACCTAGTTAGCCAGTGGTTGTGTGTTCAATTCTCACTGAGGCCTGATGACCATGTCCCTAACCACTATCATCGTCGTGTGTTGCATCAGGCAGTAATGGAAAACCAGCAAGACTCAGACCCTTCCGGAGAAGGAAAGACGGACAATTTTGTAGGAGATAAGCAGGTGTATGTTTTGTCTCCTGCTAGTCAAGTCATGTCCTAAGTTATTCTCATGCATTTGAAGCTGCACTTTTCTTTGGGCTCGTTATCAAAAATGCGAACGATATGAAAATGTGCACGGCTTCATAGCTCAGTGGTGAGCGTACTGGTCTTGTAAACCAGTGGTCGTGAGTTCAATTCTCACTGAGGCTTGGTGGGTGTATACCTCACTGAAGCATGATGACCATGTCCCTAACCACTATCATCGTCGTGTGTTGCATCAGGCAGTGACGGAAAACCAGCAAGACCCAGACCCTTTGCGGAGAAGGATAGACTGGCCCTTTTGTAGGAGATTAGCAGGTGTATGTTTGGTCTCCTGCGAGTCAAGTAATGTCCTAAGTTTTTCTCATGCATTTGAAGCTGCACTTTTTTTGGCTCGTTAACAAAAATGCTAAGAGTATAAATACATGGAAGGCTTCATAGCTCAGTGGTTAGAGTACTGGTCTCGTAAACCAGTGGTCGTGAGTTCAATTCTCACTGAGGCCTAGGTTGCAATCTGGTGTCAAGCCAGGTATTTTGGGTGTTAGAATCACCTTCCAAATGTGTTTAACATCTGCAGGTGTGCTCTTTATCTCTTGGGTGTCAAGCAACGTACTTGGGATTTCTTTGAAAAAATTGTTCAGTGCTCCCCACCTACCGCTGTGCTTTTGTTCCCTCGTTAACAAAATGCTAATGGCACAATTGAGGACAAGGCCTCATAGCTCAGTGGTTAGAGCACTGGTCTAGTAAACCAGGGGTCGTGAGTTCAATTCTCACTGAGGCCTGGTGGGCGTATACCTCACTGAGGTCTGGTAGCATTCTTAGGAATTGATGTCAAACAAGGTGATTTGGTTGTTAGAACAACCTCCTGAATAGGTAGAATGTTAGCAGGAATTTTCTTTACGTAGATTGAGTCAAGCGATGTACTTACCTTTGCTTTAAAAAAATTGCAGAGTAACCACACCTTACCGTTGTGCTATTGTTAGATCGTGTAGAATATGTTAATGGCATACCGAAGTGCACGTCCTCATACCTCAGTGGTTAGCGCACTGACTTAGTAAGCCAGTGGTTGTGTGTTCAATTCTCACTGAGGCCTGATGACCATGTCCCTAACCGCTATCATCGTCGTGTGTTGCATCAGGCAGTAATGGAAAACCAGCAAGACTCAGACCCTTCCGGAGAAGGAAAGACGGACCAATTTGTAGGAGATAAGCAGGTGTATGTTTTGTCTCCTGCTAGTCAAGTCATGTCCTAAGTTTTTCTCATACATTTGAAGCTGCACTTTTCTTTGGGCTCGTTATCAAAAATGCGAACGATATGAAAATGTGCACGGCTTCATAGCTCAGTGGTTAGAGTACTGGTCTTGTAAACCAGTGGTCGTGAGTTCAATTCTCACTGAGGCCTAGGTTGCAATCTGGTGTCAAGCCAGGTATTTTGGGTGTTAGAATCACCTTCCAAATGTGTTGAACATCTGCAGGTGTGCTCTTTATCTCTTGGGTGTCAAGCAACGTACTTGGGTTTTCTTTGAAAAAATTGTTCAGTGCTCCCCACCTACCGCTGTGCTTTTGTTCCCTCGTGAACAAAATGCTAATGGCACAATTGTGGACAAGGCCTCATATCTCAGTGGTTAGACCACTGGTCTAGTAAACCAGGGGTCGTGAGTTTAATTCTCACTGAGGCCTGGTGGACAAATGCCTCACTGATGCCTGCTAGCATTCTTAGGAATTGATGTCAAACAAGGTGATTTGGTTGTTAGAACAACCTCCTGAATAGGTAGAATGTATGCCGGAGTTTTCTTTACCTAGATTGAGTCAAGCAATGTACTTGGGTTTTCTTTGAAAAAAATGCAGAGTGCCCACTTCTTCCAGCTGCGCTATTGTTCGATCGTGAACAATATGTTCACGGCATACACAAGTGCGAGTCCTCATACCTCAGTGGTTAGCGCACTGACCTAGTAACCCAGTGGTTGAGAGTTCAATTCTCACTGAGGCCTGATGACCCTGTCACTAACCACTATCATCGTCGTGTGTTGCAACAGGCAGTGATGGAAAGCCAGCAAGACCCAGACCCTTCCGGAGAAGGATAGACTGGCCCTTTTGTAGGAGATAAGCAGGTGTATGTTTGGTCTCCTGCGAGTCAAGTAATGTCCTAAGTTTTTCTCATGCAACTGAAGCTGCACTTTTTTTGGCTCGTTAACACAAATGCAAACGGCATGAAAACTTGCACGGCTTTATACCTCAGTGGTGAGAGTACTGGTCTTGTAAACCAGTGGTCGTGAATTCAATTCTCACTGAGGCCTAGATAGTGATCTGACATCAAGCCTGGTATTTTGGGTGTTAGAATCACCTTCCAAATGTGTTGAACATCTGCAGGTGTGCTCTTTATCTATAGGGAGTCTAGCAACCTACTTGGGTTTTCTTTGAAAAAACTTTAGTGCTCCCTACCTACCGCTGTGCTTTTGTTCCCTCGTTAACAAAATGCTAATGGCACGGTAGCGGACAAGGCCTCATTGCTATGTGGTTAGAGAACTGGTCTAGTAAACCAGGGGTCGTGAGTTCAATTCTCACTGAGGCTTGGTGGGTGTATACCTCACTGAAACCTGATGACCATGTCCCTAACCACTATCATCGTCGTGTGTTGCATCAGGCAATGACGGAAAACCAGCAAGACCCAGACCCTTCCGGAGAAGAATAGACAGGCCTTTTTGTAGGAGATAAGCAGGTGTATGTTTGGTCTCCTGCGAGTCAAGTAATGTCCTAAGTTTTTCTCATGCATTTGAAGCTGCACTTTTTTTGGCTCGTTAACAAAAATGCTAACAGTATAAATACATGGAAGGCTACATAGCTCAGTGGTTAGAGTACTGGTCTCGTAAACCAGTGGTCGTGAGTTCAATTCTCACTGAGGCCTAGATAGCGATCTGCAATCAAGCCAGGTATTTTGGGTGTTAGAATCACCTTCCAAATGTGTTGAACATCTGCAGGTGTGCTCTTTATCTCTTGGGTGTCAAGCAACGTACTTGGGTTTTCTTTGAAAAAATTGTTCAGTGCTCCCCACCTACCGCTGTGCTTTTGTTCCCTCGTTAACAAAATGCTAATGGCACAATTGAGGACAAGGCCTCATAGCTCAGTGGTTAGAGCACTGGTCTAGTAAACCAGGGGTCGTGAGTTCAATTCTCACTGAGGCCTGGTGGACGTATGCCTCACTGAGGTCTGGTAGCATTCTTAGGAATTGATGTCAAACAAGGTCATTTGGTTGTTAGAACAACCTCCTGAATAGGTAGAATGTTCGCAGGAATTTTCTTTACGTAGATTGAGTCAAGCGATGTACTTGCCTTTGCTTTAAAAAAATTGCAGAGTAACCACACCTTACCGTTGTGCTATTGTTAGATCGTGTAGAATATGTTCATGGCATACCGAAGTGCACGTCCTCATACCTCAGTGGTTAGCGCACTGACCTAGTAAGCCAGTGGTTGTGTGTTCAATTCTCACTGAGGCCTGATGACCATGTCCCTAACCACTATCATCGTCGTGTGTTGCATCAGGCAGTAATGGAAAACCAGCAAGACTCAGACCCTTCCGGAGAAGGAAAGACGGACCATTTTGTAGGAGATAAGCAGGTGTATGTTTTGTCTCCTGCTAGTCAAGTCATGTCCTAAGTTTTTCTCATACATTTGAAGCTGCACTTTTCTTTGGGCTCGTTATAAAAAATGCGAACGATATGAAAATGTGCACGGCTTCATAGCTCAGTGGTGAGCGTACTGGTCTTGTAAACCAGTGGTCGTGAGTTCAATTCTCACTGAGGCTTGGTGGGTGTATACCTCACTGAAGCATGATGACCATGTCCCTAACCACTATCATCGTCGTGTGTTGCATCAGGCAGTGACGGAAAACCAGCAAGACCCAGACCCTTTGCGGAGAAGGATAGACTGGCCCTTTTGTAGGAGATTAGCAGGTGTATGTTTGGTCTCCTGCGAGTCAAGTAATGTCCTAAGTTTTTCTCATGCATTTGAAGCTGCACTTTTTTTGGCTCGTTAACAAAAATGCTAAGAGTATAAATACATGGAAGGCTTCATAGCTCAGTGGTTAGAGTACTGGTCTCGTAAACCAGTGGTCGTGAGTTCAATTCTCACTGAGGCCTAGGTTGCAATCTGGTGTCAAGCCAGGTATTTTGGGTGTTAGAATCACCTTCCAAATGTGTTGAACATCTGCAGGTGTGCTCTTTATCTCTTGGGTGTCAAGCAACGTACTTGGGATTTCTTTGAAAAAATTGTTCAGTGCTCCCCACCTACCGCTGTGCTTTTGTTCCCTCGTTAACAAAATACTAATGGCACAATTGAGGACAAGGCCTCATAGCTCAGTGGTTAGAGCACTGGTCTAGTAAACCAGGGGTCGTGAGTTCAATTCTCACTGAGGCCTGGTGGACGTATACCTCACTGAGGTCTGGTAGCATTCTTAGGAATTGATGTCAAACAAGGTGATTTGGTTGTTAGAACAACCTCCTGAATAGGTAGAATGTTCGCAGGAATTTTCTTTACGTAGATTGAGTCAAGCGATGTACTTACCTTTGCTTTAAAAAAATTGCAGAGTAACCACACCTTACCGTTGTGCTATTGTTAGATCGTGTAGAATATGTTAATGGCATACCGAAGTGCACGTCCTCATACCTCAGTGGTTAGCGCACTGACTTAGTAAGCCAGTGGTTGTGTGTTCAATTCTCACTGAGGCCTGATGACCATGTCCCTAACCGCTATCATCGTCGTGTGTTGCATCAGGCAGTAATGGAAAACCAGCAAGACTCAGACCCTTCCGGAGAAGGAAAGACGGACCAATTTGTAGGAGATAAGCAGGTGTATGTTTTGTCTCCTGCTAGTCAAGTCATGTCCTTAGTTTTTCTCATACATTTGAAGCTGCACTTTTCTTTGGGCTCGTTATCAAAAATGCGAACGATATGAAAATGTGCACGGCTTCATAGCTCAGTGGTTAGAGTACTGGTCTTGTAAACCAGTGGTCGTGAGTTTAATTCTCACTGAGGCCTAGGTTGCAATCTGGTGTCAAGCCAGGTATTTTGGGTGTTAGAATCACCTTCCAAATGTGTTGAACATCTGCAGGTGTGCTCTTTATCTCTTGGGTGTCAAGCAACGTACTTGGGTTTTCTTTGAAAAAATTGTTCAGTGCTCCCCACCTACCGCTGTGCTTTTGTTCCCTCGTTAACAAAATGCTAATGGCACGGTAGCGGACAAGGCCTCATTGCTATGTGGTTAGAGAACTGGTCTAGTAAACCAGGGGTCGTGAGTTCAATTCTCACTGAGGCTTGGTGGGTGTATACCTCACTGAAACCTGATGACCATGTCCCTAACCACTATCATCGTCGTGTGTTGCATCAGGCAATGACGGAAAACCAGCAAGACCCAGACCCTTCCGGAGAAGGATAGACTGGCCCTTTTTTAGGAGATAAGCAGGTGTATGTTTGGTCTCCTGCGAGTCAAGTAATGTCCTAAGTTTTTCTCATGCATTTGAAGTTGCACTTTTTTTGGCTCGTTAACAAAAATGCTAACAGTATAAATACAAGGAAGGCTTCATAGCTCAGTGGTTAGAGTACTGGTCTCGTAAACCAGTGGTCGTGAGTTCAATTCTCACTGAGGCCTAGATAGCGATCTGCAATCAAGCCAGGTATTTTGGGTGTTAGAATCACCTTCCAAATGTGTTGAACATCTGCAGGTGTGCTCTTTATCTCTTGGGTGTCAAGCAACGTACTTGGGTTTTCTTTGAAAAAATTGTTCAGTGCTCCCCACCTACCGCTGTGCTTTTGTTCCCTCGTTAACAAAATGCTAATGGCACAATTGAGGACAAGGCCTCATAGCTCAGTGGTTAGAGCACTGGTCTAGTAAACCAGGGGTCGTGAGTTCAATTCTCACTGAGGCCTGGTGGACGTATACCTCACTGAGGTCTGGTAGCATTCTTAGGAATTGATGTCAAACAAGGTGATTTGGTTGTTAGAATAACCTCCTGAATAGATAGAATGTTCGCAGGAATTTTCTTTACGTAGATTGAGTCAAGCGATGTACTTGCCTTTGCTTTAAAAAAATTGCAGAGTAACCACACCTTACCGTTGTGCTATTGTTAGATCGTGTAGAATATGTTCATGGCATACCGAAGTGCACGTCCTCATACCTCAGTGGTTAGCGCACTGACCTAGTAAGCCAGTGGTTGTGTGTTCAATTCTCACTGAGGCCTGATGACCATGTCACTAACCACTATCATCGTCGTGTGTTGCATCAGGCAGTAATGGAAAACCAGCAAGACTCAGACCCTTCCGGAGAAGGAAAGACGGACCAATTTGTAGGAGATAAGCAGGTGTATGTTTTGTCTCCTGCTAGTCAAGTCATGTCCTAAGTTTTTCTCATACATTTGAAGCTGCACTTTTCTTTGGGCTCGTTATCAAAAATGCGAACGATATGAAAATGTGCACGGCTTCATAGCTCAGTGGTTAGAGTACTGGTCTTGTAAACCAGTGGTCGTGAGTTCAATTCTCACTGAGGCCTAGGTTGCAATCTGGTGTCAAGCCAGGTATTTTGGGTGTTAGAATCACCTTCCAAATGTGTTGAACATCTGCAGGTGTGCTCTTTATTTCTTGGGTGTCAAGCAACGTACTTGGGTTTTCTTTGAAAAAATTGTTCAGTGCTCCCCACCTACCGCTGTGCTTTTGTTCCCTCGTTAACAAAATGCTAATGGCACAATTGTGGACAAGGCCTCATATCTCAGTGGTTAGACCACTGGTCTAGTAAACCAGGAGTCGTGAGTTCTATTCTCACTGAGGCCTGGTGGACAAATGCCTCACTGATGCCTGCTAGCATTCTTAGGAATGTATGTCAAACAAGGTGATTTGGTTGTTAGAACAACCTCCTGAATAGGTAGAATGTATGCCGGAGTTTTCTTTACCTAGATTGAGTCAAGCAATGTACTTGGGTTTTCTTTGAAAAAAATGCAGAGTGCCCACTTCTTCCAGCTGTGCTATTGTTCGATCGTGAACAATATGTTCACGGCATACTCAAGTGCGAGTCCTCATACCTCAGTGGTTAGCGCACTGACCTAGTAACCCAGTGGTTGAGAGTTCAATTCTCACTGAGGCCTGATGACCCTGTCACTAACCACTATCATCGTCGTGTGTTGCAACAGGCAGTGATGGAAAGCCAGCAAGACCCAGACCCTTCCGGAGAAGGATAGACTGGCCCTTTTGTAGGAGATAAGCAGGTGTATGTTTGGTCTCCTGCGAGTCAAGTAATGTCCTAAGTTTTTCTCATGCATTTGAAGCTGCAATTTTTTTGGCTCGTTAACACAAATGCAAACGGCATGAAAACTTGCACGGCTTCATACCTCAGTGGTGAGAGTACTGGTCTTGTAAACCAGTGGTCGTGAGTTCAATTCTCACTGAGGCCTAGATAGTGATCTGACATCAAGCCTGGTATTTTGGGTGTTAGAATCACCTTCCAAATGTGTTGAACATCTGCAGGTGTGCTCTTTATCTATAGGGAGTCTAGCAACCTACTTGGGTTTTCTTTGAAAAAACTTTAGTGCTCCCTACCTACCGCTGTGCTTTTGTTCCCTCGTTAACAAAATGCTAATGGCACGGTAGCGGACAAGGCCTCATTGCTATGTGGTTAGAGAACTGGTCTAGTAAACCAGGGGTCGTGAGTTCAATTCTCACTGAGGCTTGGTGGGTGTATACCTCACTGAAACCTGATGACCATGTCCCTAACCACTATCATCGTCGTGTGTTGCATCAGGCAATGACGGAAAACCAGCAAGACCCAGACCCTTCCGGAGAAGGATAGACTGGCCCTTTTTTAGGAGATAAGCAGGTGTATGTTTGGTCTCCTGCTAGTCAAGTCATGTCCTAAGTTATTCTCATGCATTTGAAGCTGCACTTTTTTTGGATCGTTAACAAAAATGCTAAGAGTATAAATACATGGAAGGCTTCATAGCTCAGTGGTTAGAGTACTGGTCTCGTAAACCAGTGGTCGTGTGTTCAATTCTCACTGAGTCCTAGATAGCGATCTGGAATCAAGCCAGGTATTTTGGGTGTTAGAATCACCTTCCAAATGTGTTGAACATCTGCAGGTGTGCTCTTTATCTCTTGGGTGTCAAGCAACGTACTTGGGTTTTCTTTGAAAAAATTGTTCAGTGCTCCCCACCAACCGCTGTGCTTTTGTTCCCTCGTTAACAAAATGCTATTGGCACGGTAGCGGACAAGGCCTCATTGCTATGTGGTTAGAGAACTGGTCTAGTAAACCAGGGGTCGTGAGTTCAATTCTCACTGAGGCTTGGTGGGTGTATACCTCACTGAAACCTGATGACCATGTCCCTAACCACTATCATCGTCGTGTGTTGCATCAGGCAATGACGGAAAACCAGCAAGACCCAGACCCTTCCGGAGAAGGATAGACTGGCCCTTTTTTAGGAGATAAGCAGGTGTATGTTTGGTCTCCTGCGAGTCAAGTAATGTCCTAAGTTTTTCTCATGCATTTGAAGCTGCACTTTTTTTGGCTCGTTAACAAAAATGCTAACAGTATAAATACATGGAAGGCTACATAGCTCAGTGGTTAGAGTACTGGTCTCGTAAACCAGTGGTCGTGAGTTCAATTCTCACTGAGGCCTAGATAGCGATCTGGAATCAAGCCAGGTATTTTGGGTGTTAGAATCACCTTCCAAATGTGTTGAACATCTGCAGGTGTGCTCTTTATCTCTTGGGTGTCAAGCAACGTACTTGGGATTTCTTTGAAAAAATTGTTCAGTGCTCCCCACCTACCGCTGTGCTTTTGTTCCCTCGTTAACAAAATGCTAATGGCACAATTGAGGACAAGGCCTCATAGCTCAGTGGTTAGAGCACTGGTCTAGTAAACCAGGGGTCGTGAGTTCAATTCTCACTGAGGCCTGGTGGACGTATACCTCACTGAGGTCTGGTAGCGTTCTTAGGAATTGATGTAAAACAAGGTGATTTGGTTGTTAGAACAACCTCCTGAATAGGTAGAATGTTCGCAGGAATTTTCTTTACGTAGATTGAGTCAAGCGATGTACTTACCTTTGCTTTAAAAAAATTGCAGAGTAACCACACCTTACCGTTGTGCTATTGTTAGATCGTGTAGAATATGTTAATGGCATACCGAAGTGCACGTCCTCATACCTCAGTGGTTAGCGCACTGACTTAGTAAGCCAGTGGTTGTGTGTTCAATTCTCACTGAGGCCTGATGACCATGTCCCTAACCGCTATCATCGTCGTGTGTTGCATCAGGCAGTAATGGAAAACCAGCAAGACTCAGACCCTTCCGGAGAAGGAAAGACGGACCAATTTGTAGGAGATAAGCAGGTGTATGTTTTGTCTCCTGCTAGTCAAGTCATGTCCTAAGTTTTTCTCATACATTTGAAGCTGCACTTTTCTTTGGGCTCGTTATCAAAAATGCGAACGATATGAAAATGTGCACGGCTTCATAGCTCAGTGGTTAGAGTACTGGTCTTGTAAACCAGTGGTCGTGAGTTCAATTCTCACTGAGGCCTAGGTTGCAATCTGGTGTCAAGCCAGGTATTTTGGGTGTTAGAATCACCTTCCAAATGTGTTGAACATCTGCAGGTGTGCTCTTTATTTCTTGGGTGTCAAGCAACGTACTTGGGTTTTCTTTGAAAAAATTGTTCAGTGCTCCCCACCTACCGCTGTGCTTTTGTTCCCTCGTTAACAAAATGCTAATGGCACAATTGTGGACAAGGCCTCATATCTCAGTGGTTAGACCACTGGTCTAGTAAACCAGGGGTCGTGAGTTCTATTCTCACTGAGGCCTGGTGGACAAATGCCTCACTGATGCCTGCTAGCATTCTTAGGAATGTATGTCAAACAAGGTGATTTGGTTGTTAGAACAACCTCCTGAATAGGTAGAATGTATGCCGGAGTTTTCTTTACCTAGATTGAGTCAAGCAATGTACTTGGGTTTTCTTTGAAAAAAATGCAGAGTGCCCACTTCTTCCAGCTGTGCTATTGTTCGATCGTGAACAATATGTTCACGGCATACTCAAGTGCGAGTCCTCATACCTCAGTGGTTAGCGCACTGACCTAGTAACCCAGTGGTTGAGAGTTCAATTCTCACTGAGGCCTGATGACCCTGTCACTAACCACTATCATCGTCGTGTGTTGCAACAGGCAGTGATGGAAAGCCAGCAAGACCCAGACCCTTCCGGAGAAGGATAGACTGGCCCTTTTGTAGGAGATAAGCAGGTGTATGTTTGGTCTCCTGCGAGTCAAGTAATGTCCTAAGTTTTTCTCATGCATTTGAAGCTGCAATTTTTTTGGCTCGTTAACACAAATGCAAACGGCATGAAAACTTGCACGGCTTCATACCTCAGTGGTGAGAGTACTGGTCTTGTAAACCAGTGGTCGTGAGTTCAATTCTCACTGAGGCCTAGATAGTGATCTGACATCAAGCCTGGTATTTTGGGTGTTAGAATCACCTTCCAAATGTGTTGAACATCTGCAGGTGTGCTCTTTATCTCTTGGGTGTCAAGCAACCTACTTGGGTTTTCTTTGAAAAAACTTTAGTGCTCCCTACCTACCGCTGTGCTTTTGTTCCCTCGTTAACAAAATGCTAATGGCATGGTAGAGGACAAGGCCTCATTGCTATGTGGTTAGAGAACTGGTCTAGTAAACCAGGGGTCGTGAGTTCAATTCTCACTGAGGCTTGGTGGGTGTATACCTCACTGAAACCTGATGACCATGTCCCTAACCACTATCATCGTCGTGTGTTGCATCAGGCAATGACGGAAAACCAGCAAGACCCAGACCCTTCCGGAGAAGGATAGACTGGCCCTTTTTTAGGAGATAAGCAGGTGTATGTTTGGTCTCCTGCGAGTCAAGTAATGTCCTAAGTTTTTCTCATGCATTTGAAGCTGCACTTTTTTTGGCTCGTTAACAAAAATGCTAACAGTATAAATACATGGAAGGCTACATAGCTCAGTGGTTAGAGTACTGGTCTCGTAAACCAGTGGTCGTGAGTTCAATTCTCACTGAGGCCTAGATAGCGATCTGGAATCAAGCCAGGTATTTTGGGTGTTAGAATCACCTTCCAAATGTGCTGAACATCTGCAGGTGTGCTCTTTATATCTTGGGTGTCAAGCAACGTACTTGGGTTTTCATTGAAAAAATTGTTCAGTGCTCCCCACCTACCGCTGTGCTTTTGTTCCCTCGTTAACAAAATGCTAATGGCACAATTGAGGACAAGGCCTCATAGCTCAGTGGTTAGAGCACTGGTCTAGTAAACCAGGGGTCGTGAGTTCAATTCTCACTGAGACCTGGTGGACGTATGCCTCACTGAGGTCTGGTAGCATTCTTAGGAATTTATGTCAAACAAGGTGATTTGGTTGTTAGAACAACCTCCTGAATAGGTAGAATGTTCGCAGGAATTTTCTTTACGGAGATTGAGTCAAGCGATGTACTTGCCTTTGCTTTAAAAAAATTGCAGAGTAACCACACCTTACCGTTGTGCTATTGTTAGATCGTGTAGAATATGTTAATGGCATACCGAAGTGCACGTCCTCATACCTCAGTGGTTAGCGCACTGACCTAGTTAGCCAGTGGTTGTGTGTTCAATTCTCACTGAGGCCTGATGACCATGTCCCTAACCACTATCATCGTCGTGTGTTGCATCAGGCAGTAATGGAAAACCAGCAAGACTCAGACCCTTCCGGAGAAGGAAAGACGGACCATTTTGTAGGAGATAAGCAGGTGTATGTTTTGTCTCCTGCTAGTCAAGTCATGTCCTAAGTTTTTCTCATACATTTGAAGCTGCACTTTTCTTTGGGCTCGTTATCAAAAATGCGAACGATATGAAAATGTGCACGGCTTCATAGCTCAGTGGTTAGAGTACTGGTCTTGTAAACCAGTGGTCGTGAGTTCAATTCTCACTGAGGCCTAGGTTGCAATCTGGTGTCAAGCCAGGTATTTTGGGTGTTAGAATCACCTTCCAAATGTGTTGAACATCTGCAGGTGTGCTCTTTATCTCTTGGGTGTCAAGCAACGTACTTGGGATTTCTTTGAAAAAATTGTTCAGTGCTCCCCACCTACCGCTGTGCTTTTGTTCCCTCGTTAACAAAATGCTAATGGCACAATTGAGGACAAGGCCTCATAGCTCAGTGGTTAGAGCACTGGTCTAGTAAACCAGGGGTCGTGAGTTCAATTCTCACTGAGGCCTGGTGGACGTATACCTCACTGAGGTCTGGTAGCATTCTTAGGAATTGATGTAAAACAAGGTGATTTGGTTGTTAGAACAACCTCCTGAATAGGTAGAATGTTCGCAGGAATTTTCTTTACGTAGATTGAGTCAAGCGATGTACTTACCTTTGTTTTAAAAAAATTGCAGAGTAACCACACCTTACCGTTGTGCTATTGTTAGATCGTGTAGAATATGTTAATGGCATACCGAAGTGCACGTCCTCATACCTCAGTGGTTAGCGCACTGACTTAGTAAGCCAGTGGTTGTGTGTTCAATTCTCACTGAGGCCTGATGACCATGTCCCTAACCGCTATCATCGTCGTGTGTTGCATCAGGCAGTAATGGAAAACCAGCAAGACTCAGACCCTTCCGGAGAAGGAAAGACGGACCAATTTGTAGGAGATAAGCAGGTGTATGTTTTGTCTCCTGCTAGTCAAGTCATGTCCTAAGTTTTTCTCATACATTTGAAGCTGCACTTTTCTTTGGGCTCGTTATCAAAAATGCGAACGATATGAAAATGTGCACGGCTTCATAGCTCAGTGGTTAGAGTACTGGTCTTGTAAACCAGTGGTCGTGAGTTCAATTCTCACTGAGGCCTAGGTTGCAATCTGGTGTCAAGCCAGGTATTTTGGGTGTTAGAATCACCTTCCAAATGTGTTGAACATCTGCAGGTGTGCTCTTTATCTCTTGGGTGTCAAGCAACGTACTTGGGTTTTCTTTGAAAAAATTGTTCAGTGCTCCCCACCTACCGCTGTGCTTTTGTTCCCTCGTTAACAAAATGCTAATGGCACGGTAGCGGACAAGGCCTCATTGCTATGTGGTTAGAGAACTGGTCTAGTAAACCAGGGGTCGTGAGTTCAATTCACACTGAGGCTTGGTGGGTGTATACTTCACTGAAACCTGATGACCATGTCCCTAACCACTATCATCGTCGTGTGTTGCATCAGGCAATGACGGAAAACCAGCAAGACCCAGACCCTTCCGGAGAAGGATAGACTGGCCCTTTTTTAGGAGATAAGCAGGTGTATGTTTGGTCTCCTGCGAGTCAAGTAATGTCCTAAGTTTTTCTCATGCATTTGAAGCTGCACTTTTTTTGGCTCGTTAACAAAAATGCTAACAGTATAAATACATGGAAGGCTACATAGCTCAGTGGTTAGAGTACTGGTCTCGTAAACCAGTGGTCGTGAGTTCAATTCTCACTGAGGCCTAGATAGCGATATGGAATCAAGCCAGTTATTTTGGGTGTTAGAATCACCTTCCAAATGTGTTGAACATCTGCAGGTGTGCTCTTTATCTCTTGGGTGTCAAGCAACGTACTTGGGTTTTCTTTGAAAAAATTGTTCAGTGCTCCCCACCTACCGCTGTGCTTTTGTTCCCTCGTAAACAAAATGCTAATGGCACGGTAGAGGACAAGACCTCATTGCTATGTGGTTAGAGAACTGGTCTAGTAAACCAGGGGTCGTGAGTTTCGTTTCTCACTGAGGCTTGGTGGGTGTATACCTCACTGAAGCCTGATGACCATGTCCCTAACCACTATCATCATCGTGTGTTGCATCAGGCAGTGACGGAAAACCAGCAAGACCCGGACCCTTCCGGAGAAGGATAGACTGGCCCTTTTGTAGGAGATAAGCAGGTATATGTTTGGTCTCCTGCGAGTCAAGTAATGTCCTAAGTTTTTCTCATGCATTTGAAGCTGCACTTTTTTTGGCTCGTTAACACAAATGCAGACGGTATGAAAACGTGCACGGCTTCATACCTCAGTGGTGAGAGTACTGGTCTTGTAAACCAGTGGTCGTGAGTTCAATTCTCACTGAGGCCTAGATAGTGATCTGACATCAAGCCTGGCATTTTGGGTGTTAGAATCACCTTCCAAATGTGTTGAACATCTGCAGGTGTGCTCCTTATCTATAGGGAGTCTAGCAACCTACTTGGGTTTTCTTTGAAAAAACTTTAGTGCTCCCTACCTACCGCTGTGCTTTTGTTCCCTCGTTAACAAAATGCTAATGGCACGGTAGAGGACAAGGCCTCATTGCTATGTGGTGAGAGAACTGGTCTAGTAAACAAGGCGTCGTGAGTTCAATTCTCACTGAGGCTTGGTGGGTGTATACCTCACTGAAACCTGATGACCATGTCCCTAACCACTATCATCGTCGTGTGTTGCATCAGGCAATGACAGAAAACCAGCAAGACCCAGACCCTTCCGGAGAAGGATAGACAGGCCTTTTTGTAGGAGATAAGCAGGTGTATGTTTGGTCTCCTGCGAGTCAAGTAATGTCCTAAGTTTTTCTCATGCATTTGAAGCTGCACTTTTTTTGGCTCGTTAACAAAAATGCTAACAGTATAAATACAAGGAAGGCTTCATAGCTCAGTGGTTAGAGTACTGGTCTCGTAAACCAGTGGTCGTGAGTTCAATTCTCACTGAGGCCTAGATAGCGATCTGCAATCAAGCCAGGTATTTTGGGTGTTAGAATCACCTTCCAAATGTGTTGAACATCTGCAGGTGTGCTCTTTATCTCTTGGGTGTCAAGCAACGTACTTGGGTTTTCTTTGAAAAAATTGTTCAGTGCTCCCCACCTACCGCTGTGCTTTTGTTCCCTCGTTAACAAAATGCTAATGGCACAATTGAGGACAAGGCCTCATAGCTCAGTGGTTAGAGCACTGGTCTAGTAAACCAGGGGTCGTGAGTTCAATTCTCACTGAGGCCTGGTGGACGTATACCTCACTGAGGTCTGGTAGCATTCTTAGGAATTGATGTCCAACAAGGTGATTTGGTTGTTAGAACAACCTCCTGAATAGATAGAATGTTCGCAGGAATTTTCTTTACGTAGATTGAGTCAAGCGATGTACTTGCCTTTGCTTTAAAAAAATTGCAGAGTAACCACACCTTACCGTTGTGCTATTGTTAGATCGTGTAGAATATGTTCATGGCATACCGAAGTGCACGTCCTCATACCTCAGTGGTTAGCGCACTGACCTAGTAAGCCAGTGGTTGTGTGTTCAATTCTCACTGAGGCCTGATGACCATGTCCCTAACCACTATCATCGTCGTGTGTTGCATCAGGCAGTAATGGAAAACCAGCAAGACTCAGACCCTTCCGGAGAAGGAAAGACGGACCAATTTGTAGGAGATAAGCAGGTGTATGTTTTGTCTCCTGCTAGTCAAGTCATGTCCTAAGTTTTTCTCATACATTTGAAGCTGCACTTTTCTTTGGGCTCGTTATCAAAAATGCGAACGATATGAAAATGTGCACGGCTTCATAGCTCAGTGGTTAGAGTACTGGTCTTGTAAACCAGTGGTCGTGAGTTCAATTCTCACTGAGGCCTAGGTTGCAATCTGGTGTCAAGCCAGGTATTTTGGGTGTTAGAATCACCTTCCAAATGTGTTTAACATCTGCAGGTGTGCTCTTTATCTATAGGGAGTCTAGCAACCTACTTGGGTTTTCTTTGAAAAAACTTTAGTGCTCCCTACCTACCGCTGTGCTTTTGTTCCCTCGTTAACAAAATGCTAATGGCACGGTAGCGGACAAGGCCTCATTGCTATGTGGTTAGAGAACTGGTCTAGTAAACCAGGGGTCGTGAGTTCAATTCTCACTGAGGCTTGGTGGGTGTATACCTCACTGAAACCTGATGACCATGTCCCTAACCACTATCATCGTCGTGTGTTGCATCAGGCAATGACGGAAAACCAGCAAGACCCAGACCCTTCCGGAGAAGGATAGACTGGCCCTTTTTTAGGAGATAAGCAGGTGTATGTTTGGTCTCCTGCTAGTCAAGTCATGTCCTAAGTTATTCTCATGCATTTGAAGCTGCACTTTTTTTGGCTCGTTAACAAAAATGCTAAGAGTATAAATACATGGAAGCCTTCATAGCTCAGTGGTTAGAGTACTGGTCTCGTAAACCAGTGGTCGTGTGTTCAATTCTCACTGAGTCCTAGATAGCGATCTGGAATCAAGCCAGGTATTTTGGGTGTTAGAATCACCTTCCAAATGTGCTGAACATCTGCAGTGGTGCTCTTTATCTCTTGGGTGTCAAGCAACGTACTTGTGTTTTCTTTGAAAAAATTGTTCAGTGCTCCCCCCCTACCGCTGTGCTTTTGTTCCCTCGTTAACAAAATGCTAATGGCACAATTGAGGACAAGGCCTCATAGCTCAGTGGTTAGAGCACTGGTCTAGTAAACCAGGGGTCGTGAGTTCAATTCTCACTGAGGTCTGCTGGACGTATACCTCACTGAGGTCGGGTAGCATTCTTAGGAATTGATGTCAAACAAGGTGATTTGGTTGTTAGAACAACCTCCTGAATAGGTAGAATGTTCGCAGGAATTTTCTTTACGTAGATTGAGTCAAGCGATGTACTTACCTTTGCTTTAAAAAAATTGCAGAGTAACCACACCTTACCGTTGTGCTATTGTTAGATCGTGTAGAATATGTTAATGGCATACCGAAGTGCACGTCCTCATACCTTAGTGGTTAGCGCACTGACCTAGTAAGCCAGTGGTTGTGTGTTCAATTCTCACTGAGGCCTGATGACCATGTCCCTAACCACTATCATCGTCGTGTGTTGCAACAGGCAGTGATGGAAAGCCAGCAAGACCCAGACCCTTCCGGAGAAGGAAAGACGGACAAATTTGTAGGAGATAAGCAGGTGTATGTTTTGTCTCCTGCTAGTCAAGTCATGTCCTAAGTTTTTCTCATACATTTGAAGCTGCACTTTTCTTTGGGCTCGTTATCAAAAATGCGAACGATATGAAAATGTGCACGGCTTCATAGCTCAGTGGTTAGAGTACTGGTCTTGTAAACCAGTGGTCGTGAGTTCAATTCTCACTGAGGCCTAGGTTGCAATCTGGTGTCAAGCCAGGAATTTTGGGTGTTAGAATCACCTTCCAAATGTGTTGAACATCTGCAGGTGTGCTCTTTATCTCTTGGGTGTCAAGCAACGTACTTGGGTTTTCTTTGAAAAAAATGTTCAGTGCTCCCCACCTACCGCTGTGCTTTTGTTCCCTCGTTAACAAAATGCTAATGGCACGGTAGCGGCCAAGGCCTCATTGCTATGTGGTTAGAGAACTGGTCTAGTAAACCAGGGGTCGTGAGTTCAATTCTCACTGAGGCTTGGTGGGTGTATACCTCACTGAAACCTGATGACCATGTCCCTAACCACTATCATCGTCGTGTGTTGCATCAGGCAATGACGGAAAACCAGCAAGACCCAGACCCTTCCGGAGAAGGATAGACTGGCCCTTTTTTAGGAGATAAGCAGGTGTATGTTTGGTCTCCTGCGAGTCAAGTAATGTCCTAAGTTTTTCTCATGCATTTGAAGCTGCACTTTTTTTGGCTCGTTAACAAAAAT
This sequence comes from Idiotropiscis lumnitzeri, assembly GCF_059441095.1. Classification (NCBI taxonomy): domain Eukaryota; kingdom Metazoa; phylum Chordata; class Actinopteri; order Syngnathiformes; family Syngnathidae; genus Idiotropiscis; species Idiotropiscis lumnitzeri. The sequence continues at coordinate 19,633,700 of NC_142401.1, read as the reverse complement.
GCTAACAGTATAAATACATGGAAGGCTACATAGCTCAGTGGTTAGCGTACTGGTCTCGTAAACCAGTGGTCGTGAGTTCAATTCTCACTGAGGCCTAGATAGCGATCTGGAATCAAGCCAGGTATTTTGGGTGTTAGAATCACCTTCCAAATGTGCTGAACATCTGCAGGTGTGCTCTTTATCTCTTGGGTGTCAAGCAACGTACTTGGGTTTTCTTTGAAAAAATTGTTCAGTGCTCCCCACCTACCGCTGTGCTTTTGTTCCCTCGTTAACAAAATGCTAATGGCACAATTGAGGACAAGGCCTCATAGCTCAGTGGTTAGAGCACTGGTCTAGTAAACCAGAGGTCGTGAGTTCAATTCTCACTGAGGCCTAGTGGACGTATGCCTCACTGAGGTCTGGTAGCATTCTTAGGAATTGATGTCAAACAAGGTGATTTGGTTGTTAGAACAACCTCCTGAATCGGTAGAATGTTCGCAGGAATTTTCTTTACGTAGATTGAGTCAAGCGATGTACTTGCCTTTGCTTTAAAAAAATTGCAGAGTAACCACACCTTACCGCTGTGCTATTGTTAGATCGTGTAGAATATGTTAATGGCATACCAAAGTGCACGGCCTCATACCTCAGTGGTTAGCGCACTGACCTAGTAAGCCAGTGGTTGTGTGTTCAATTCTCACTGAGGCCTGATGACCATGTCCCTAACCACTATCATCGTCGTGTGTTGCATCAGGCAGTAATGGAAAACCAGCAAGACTCAGACCCTTCCGGAGAAGGAAAGACGGACCAATTTGTAGGAGATAAGCAGGTGTATGTTTTGTCTCCTGCTAGTCAAGTCATGTCCTAAGTTTTTCTCATACGTTTGAAGCTGCACTTTTCTTTGGGCTCGTTATCAAAAATGCGAACGATATGAAAATGTGCACGGCTTCATAGCTCAGTGGTTAGAGTACTGGTCTTGTAAACCAGTGGTCGTGAGTTCAATTCTCACTGAGGCCTAGGTTGCAATCTGGTGTCAAGCCAGGTATTTTGGGTGTTAGAATCACCTTCCAAATGTGTTGAACATCTGCAGGTGTGCTCTTTATCTCTTGGGTGTCAAGCAACGTACTTGGGTTTTCTTTGAAAAAATTGTTCAGTGCTCCCCACCTACCGCTGTGCTTTTGTTCCTTCGTTAACAAAATGCTAATAGCACAATTGAGGACAAGGCCTCATATCTCAGTGGTTAGACCACTGGTCTAGTAAACCAGGGGTCGTGAGTTCAATTCTCACTGAGGCCGGGTGGACAAATGCCTCACTGATACCTGCTAGCATTCTTAGGAATGTATGTCGAACAAGGTGATTTGGTTGTTAGAACAACCTCCTGAATAGGTAGAATGTTTGCCGGAGTTTTCTTAACCAAGATTGAGTCAAGCAATGTACTTGGGTTTTCTTTGAAAAAAATGCAGAGTGCCCACTTCTTACAGCTGTGCTATTGTTCGATCGTGAACAATATGTTCACGGCATACTCAAGTGCGAGTCCTCATACCTCAGTGGTTAGCGCACTGACCTAGTAACCCAGTGGTTGAGAGTTCAATTCTCACTGAGGCCTGATGACCATGTCACTAACCGCTATCATCGTCGTGTGTTGCAACATGCAGTGATGGAAAGCCAGCAAGACCCAGACCCTTCCGGAGAAGGATAGGCGGGCCCTTTTGTAGGAGATAAGCAGGTGTATGTTTGGACTCCTGCGAGTCAAGTAATGTCCTAAGTTTTTCTCATGCATTTGAAGCTGCACTTTTTTTGGCTCATTAACACAAATGCAAACGGTATGAAAACGTGCACGGCTTCATAGCTCAGTGGTGAGAGTACTGGTCTTGTAAACCAGTGGTCGTGAGTTCAATTCTCACTGAGGCCTAGATAGCAATCTGACATCAAGCCTGGTATTTTGGGTGTTAGAATCACCTTCCAAATGTGTTGAACATCTGCAGGTGTGCTCTTTATCGAGAGGGAGTCTAGCAACCTACTTGGGTTTTCTTTGAAAAAACTTTAGTGCTCCCTACCTACCGCTGTGCTTTTGTTCCCTCGTTAACAAAATGCTAATGGCACGGTAGAGGACAAGGCCTCATTGCTATGTGGTTAGAGAACTGGTCTAGTAAACAGGGGGTCGTGAGTTCAATTCTCACTGAGGCTTGGTGGGTGTATACCTCACTGAAACCTGATGACCATGTCCCTAACCACTATCATCGTCGTGTGTTGCATCAGGCAATGACGGAAAACCAGCAAGACCCAGACCCTTCCGGAGAAGGATAGACAGGCCTTTTTGTAGGAGATAAGCAGGTGTATGTTTGGTCTCCTGCGAGTCAAGTAATGTCCTAAGTTTTTCTCATGCATTTGAAGCTGCACTTTTTTTGGCTCGTTAACAAAAATGCTAACAGTATAAATACAAGGAAAGCTTCATAGCTCAGTGGTTAGAGTACTGGTCTCGTAAACCAGTGGTCGTGAGTTCAATTCTCACTGAGGCCTAGATAGCGATCTGCAATCAAGCCAGGTATTTTGGGTGTTAGAATCACCTTCCAAATGTGTTGAACATCTGCAGGTGTGCTCTTTATCTCTTGGGTGTCAAGCAACGTACTTGGGTTTTCTTTGAAAAAATTGTTCAGTGCTCCCCACCTACCGCTGTGCTTTTGTTCCCTCGTTAACAAAATGCTAATGGCACAATTGAGGACAAGGCCTCATAGCTCAGTGGTTAGAGCACTGGTCTAGTAAACCAGGGGTCGTGAGTTCAATTCTCACTGAGGCCTGCTGGACGTATACCTCACTGAGGTCTGGTAGCATTCTTAGGAATTGATGTCAAACAAGGTGATTTGGTTGTTAGAACAACCTCCTGAATAGATAGAATGTTCCCAGGAATTTTCTTTACGTAGATTGAGTCAAGCGATGTACTTGCCTTTGCTTTAAAAAAATTGCAGAGTAACCACACCTTACCGTTGTGCTATTGTTAGATCGTGTAGAATATGTTCATGGCATACCGAAGTGCACGTCCTCATACCTCAGTGGTTAGCGCACTGACCTAGTAAGCCAGTGGTTGTGTGTTCAATTCTCACTGAGGCCTGATGACCATGTCCCTAACCACTATCATCGTCGTGTGTTGCATCAGGCAGTAATGGAAAACCAGCAAGACTCAGACCCTTCCGGAGAAGGAAAGACGGACCATTTTGTAGGAGATAAGCAGGTGTATGTTTTGTCTCCTGCTAGTCAAGTCATGTCCTTAGTTTTTCTCATGCATTAGCTGCGCTTTTCTTTGGGCTCGTTATCAAAAATGCGAACGATATGAAAATGTGCACGGCTTCATAGCTCAGTGGTTAGAGTACTGGTCTTGGAAACCAGGGGTTGTGAGTTCAATTCTCTCCGAGGCCGGGTGGACAGATACCTCACTGATGCCTGCTAGCATTCTTAGGAATGTATGTCAAACAAGGTGATTTGGTTGTTAGAACAACCTCCTGAATAGGTAGAATGTTTGCCGGAGTTTTCTTTACCTAGATTGAGTCAAGCAATGGACTTGGGTTTTCTTTGAAAAAAATGCAGAGTGCCCACTTCTTACAGCTGTGCTATTGTTCGATCGTGAACAATATGTTCACGGCATACTCAAGTGCGAGTCCTCATACCTCAGTGGTTAGCGCACTGACCTAGTAACCCAGTGGTTGAGAGTTCAATTCTCACTGAGGCCTGATGACCCTGTCACTAACCACTATCATCGTCGTGTGTTGCAACAGGCAGTGATGGAAAGCCAGTAAGACCCAGACCCTTCCGGAGAAGGATAGGCAGGCCCTTTTGTAGGAGATAAGCAGGTGTATGTTTGGTCTCCTGCGAGTCAAGTAATGTTCTAAGTTTTTCTCATGCATTTGAAGCTGCACTTTTTTTGGCTCGTTAACACAAATGCAAACGGTATAAAAACGTGCACGGCTTCATACTTCAGTGGTGAGAGTACTGGTCTTGTAAACCGGTGGTCGTGAGTTCAATTCTCACTGAGGCCTAGATAGCGATCTGACATCAAGCCTGGCATTTTGGTTGTTAGAATCACCTTCCAAATGTGTTGAACATCTGCAGGTGTGCTCTTTATCTATAGGGAGTCTAGCAACCTACTTGGGTTTTCTTTGAAAAAACTTTAGTGCTCCCTACCTACCGCTGTGCTTTTGTTCCCTCGTTAACAAAATGCTAATGGCACGGTAGAGGACAAGACCTCATTGCTATGTGGTTAGAGAACTGGTCTAGTAAACCAGGGGTCGTGAGTTCAATTCTCACTGAGGCTTGGTGGGTGTATACCTCACTGAAGCCTGATGACCATGTCCCTACCCACTATCATCGTCGTGTGTTGCATCAGGCAGTGACGGAAAACCAGCAAGACCCAGACCCTTCCGGAGAAGGATAGACTGGCCCTTTTGTAGGAGATAAGCAGGTGTATGTTTGGTCTCCTGCGAGTCAAGTAATGTCCTAAGTTTTTCTCATGCATTTGAAGCTGCACTTTTTTTGGCTCGTTAACAAAAATGCTAACAGTATTAAGACATGGAAGGCTTCTTAGCTCAGTGGTTAGAGTACTGGTCTCGTAAACCAGTGGTCGTGAGTCCAATTCTCACTGAGGCCTAGATAGCGATCTGGAATCAAGCCAGGTATTTTGGGTGTTAGAATCACCTTCCAAATGTGCTGAACATCTGCAGGTGTGCTCTTTATCTCTTGGGTGTCAAGCAACGTACTTGGGTTTTCTTTGAAAAAATTGTTCAGTGCTCCCCACCTACCGCTGTGCTTTTGTTCCCTCGTTAACAAAATGCTAATGGCACAATTGAGGACAAGGCCTCATAGCTCAGTGGTTAGAGCACTGGTCTAGTAAACCAGAGGTCGTGAGTTCAATTCTCACTGAGGCCTAGTGGACGTATGCCTCACTGAGGTCTGGTAGCATTCTTAGGAATTGATGTCAAACAAGGTGATTTGGTTGTTAGAACAACCTCCTGAATCGGTAGAATGTTCGCAGGAATTTTCTTTACGTAGATTGAGTCAAGCGATGTACTTGCCTTTGCTTTAAAAAAATTGCAGAGTAACCACACCTTACCGCTGTGCTATTGTTAGATCGTGTAGAATATGTTAATGGCATACCAAAGTGCACGGCCTCATACCTCAGTGGTTAGCGCACTGACCTAGTAAGCCAGTGGTTGTGTGTTCAATTCTCACTGAGGCCTGATGACCATGTCCCTAACCACTATCATCGTCGTGTGTTGCATCAGGCAGTAATGGAAAACCAGCAAGACTCAGACCCTTCCGGAGAAGGAAAGACGGACCAATTTGTAGGAGATAAGCAGGTGTATGTTTTGTCTCCTGCTAGTCAAGTCATGTCCTAAGTTTTTCTCATACGTTTGAAGCTGCACTTTTCTTTGGGCTCGTTATCAAAAATGCGAACGATATGAAAATGTGCACGGCTTCATAGCTCAGTGGTTAGAGTACTGGTCTTGTAAACCAGTGGTCGTGAGTTCAATTCTCACTGAGGCCTAGGTTGCAATCTGGTGTCAAGCCAGGTATTTTGGGTGTTAGAATCACCTTCCAAATGTGTTGAACATCTGCAGGTGTGCTCTTTATCTCTTGGGTGTCAAGCAACGTACTTGGGTTTTCTTTGAAAAAATTGTTCAGTGCTCCCCACCTACCGCTGTGCTTTTGTTCCTTCGTTAACAAAATGCTAATAGCACAATTGAGGACAAGGCCTCATATCTCAGTGGTTAGACCACTGGTCTAGTAAACCAGGGGTCGTGAGTTCAATTCTCACTGAGGCCGGGTGGACAAATGCCTCACTGATACCTGCTAGCATTCTTAGGAATGTATGTCGAACAAGGTGATTTGGTTGTTAGAACAACCTCCTGAATAGGTAGAATGTTTGCCGGAGTTTTCTTAACCAAGATTGAGTCAAGCAATGTACTTGGGTTTTCTTTGAAAAAAATGCAGAGTGCCCACTTCTTACAGCTGTGCTATTGTTCGATCGTGAACAATATGTTCACGGCATACTCAAGTGCGAGTCCTCATACCTCAGTGGTTAGCGCACTGACCTAGTAACCCAGTGGTTGAGAGTTCAATTCTCACTGAGGCCTGATGACCATGTCACTAACCGCTATCATCGTCGTGTGTTGCAACATGCAGTGATGGAAAGCCAGCAAGACCCAGACCCTTCCGGAGAAGGATAGGCGGGCCCTTTTGTAGGAGATAAGCAGGTGTATGTTTGGACTCCTGCGAGTCAAGTAATGTCCTAAGTTTTTCTCATGCATTTGAAGCTGCACTTTTTTTGGCTCATTAACACAAATGCAAACGGTATGAAAACGTGCACGGCTTCATAGCTCAGTGGTGAGAGTACTGGTCTTGTAAACCAGTGGTCGTGAGTTCAATTCTCACTGAGGCCTAGATAGCAATCTGACATCAAGCCTGGTATTTTGGGTGTTAGAATCACCTTCCAAATGTGTTGAACATCTGCAGGTGTGCTCTTTATCGAGAGGGAGTCTAGCAACCTACTTGGGTTTTCTTTGAAAAAACTTTAGTGCTCCCTACCTACCGCTGTGCTTTTGTTCCCTCGTTAACAAAATGCTAATGGCACGGTAGAGGACAAGGCCTCATTGCTATGTGGTTAGAGAACTGGTCTAGTAAACAGGGGGTCGTGAGTTCAATTCTCACTGAGGCTTGGTGGGTGTATACCTCACTGAAACCTGATGACCATGTCCCTAACCACTATCATCGTCGTGTGTTGCATCAGGCAATGACGGAAAACCAGCAAGACCCAGACCCTTCCGGAGAAGGATAGACAGGCCTTTTTGTAGGAGATAAGCAGGTGTATGTTTGGTCTCCTGCGAGTCAAGTAATGTCCTAAGTTTTTCTCATGCATTTGAAGCTGCACTTTTTTTGGCTCGTTAACAAAAATGCTAACAGTATAAATACAAGGAAAGCTTCATAGCTCAGTGGTTAGAGTACTGGTCTCGTAAACCAGTGGTCGTGAGTTCAATTCTCACTGAGGCCTAGATAGCGATCTGCAATCAAGCCAGGTATTTTGGGTGTTAGAATCACCTTCCAAATGTGTTGAACATCTGCAGGTGTGCTCTTTATCTCTTGGGTGTCAAGCAACGTACTTGGGTTTTCTTTGAAAAAATTGTTCAGTGCTCCCCACCTACCGCTGTGCTTTTGTTCCCTCGTTAACAAAATGCTAATGGCACAATTGAGGACAAGGCCTCATAGCTCAGTGGTTAGAGCACTGGTCTAGTAAACCAGGGGTCGTGAGTTCAATTCTCACTGAGGCCTGCTGGACGTATACCTCACTGAGGTCTGGTAGCATTCTTAGGAATTGATGTCAAACAAGGTGATTTGGTTGTTAGAACAACCTCCTGAATAGATAGAATGTTCCCAGGAATTTTCTTTACGTAGATTGAGTCAAGCGATGTACTTGCCTTTGCTTTAAAAAAATTGCAGAGTAACCACACCTTACCGTTGTGCTATTGTTAGATCGTGTAGAATATGTTCATGGCATACCGAAGTGCACGTCCTCATACCTCAGTGGTTAGCGCACTGACCTAGTAAGCCAGTGGTTGTGTGTTCAATTCTCACTGAGGCCTGATGACCATGTCCCTAACCACTATCATCGTCGTGTGTTGCATCAGGCAGTAATGGAAAACCAGCAAGACTCAGACCCTTCCGGAGAAGGAAAGACGGACCATTTTGTAGGAGATAAGCAGGTGTATGTTTTGTCTCCTGCTAGTCAAGTCATGTCCTTAGTTTTTCTCATGCATTAGCTGCGCTTTTCTTTGGGCTCGTTATCAAAAATGCGAACGATATGAAAATGTGCACGGCTTCATAGCTCAGTGGTTAGAGTACTGGTCTTGGAAACCAGGGGTTGTGAGTTCAATTCTCTCCGAGGCCGGGTGGACAGATACCTCACTGATGCCTGCTAGCATTCTTAGGAATGTATGTCAAACAAGGTGATTTGGTTGTTAGAACAACCTCCTGAATAGGTAGAATGTTTGCCGGAGTTTTCTTTACCTAGATTGAGTCAAGCAATGGACTTGGGTTTTCTTTGAAAAAAATGCAGAGTGCCCACTTCTTACAGCTGTGCTATTGTTCGATCGTGAACAATATGTTCACGGCATACTCAAGTGCGAGTCCTCATACCTCAGTGGTTAGCGCACTGACCTAGTAACCCAGTGGTTGAGAGTTCAATTCTCACTGAGGCCTGATGACCCTGTCACTAACCACTATCATCGTCGTGTGTTGCAACAGGCAGTGATGGAAAGCCAGTAAGACCCAGACCCTTCCGGAGAAGGATAGGCAGGCCCTTTTGTAGGAGATAAGCAGGTGTATGTTTGGTCTCCTGCGAGTCAAGTAATGTTCTAAGTTTTTCTCATGCATTTGAAGCTGCACTTTTTTTGGCTCGTTAACACAAATGCAAACGGTATAAAAACGTGCACGGCTTCATACTTCAGTGGTGAGAGTACTGGTCTTGTAAACCGGTGGTCGTGAGTTCAATTCTCACTGAGGCCTAGATAGCGATCTGACATCAAGCCTGGCATTTTGGTTGTTAGAATCACCTTCCAAATGTGTTGAACATCTGCAGGTGTGCTCTTTATCTATAGGGAGTCTAGCAACCTACTTGGGTTTTCTTTGAAAAAACTTTAGTGCTCCCTACCTACCGCTGTGCTTTTGTTCCCTCGTTAACAAAATGCTAATGGCACGGTAGAGGACAAGACCTCATTGCTATGTGGTTAGAGAACTGGTCTAGTAAACCAGGGGTCGTGAGTTCAATTCTCACTGAGGCTTGGTGGGTGTATACCTCACTGAAGCCTGATGACCATGTCCCTACCCACTATCATCGTCGTGTGTTGCATCAGGCAGTGACGGAAAACCAGCAAGACCCAGACCCTTCCGGAGAAGGATAGACTGGCCCTTTTGTAGGAGATAAGCAGGTGTATGTTTGGTCTCCTGCGAGTCAAGTAATGTCCTAAGTTTTTCTCATGCATTTGAAGCTGCACTTTTTTTGGCTCGTTAACAAAAATGCTAACAGTATTAAGACATGGAAGGCTTCTTAGCTCAGTGGTTAGAGTACTGGTCTCGTAAACCAGTGGTCGTGAGTCCAATTCTCACAGAGCCCTAGATAGCGATCTGGAATCAAGCCATGTATTTTGGGTGTTAGAATCACCTTCCAAATGTGCTGAACATCTGCAGGTGTGCTCTTTATCTCTTGGGTGTCAAGCAATGTACTTGGGTTTTCTTTGAAAAAATTGTTCAGTGCTCCCCACCTATCGCTGTGCTTTTGTTCCCTCGTTAACAAAATGCTAATGGCACAATTGAGGACAAGGCCTCATATCTCAGTGGTTAGACCACTGGTCTAGTAAACCAGGGGTCGTGAGTTCAATTCTCACTGAGACCTGGTGGACAAATGCCTCACTGAGGTCTGGTAGCATTCTTAGGAATTGATGTCAAACAAGGTGATTTGGTTGTTAGAACAACCTCCTGAATAGGTAGAATGTTCGCAGGAATTTTCTTAACGCAGATTGAGTCAAGCGATGTACTTGCCTTTGCTTTAAAAAAATTGCAGAGTAACCACACCTTACCGCTGTGCTATTGTTAGATCGTGTAGAATATGTTAATGGCATACCGAAGTGCACGTCCTCATATCTCAGTGGTTAGCGCACTGACCTAGTAAGCCAGTGGTTGTGTGTTCAAATCTCACTGAGGCCTGATGACCATGTCCCTAACCACTATCATCGTCGTGTGTTGCAACAGGCAGTGATGGAAAGCCAGCAAGACCCAGACCCTTCCGGAGAAGGATAGGCGGGCCCTTTTGTAGGAGATAAGCAGGTGTATGTTTGGTCTCCTGCGAGTCAAGTAATGTCCTAAGTTTTTCTCATACATTTGAAGCTGCACTTTTTTTAGCTCGTTAACACAAATGCAAACGGTATGAAAACGTGCACGGCTTCATACCTCAGTGGTGAGAGTACTGTTCTTGTAAACCAGTGGTCGTGAGTTCAATTCTCACTGAGGCCTAGTTAGCGATCTGGTGTCAAGCCAGGTATTTTGGGTGTTAGAATCACCTTCCAAATGTGTTGAACATCTGCAGGTGTGCTCTTTATCTCTTGGGTGTCAAGCAACGTACTTGGGTTTTCTTTGAAAAAATTGTTCAGTGCTCCCCACCTACCGCTGTGCTTTTGTTCCTTTGTTAACAAAATGCTAATAGCACAATTGAGGACAAGGCCTCATATCTCAGTGGTTAGACCACTGGTCTAGTAAACCAGGGGTCGTGAGTTCAATTCTCACTGAGGCCGGGTGGACAAATGCCTCACTGATACCTGCTAGCATTCTTAGGAATGTATGTCAAACAAGGTGATTTGGTTGTTAGAACAACCTCCTGAATAGGTAGAATGTTTGCCGGAGTTTTCTTAACCTAGATTGAGTCAAGCAATGTACTTGGGTTTTCTTTGAAAAAAATGCAGAGTGCCCACTTCTTACAGCTGTGCTATTGTTCGATCGTGAACAATATGTTCACGGCATACTCAAGTGCGAGTCCTCATACCTCAGTGGTTAGCGCACTGACCTAGTAACCCAGTGGTTGAGAGTTCAATTCTCACTGAGGCCTGATGACCATGTCACTAACCGCTATCATCGTCGTGTGTTGCAACATGCAGTGATGGAAAGCCAGCAAGACCCAGACCCTTCCGGAGAAGGATAGACTGGCCCTTTCGTAGGAGATAAGCAGGTGTATGTTTGATCTCCTGCGAGTCAAGTAATGTCCTAAGTTTTTCTCATGCATTTGAAGCTGCACTTTTTTTGGCTCATTAACAAAAATGCTAACAGTATAAATACATGGAAGGCTTCATAGCTCAGTGGTTAGAGTACTGGTCTCGTAAACCAGTGGTCGTGAGTTCAATTCTCACTGAGTCCTAGATAGCGATCTGGAATCAAGCCGGGTATTTTGGGTGTTAGAATCACCTTCCAAATGTGCTGAACATCTGCAGGTGTGCTCTTTATCTCTTGGGTGTCAAGCAACGTACTTGGGTTTTCTTTGAAAAAATTGTTCAGTGCTCCCCACCTACCGCTGTGCTTTTGTTCCCTCGTTAACAAAATGCTAATGGCACAGTTGAGGACAAGGCCTCATATATCAGTGGTTAGACCACTGGTCTAGTAAACCAGGGGTCGTGAGTTCAATTCTCACTGAGGCCTGGTGGACAAATAGCTCACTGATGCCTGCTAGCATTCTTAGGAATTGATGTCAAACAAGGTGATTTGGTTGTTAGAACAACCACCTGAATAGGTAGAATGTTCGCAGGAATTTTCCTTACGTAGATTGAGTCAAGCGATATACTTGCCTTTGCTTTAAAAAAATTGCAGAGTAACCACACCTTACCGCTGTGCTATTGTTAGATCGTGTAGAATATGTTAATGGCATACCGAAGTGCACGTCCTCATACCTCAGTGGTTAGCGCACTGACCTAGTAAGCCAGTGGTTGTGTGTTCAATTCTCACTGAGGCCTGATGACCATGTCCCTAACCACTATCATCGTCGTGTGTTGCATCAGGCAGTAATGGAAAACCAGCAAAACTCAGACCCTTCCGGAGAAGGATAGGCGGGCCCTTTTGTAGGAGATAAGCAGGTGTATGTTTGGTCTCCTGTGAGTCAAGTCATGTCCTAAGTTTTTCTCATGCATTTGAAGCTGCACTTTTTTTGGCTCGTTAACACAAATGCAAACGGTATGAAAACGTGCACGGCTTCATAGCTCAGTGGTTAGAGTACTGGTCTTGTAAACCAGTGGTCGTGAGTTCAATTCTCACTGAGGCCGAGGTTGCAATCTGGTGTCAAGCCAGGTATTTTGGGTGTTAGAATCACCTTCCAAATGTGTTGAACATCTGCAGGTGTGCTCTTTATCTCTTGGGTGTCAAGCAACGTACTTGGGTTTTCTTTGAAAAAATTGTTCAGTGCTCCCTACCTCCCGCTGTGCTTTTGTTCCCTCATTAACAAAATGCTAATGGCACACCTGATTATGAGGCCTCATAACTCAGTGGTTAGACCACTGGTCCAGTAAACCAGGGGTCGTGAGTTCAATTCTCACAGAGGCCTCATCGCATTCTTAGGAATTGATGTCAAACAAGGTGATTTGGTTGTTAGAATCACCTCCTGAATAGGTAGAATGTTTGCAGGTGTAGGAGATTCTCTTTTCTGTGTTTGGTCTAATGCTAGTCAAACATTGTGCTCGTTTTTCTCAGACAACGTAAGCTGTGCTTTTGTTGGCTCGTTAACAAAAATGCTAACGGTATGAACTTCTGTGAGGCTTCATAGCTCGGTGGTTAGACTGCTGGTCCTGTAATCCAGTGGTCATGAGTTCAATTCCCAGGCATGATAGCAATCTAAGGAATTGGTGTCGAACTAGGTGATTTGGTTGTTAGAATACCCTCCTGAATGGGTCGAACGTTTGCAGGGGTGTTCTAGCATCGTACTTGATTTTTCTTTGAAAAAAATTGCAGAGTGACCACACCTTACCGCTGTGCTATTGTTCGATCGTGAAGAAAAAGTTGACAGCATACCCGAGTGCAAGTCCCCATACTTCCGTGTTAGCACACTGATTTCGTAACCCAAGGGTTGTGGGTTGAATTCTTACTGATGCCTGATGACAGGACGGATGACAGACAATTAGAAAGATCAGCAGAAACTAATTGACTATCCTTATCATTTAAATCATGTGCGTTGCAGCAGGTAGAGATTAAATAGAAAGCGGGACCTTGACACATCAGGAACAGGGTTGAAGACCCCTTGTTTAGAAGATCAGCAGTTGTGTGATTTGTCGACTGCAAGTCAAGCAATTCTGGGGAAAAAAAAAAAGTCCTTTTCTTGGCTTGTTGACAAAAATGCTAACGGCATGATTGTGTCTATGTCTTCATAACTCAGTTGTTAGAGTACTGGTCTTGTAAACTTGTGGTAATGCGTTCAATTCTCACTGAGGCCTGATATTAATCTAACTAATTGTTGTCATGCCAGATAACTTGGGTCTCAGAATAACCTTCCGAATGTGTTGAACATCAACATGTGTCTTCTTTACCTATCACGAGTCAAGCAACATACTTGGGTCTGCTTTGAAAAAATTGTAAACACCCCTTGTCTTTCAGCTGTGCTTTTGTTAGCTCGTTAACTAAATGCTAACGGCATACCAGGGGAGAAGGCCTCATAACTCAGTGTTTAGAGCACTGGCCTAGTAAACCAGGGGTCGTGAGTTCAATCCTCCCTGAGGCTTTTAGGCCACGTCACTATCCACTATCCTAATCACGTGTTGCAGCAGCGAATGATGGAAAACCGGCAAGACCCAGCCCCTCAAGGCAAAGGGTTCAAGGATCTTGTTGTAGAAGATAAGCCGGTTTGTCTTTGGTCTACAGCTGGTCAAACATGAGCCTTGTTTTTTTTCTCAGAGAACAAAAGCTGCACTTTTGTTGGCTCATTAAAAATAATGCTAACAGTATCAACCCACATTCAGAACTACAATCCTGTTCTGTTTTAATTTTAGAAAAAAATGTTTTCCAATATTGGAACTATAAATCTTTTGACTATGAGTCAGATGTGTGAAGCATTCTGCTGACCAATGCCACTCTTAAATTGTGCCTTATTCAATTGCTTGCTCAAAACCTTTATTCAGACAAAAAAAAAAAAAAAAACCCATTGAGACCGAGATCACGTTTCTTCATGGGTGATCTGGCCAAGGCTAATACAACTGAGCGGCTTTTCTGTGAATTTTTCTCTCACCAGTAGGGCGCGCTATAGTTCAGAAAATACGCAAAATAAATCTCGATTTTTTTTTTTCTCTTGGTTCTGTTCTGTTTTAATTTGAAAAGTCGCTGCCGTGTTCAAAGGCACTGTTTTAACAATCTGTTTATGTACCTTTATGTGCATTCACAGGACAAAATCGTTCTGTACATCCATTAAACAACAATTTTTTTTTTAAATCAAAAAGTCTGGCTTATAGCCTGGTGCGGCTTGTATATCATTTGTTTTTTTCCCCAAAAAGAGTTGCTTTGACTTATATACAGGTACGTCTTATGGTCCGGAAAATACGGTAAACACAAAAATGTACTGTAAAATTACTGTAACTCCTCCCGCAGGCACGTCAAACACATCTATTCTTGATACGGGTTTAATGAAGCCATCGAATCTCCATTGCACCGTGAAAACTGTATACAAATAGCAATACAATTTACACAAGTTACATTCAAAGTGAAAACAATATCCAAACGAAAAAATACCTCGTTGGCTGCTGCCGCAAAAGAGGGAACTGAAGCTAATTGCGATGTAATGCCCTCCTTGTCTCATTAATATAACAACAAAATAAATGAGCATATGACCGCAAGTTCAAACCAGTTTACCGTCCTTCCATTTCTTGGCAGAGCAGAAAATCCTGGAAGTATATCAGCGGAAATGAAAGGCAAGAGTACATCCCCCACACAACGCGAGACTATGCACATACCTATAAATGCTATACAGTGAAACTTCGCGGTTCACCTTTCGCGGGTTCAGTGCTTCGCGGGTCTAAAAAAAATATTCCAAAATTAAAAACTTTTTTGCCCGGGCACGATCGGGGCTCTCCATTTGCTCCGCTCCGCGGGGGCATTGTAGTTTCGCCGAGCGGCACGACGGCATTAAGGCCACTTTGTATTTGTATAGTGCACTTGTAGTGGAGTACAACAGTAGTGTTGGCAGATGAACCCAATAAATTTCAGTTTTTGTGTAGGAGTGGTTTTATACTCTAGAACTAATGGTTACATTGAGATCGGTGGGTCATCATCTCTGGAAAATGGAACTCCCTAACTAATATCATCCACAGCCATTAGAGGCAGATTATCATCACTGTAACATTAACCTGATGAATAACACAACCTTGTTAACCCAGTCTGAAGATAGAGACACTAATGTGTTTTTCAGTCCATAAATTAAGATAGCACATTAATGTGGGTGGTTGAGGTATGCCTCTAATTAATACCTTGAGTAAACTACTCTCCCTAAGGATCAAAAAGGGGTTTGAATTTATGGAACAGAGGACCAGAAAAACCCACATGTCAAATGGGTTTCATGTCACACAAACACCCAAGACACCATAGCTGAGTTGAGAAGTCCCTGTGATGATTTGTTCTCGGGTAAGGTGGCACTTTCTTCGGTGATGAATGAGAGTCATGCCTTTCAAATGGTCTGTAAACTGCTTATATTGATTTTTAGTCTCCTGTAAACAGTCCCTAGGGAAAATATAGCTTCAGCTTTTTGGTCCAATGTAGTCTCGTTCAAAATGCACAGCGCATACACTGCGGCAGACTTATTGTTCGTGTAAATTACTATTATTGGCTGGTTATTAGAGGTTGTCAATTTTTGGGGGGTCAATCACGCTGGGATGGGATGCGAGTGACACTGCCATGTCACTGGTTACTACTCGTTATGCCCTGTTACAGGTTCACAAAAAAATTAAATGTGGTGGATATTATCTTATCTGTCTGAGCTTTTTCTCTGGGTATACAATAATTTAGATTTGATATTAAATTGAATCAATTCCTTACCCTTTGAAAACGACACAACAGTACTACTTGATATGCTTGGTTAAAAGTTGCCCATCCAAGAAATCATTTGGCCAGCATTTGATGATATTGCACAAGCAGTTGAAATGCTGCCCAACATATTGCCTCTTGGAAACAGACACATTTTCCAGATGGCGATGTAAGTATGGATTTCCAACTGTGGTGTAATGCACTCTGCAACAACTTACAAGCAGTACATTTGAGATTATTTAATTTGAAGCATTTCAAATTCATCAACTGTTAGAAAAAAATCATTGCATGGTGACTGATAAAGAATTCTATTCTTCTCCAACCATGAGCGCAGGTCCTAATTAAGGTCAGGGGTTAAGCTTTCCCAGTTGATTTTCTTTGACAGTTCATCAGTCAAATCACTGATTACAATTAACAAACAGCTATTCACATTAACAGGATGGACAATAAATGGATAATTTAAAACAGTCGTTCTTCACTTGGGTTTGAGTCGACGGTATCAGGGGTCCAGTAGAGATCAAGTGTGTGCGTGAGTGTCTATTCTGTTTACCTCACTCATGATTTATGACTCACATTTCAATTGACAATCATTATTTTGTAATATTACAACTTTGTATGGGAGGCATAAAAATGAAGTAAAGTAAGACTTTGTTTTGAAAATGATGACAGGCACTTGCCTCCGTGAAGGGTAGCTTTTATCAACTTGTGTCTCCAACTCGGTTAAGGACAAATGATTTGAAGGGATTTGCAGGGCTTGACAATAATTATTTTCGCTCACAAACCACTGTGGCTTGTTGATTCTTGTTAATAGCCACTCAACATTTTCACTAGTCACAATTCACTTCGCTCGGTTTGGGTAGCCGGGGCGGCAGCTTTAGCCGGGGAGCCCTAGTTACTTTTATTTAAGTACATGTGTCATTTTAAGCATAATTAATTAAAGGGACGCTTCATTTATGTAAACATTGGCACTTGTATAATAAATTTGAATATTAATATGGTACAGCATTGTCCACTAATAAATAATGGAAAACATTATTTAATAAAACACACCAAAAAAAATCCAGTCATCTGACCCCTGAAAAGCACGTAATAGTCTCATTTAAGGTGCTTGTAAACTATGCTCAGGTTCGGACGTTCTGAATATAGCATGTGTTGCCTGCAGCTTAATAAGTGGCAGCTGCTGGTCTTTCATTCATGCCTCAAACAGATCATCCAATCATCATACAGAATCTGAGGGTCTGGGGCAACCCACTGCCCCTCAGACACCAATAGAAACTGAGCGTCTGATGGGTGGGATACAGCCCGGCATTTATCCAATAACCGTCCAGTTTCGTGTAGGGGAACAACCAACTCTAAGAAGCAGGAGACTCAGTGTTTGACTGTGTAAAAGAGCCGCGGCGGGGATGAATGAGAAGGACGTTGTGTCAATTCTCTGTGATAAGTAGCTGATACTGAACAAAAGATGAGGGTATTCTTGTGTATATTGAGTCAATAACACTTTGTACACACAGCAGTACATATTTCACCACTTCTTTGGGGGGGCTATGCAGCGCATTTTATGGGAAGCTGTTTCCCTTCCAGTTTAAGAGAAATCACCACTGGTGTATGTGTTTCAATTTATGCATAAAAGTATAGCAGAACAACTGACTGCATACACAACTAAAACTGTAAGAGAAGTGGGAATGGCGTGGTGACCAGTTTTTACCTGGGTTCAAGATGAAGAAATGAGTGTAGAAATGCAATTTATTTAAGTGGTGTGAGCCAGCGGCACCGTTTGCGCTGAGTGGGTAAGAGCTGTGTGCAATTCCTCATTGTTCAAACATTGCCAAGGACCATGGTCTCCGATTTGAACACTGTGAATAAAAGATCCAATGATTTCAAATATAAAAAATAAGAGACAGAATGAACTTCAATCATTCCTTGGACAAGTCTTATAGCTTGAGGGCCCTACAAACGATACTTTAAAGTTAAAAAAATATATTTGGGAAAAGCAAGTGAAGCAATATTACTTGGTGTCTTAACTTCTTTGAGTGCCAGGATGTGTCACTTTTGAGATAACCAAGGGTCTCAATATATGCGTGATGAAAAGCAGTGTATAAAAGATACTTTTGGATGTCGCGGCCACAGCTAGTAAAAAAAAAATAACAATAATTAAATTCAATAAAATAAATAAATATAAGTTTATTACGGGACAGTGGCCGACTGGTTAGCATCATGGCCTCACAGAGAAGAGGTCGTGGGATCGATAACGGCTCCGGCCTTCCTGTGCGGAGTTTGCATGTTCTCCCCGTGCCTACGTGGGTTTCCTCCAGGTACTCCGGTTTCCTCCCACATTTCATCGTAGGTTGATTGAACACTCTGAATTGTGCCTCGGTATGCCCTGCGATTGACTGGCAACCAGTTCAGGGCCCGCCTACTGCCCGAAGACAGCTGGGATGGGCTCCAGCACCCACCGCGACCCTTGTGAGGAGAAGCGGTTAAGATAATGGATGGATGGATGGAAGTTTATTCCGGTGCCAAATGGCAGTTTACACTGTGGCATATGAATTCTCAGTTCAAGAAGGCATGCTGGGCAAGGAAGCTGAAACCGGCCTAACTCTCATTGTGCAGGTTTTCATGAATTGTAAAATGTCGGCAACTGGCTTTTCTGCATTCAAAATTTTAATCACCAGTGAATGACACTGCATGTGCTTTTATTAAAAAAAAAAAAATAAAAAAAAAAATACATTTTAGCATAAGCAAAACCCAGGCAGCCGGCGGTTGCTTTAGCAGTTGCCGAACAAGACAGTAGTATTGGAGTGCCTCAGTAGCCCATGGACTTGGAATAGTAAACTTCAGATGGAGCAGCTTCCTTAAGCTTTAACACAAAGTGTTGAACCACTAATAGAGTCTTGAACGTCTTTCTGATGTACTATAGTTAAAACTTCATCAACAGGAGAGGCAGCTTCCTTCCCTAACGGAGCAACCTTTTGGCCCTCTACACTATACATTCCATAAATCAACACTGGCAACAAATAACATCACAATCATTCAGTAATGGATTGTACCTTTCACTTGGGGGATGAGCAATCCATTAAAATTCAATTTAGCTCCCACACTTATTTCTCCAAACAAGTAAAAGTGCCAGTCATCATTTTGTGATGCAAGGAGAGACTCTAGCACTTCTGGGCTTGGGAGATTGATGAGAACAGAGATTAACACTTCATTTTCAACCCCACTGGAGATAGCCGGACCATAATGAGATAAATGGACTGAAATGTGTGTTCAGGAAAAAGACAAGAGTACAGAGAGAGAGAGTGAAAACATGAGACTGTGTGAGCACTGTTCATAACGAGTGCAATGCAA
Source organism: Idiotropiscis lumnitzeri (assembly GCF_059441095.1). Taxonomy (NCBI): domain Eukaryota; kingdom Metazoa; phylum Chordata; class Actinopteri; order Syngnathiformes; family Syngnathidae; genus Idiotropiscis; species Idiotropiscis lumnitzeri. Next base: position 19,614,803 of record NC_142401.1, on the reverse strand, counting down.
AGATGTGGAATCTATATTTTACCAGGTTTCAGGAAAACTGCTTACATTTGGCAAACTGACCCAGTTTCTCAGGACTAAACATGTACTATGTAAGCCAATATATCCAAAACAAATAATGTCAGTTAAACACCACTCCCAGGTTTTTAAATAGACCTGGCTCATGCCTCCTGCTTTTACCGTATACTCTCACATGGAATCCTTCGACTTGTTGGTGATAAGCAATTAGATGTCCACCACTTCCACAGGTAAACCTGATTCCGTTAGCATCCGACATGGAAAGACCATGCACTAAAGCAAACACGTTTAGGTGATACATTTTGCAACTGAAAATCGTGAATCATAAGCGAAACAGATATATAGAGTTTCCCTTATACATGTTTCGTGGTGGGATTATATTTTGACAACTCAAATTAAGAGGCTTTGAGATTTAATTTAATTTTATTTGTTTTATTTAATCACAATTGCCCCAACCTTCTCACTCAAATTGAACAAGGAACTGGCTTTAATGTCACTATTTAACATACAAACTTAAGTCGCGGTTTGATTTATTAAAAAGAAAAAAAGGAAAAGAAAACATCTCGCTTTATAAATCAAACGTAATTGTTTAAAATATGACAAATTCTACTCCTGGTAACACAAACACGTATGACAAGGATAAACATCTTCATGACTTCATTAATTAAATGCATTGCACCACACAATGCATTCTGGGAGCCATTGTTGTGCAAATGAGGTAGATGTGACATACTTGTGCCTATGGTGATGTTAAAGCTCCTTACAGGCAAAGTGTTGGTGCCTTCCATGTCCGTGAATGTCTCAAAATCAAGTTATTTCAATGCACACACATTGCTTTTGATGGATGGCATCAACGCGGGTGAGCTGGGCTGCTTCATATTATGGCAATTAAAGCACTTTTCAATTCGGGACAAGAGAAGAGTGCGATAATTGCTGAAGTGATAGAAAGTGGGGAACTACACTAGCGTTCACATGCGTATTGAGCTTCATCCCTCAGGTAAAAGTCTTTGATTGCCGCAAAGAGATTCACACAGGTTGGGATCAAATCTGGGCCGGCATTGGATATTTGGTTCAGTCTTGCGATTTTTTTTTTTTCATTTACTTTTTAACAGCTTAGCACACAGCGCAAGAGTATTTAACTTGACATCATCTTTGAGAGTTTTCTTTTTCTGTGGTCAAAGATACTTCCAGTACATCATTATGTGACTGCCACCTAGTGTTCGGACTGAATCATCAGGATTTTACGGGTCTGGCCCGCTTGGTAATAGATTTTCTTCTGTGTAAAACCTTGATCTGAAATAAGTTTGAAACCCCTTTACTAGAGGGATTCGAGTTTATAATATAGCTATTTGATTACCTTGGAAGCGAACATTTTCTCAACCCTTTTTCAATTAAATATTGAGTGTTGCTATTTCAAATGGTTATAACATGAAAATAGTTGATGATAAAGGCATACTTTAAGTGCAATACTTTAAGGCAAATGTGCTAGCCAGTCACCCACCGTGCCGCCCCATTGTAATTGTAATTAACTTAATTGCTGGGGTTACTATGGTTATTACACTTTCTCATTCTTTTGCACTTGAATCCCATCACTTGAACGTTTTGAATATTTGCTGATGTTGGTCGAATGCGCATGTTGAAAAAACATCTGCAATAACATTCATTGGCAAATGGAGGCATTTGATTTGTGCTGTAATGTAGCATTGCGGCAGAACACTTAAATGCTTACACTTGACTCAGTCAGAGCTTGCAGCTCAAATTGTAAAGCTATTAGCAACTTAGTGGTCGATCTTTATGGGCTCAGCTCATTAGTGGGTCTGCCTCCCTTATGCTCCTTTATGCATTCAGTACAGCTTTTATCATGTTAAATAATTCAGGGTTGTTTTGTTCTTGACTGCTGAATGTGTAACCTTTCAAGTGGAGCTCAATAGCTCGAAGAGTGTCCATCCCTCAGTAGTGTGAACACAACATAAGATTACAATTATGAAAATAGCCAGCAGGTGACACTGGCTTTAAAATGTTGTGATTTAAAAGCTTGGGAATTGAAGCAGGTAACTGGCCTTCTTAGGGGGTTAAGTTGGGTTGTTGCCACAAATAGAGTATCGTACATCATGCACATCTGACAGCGCAGAAAATAGAGCCGCATATGTAAAGAGCATTTCCATCTCACCAACTGTGTCTCCATTCTTTTTCTCAATATATAAATAATGTGGGACCCATGACGGTGATTTTGGGTTCAAGAGTTTCCCATGCTCCCGACTTAGATGCACTATTTGTTTTTTATTTTGTGACAATAATTTTTTAACCTTTTCATGTGCAACTACTACCGTATTTGACCAGTGGCTAACTACATGAAGAGTTGTAAAGTTAATTAAGGCAAATGAGACCGCTACATGGTCCACTGAACCCGGAAGTCCGAAGCTTCTGTCATCTTTGGCAGCTGGCTAAAGTGAAGCCATTTCTTTCGCAGCAGTACTTAGAAACTGTAATTCATGCCTTTCTAAAATCTCAGCTGGATTACTGTAATACACTTTACTTTGGAGTCAGCCAGTCCTCCCTGAAGCGCTTTCAACTGGTCGAAAATGTTGTGCTCGTCTTTTAACTGGAGCTCGGTGTCACATTGCGGGTGGAGGTAGAGGAGGACCCAAACGCAGGAAAGCCAGGCACGGGTAACTTAAAGGGTATTTAATAGAAGAAAACTAAAGGGCAAACAAGAAACTCTGAAACGCTAAATCGTCAAAGTACAAACCAAGGATCAAAGTATCAAAACAAACGAGCAAAATAACTGTAATTATGAAAACTGAAACATACTGAGGAACAGACAACAGACACTTGACAGGAGACACTGACAACGACAAGCGTCAGGGACAGCAACAAGTGACAGGAAACAATGGACCAACAAGAAATGAAAGCAACCAGGGAACTAAATACAAACACAGTAATGAGACAACGGGGAGCACCTGGACAAGACACAAAGGGTTGGAGGGGGCTGATTGGTTCACACTAGGGAGTGAGACGACAAGCGCAGGTGAACACAATCAGAGCACAAGACAAACACTAAACAAGGAAACACATAAAACTAAATACCAACTCAAAAACAACAAATACAAATCATGATACTCGGAAGATGGAGCACATAACCCCAATCTTGGACTTTCTTCACTGGCTTCCAGTGTACTTTAGAGTTTGCTTTAAGATACTTATGTTCGTCTTCAAATATTGAAATGGCCTCGCACCTGCCCACTGCCTCAGGTCTGCGGACCACATGGTGCTGAAGGTGCAGAGAACAAAACGCAGCCTCAGGGGGATCGTGCCTTTTCTGTTGCCGGTCCTTCCCTATGGAATGATCTCCCATTAAATGTTAGGCAAGCCCCCTCTCTATCCACTTTTAAAACTCGTTTGAAGACACATTTTTATTCTTTAGCTTTCAGCTCAACAGGACACTGTCGCTGTTCTTCTGGTATCTACCCTATATGTGTTTATGTGCTTTAATTTGTGTTCTAATTTCCTGCTAATTTATATTACATCAAATGGAACGCGCTTTTTTTTACAGCTACAGCATTTGTGAAAAATAAAGTTGTATTGTAATGTTTTGTATAAGACAGTGTGCAGCTCGTGTTGTCATATATCACTGTAACTGTGGGTGATGTGTTGTGTATTACAGAAAATAAGAGCCATTTTCAAACTCAAACACCCCCAACACACGCTTGGAATTATTCGTGACCATGCATGCGACAACAATATATAAAAAAAATAATACATAAATACAGTATTGTTGGGTGACTATATGTGCTGTAACTTGGAACTTGCATTTACAACAAAAAGAAACTATATTCATTAACACAGACAATGTATTTTCAGTATTTGTCAGTTCAATGGACAACTTGAGAGATACTGAGTTTATGCAAAGATTTTGCTAGAGCTTCGAGCAATTCCTTCCAGATGTTTAAGCTTCTCTACTAGAACAAGAAAAGGCATGGACAGATTAAAAAAAAAAAATCATATTTATCCAAGTGGTTGAAGTAAGACGTGGGAGGACATAAAACAAGTACAAAATTTGAAAGTATTATCACTTCTACTTTAACTAGATTTGTTGTTTCTCTTATTTTTTTTAACTTGAGATGCACTTATTTTGGCATTAAAATGAAATGTTCATGCAAGGACAGCATTCAAAAGAAGGAACGGTGATTGGCACAGTTATTGTTATCAAAAATTGTGAGGAAAAAGCAGAGGATTAAGGATTATTTTCAAAATCCTCATCCATAACCATTCTCCAGACTGATGTGCAAGCTTTCATTTCCTTAAGCAGTCTTATTTCCAAAATAGCTTATATTTCAAGGTTGAGCTGAAGTAATACAGAGTTTAAGAGTTTGTATCTTGCCCCCCAAAAATATAATCTGTCTGGGGATACAGCACATGTACTCTACCCTGGCATGATACGTCCATCTTCTTAGAACACTGAAACCTAAATTCTATTTAACTAGTTGATGAGGTAATAAAATGTTCCACTCCAGTAAGCAGGTGGGGCTCTATTTATCTTCCCAACGCAAGTCTAACGCAACAAGCTGTCCAACACTATATGGAGGTGGGCGAGACAAAGTTGATTTTTGCAGACACATACAGCTTGGTGTGGTTAGTAACGGGTGTTTGGCACCATTGTGGGCGTGAACACAGACCACTTGATTCGCTTCCAAAGGAAGTGGGTCCATCCACTCATTATCTGATCCGCTTCTCCTCAAAAGGTTTGCTGGAGCCAATCTCAGCCGTCTTCGGACAGCGCGTGGGGTACACCCTGAACTGGTTTCCAGCCAATTGCAGAGCACACAACGAAAAACAACCATTCACACAATATAGAGCATTCAATCAACCTGCCATGCATGTTTTTGGAATGTGGGAGGAAACTGGAGTACTCTGAGAAAACCGATGCAGACACAGGTGAGACCATGCGAACTCCGCACAGGAAGGCCGGAGGCCGGGAACGAACCCCACTCTTCTGAAATGTGAGGCAGACATGCTAATCACTCGCCCACCATGCCACCAGAAGTGAGTCTTTCCCTTTTAATTCCGCGCACAAGAGCCGCAGTGCAAAATGCAGGAACAAGAAAATGATGAGATAAAGAGCGTACAGCAAGTAACTGCTAGCAGACCTTCATGGTCGGGCGAAGTAAAGTTGGTAATGGAAATCACAGATCTGTAAAGTGGGAACTTAAAGACCACCTTCCACCCCGATTGTCCGTGTTCATGAGTGGTTTTCAATATATGATAAAGATGACAAAAATAATGTTTTCGATGAATTGCTATCTACAATGATTGAGATGGTTTGTTGCATTCCCTTGTCATATTTCTGAATTTAATCTTATAACATCCACCACATAAGTTCGTAAAACGCAGAATCTATCTGCCTGTACTTCAATCAAATTCACCAAAATCATGTTACAATACAGACGCCAAAACAAAGATGTGGTTCCAGCTGGGACTAAATTGTCAGGTGCGCCGAGCACATTTGAAAGGACCCTTCCTCGGTACTGTGAAATGAACCAAATTCCCAAACAGGCACAAAGAGCCCTGCACTGGCATGAAAATCAAGACTTGCCCGTTTTCTGCGCTTGAGCAAAGCTGCACCGTCTACATATACAGAGTCCTTGGTCCGTTGCAGGTGCAGCATCACACGGTTATAGCAAGACCCACGGATTGTATTGCTAACACATGCTTCAATTGATTGTCAGATTGTACATATACAATTTTATTAATAAAATTACCAAGGGGAAGACATGAGGAAAATAATGTTATGTGTGCCAATGAATGCATGAAGTTTTTTTTTTTTTTTGTTTATATGAAGACGGAAAAACAAGGAAGGCGATCTGGGACTTGTGGAGTCAGCAAGCCAGTTATAGATCTATATACTACATGGTCACTTTGTAAACTGTTCTTAATCAACAGAAGAAGAAAAATACCCAATAATAATTAGCAAAATGAAAAATAATACTCAAAAGATTATATTTGAGAAATGTAGTACTGCAGCCAGAATTTAAAGTGGCATATCCCAAATTATATAAATTTAAATGCAAACGTCTGGGCCTATTTATTGCCCTCCTGCTTGGTGCCAGTATGTCGGGGTTCACCCCAGTTGGCGAGAGGGTCGCTTCCCTAGGCACATTGGGAATGCAAATAAACATGTACAGGAGACAACATGAAAAGTTGGCCTCTTTTGTGAAACTAGAGGATTGGTGTGTGCTTGTGTGTGTGTGTGTGTGTGTTACTCTTAATCAGTAGAGCCAAAGAAGCATGTGTGATGCCACTGAAATTGTGAGTTAGCCAACCTCATATTTTCTGTTCTAGTTGATTGATGAAGTTGTTTAAATAAATGGCATTTACTGCCATTAGAGGTAGATTTACATTGCACTGATGCTGGAAAGCAATAGCTCGTTCAATATTTTGTGGAAGACGGCATGCAATTTAACAACCGTTTTGAGGATTAACTCGAGCTGATACATAAACAAACTACAAGACTGAAGTATAAAAAGCAAACCAGTTTTAATTTAATATGTATCTCCAAATATATTTTGGGAAGTTTGACTTACTCCCTTTCCTGAAGCTGCAAGTATATGTATATTACACAAACTTGTATAAACCATTGTAGAGAACTAAAAATCTAATTAAACCTTTGCAGACTCCGGCATACCTAATATAATGAAATGATGGTCCGAGTCCCCCGGTGCTTGCAACTGATTCATGCCTTAGCTGAGGAACAGGTATTGAGTGAAATCAATAATAGGCCCATTTACCTAATGAGGTTGTTCAACATCTGTAGCGGTGTGGACATCGTATGTTACGGTTGATTGGTCCGCTTTAAATGATGGCTGAGGTCAGTGCTGTTGGGAAAGAGTGTATGTACCTGAGTTTACCCATTGTCTGCAGAGGAGTCTGACCTCACTTTGCTCATCATAATAGACAAACTGCATGTGCCATATATAGTGGGAGAAATTAATAAATCTCATACTCAATACTTGACTCAATTTTATTCATACAGCACTTTAACAACTTTAATAAAGTGCTGTACGTAAAATCAAATGAGACAAACTACAAAAAATGCAATAATAGTTATATTACAAAAAATAAATAATATTTTTACATTTGGCAGAAAGGAGGTCAAGATTTTATTCACCTTATTGTTGCAGTGTACAGAGGAACGTGATTGAAAGTCTGTAATGAGCAGCATGAGTGCCCCAGGATGCTTTAATGCTTTAAATGTAATCCCAAGATTACAGCGTGTTTTACATTACTTGCATTTGTAATTAGAACTCATGTTTAAAAGTAAACAAACAAGTGCCATTTTCTCACAACCGTTAGTTAGTCCATTGGTTAGAACATATGCATACAAAGAGAATAAACCCAATCTGTCTAATCTTTTCACTCACTATATTTCATCGGGGTATGTCATGGTTGAAATGTGAAAATTTTTCCCGACAAAAAAAATGGGAGCGCTTGTAAACGTGGCACCGAATCCCAGGTGGAATGACAAGAAGCACTAATACAAAAAAAAGTTCACAGACAACACACTGCCACACTGCTTACTAATGACGAGTAATTACATTTTTAAACAGATTACTCGCAAAAAAAAAAAAAAAAATCTGTAATTAGTTGCGATGAATCACATTTATCAATGACTATTTTTTGGGGTAAAGTTTGTAACAGGTATTTTGGACCGAATGTAAAATCGCCAAATATATAGTATATTTTTCTAAATACTATTTTTCAAAGTCTGTTCTAATTGCTTTGGTTAATCCTTGGATACAATGCAAACTGAGTTATCTTTACAGGCATTTTTCTGAGAAACAATTCTCAAAACTTTTACAGTACATTTAGTTTTGCCCAAAAGCACCACACTCCAGCAGTTTTGCTTTGCAAGGCCCAGTGGTAAATTGAGCAGGGTGTTTTGTTCTGAGATGATGTGCTAACGATGTAATGAATTTGGCTTTGCAAAGTATGCAAATTATTATTGAAGAAAATAAAACTGAGTTAAAATATAAGGAACTGTTAACCAACTGGGCAATGTGGACAACTGGTTTACATATACTCCAGTATCCTACCACATTCCAAAAACATGCATGGTAGGTTAATTGAACACACTATATTTTCCTTAGATGAGGTTTCTGAGTGGGAATGGTTGTTTGTCTATGTGTGTTCCCTTTGATTGCCTGGCAACAAATCCAGATTGTACCCCGCCTACTGCCAGAAGACAGCTGGGATAGAGAACTACCATGGAAAAAGTGAGAAGGGGAGAAACTGAGGGCAAGGCTGACAAAGTGCAAAACGGTGTAAATAATTTAGACAAAGGTGACAACTTAATGAACAAAACAGAGATCATGAAGAAGGGCAAACCTCTCAGTTTGGACCTCCTTGAAAGCCTCATACCTGCTTATGATAAAATAATTCACACATACCAATAGGTAAGTGTTACTGGAAGAGCGAGACTCACTCAACTTGTTAATTTGAGAAAATAAAGGAACAGAACTGGAGTCGATTGAGGTGACACCTTGCTGTTAAGAAGCACTATTCTGATAACTATGCTTCATAGCAATGTGAAGAGGGAAAAATGCAAGGAATTGCACAGTTGTCATGTCTGTTTTGTGATGATTTGTGTTTTTTGTGGGACTACATTTTACAAATGTGATAGTTTTACTCCGGAACGGAATATTCACATTTCTGTCTTGTGTCTATTCACTTCTTGTGCTGGTTTTGCCCTGTTCCTTGTGTCTCCGTGCTGAACACAAACATGTTCGATGCAAGTGACGAACACAAACATGTTCGATGCAAGTGACAATATACACCAGCAGTCGGACAATATTATCTCAGATTTTATTAGAATAAAATCTGGCTTGACAAAAATAAACTTATAAATTAAACAAATATTATGGTCTTTGGTAGAAACAAATAAATCCTCAGGCACATGTCGGAGAGAGGGCATTCTTTTGGAAAGTGTGTGTTTATAGATGACAAAATCTGATGGAACTCTCACATGAAATACATGTGAAAATATCTAGAAGCATCACTGTAATGAGAGAAGCAAAACACTTTCTAGATAAAAAAAAAATCACTCCAAATTCTTTACTGTTCCCTGGGCTTACTTAACCTAAAAAAAATGGACAGACGTAAGGTGCAATACATTTAAGACTTTAAGCCATTTGAATAGACCAAAATTTAGATAATCTGGAACACACCAATCAGCAGGTTATAAAATCTAAAATATTATTTATTTGTAGAAAACACATTGATATGCTATAAATATGTTTCTGTCTCCGCCCATGTCAGCTGGGGGGTGTGTGTGTGTGTGTGTGTGTGTGCGTGTGTGAAAAACATCCAAAACAGATATCTATTATTGTTTTACTATTTCCTAAAGTGGCTAATTCACCTAATATTTTGCATTCTGGTCAGTTTCACGCACAATCACATATGAAGAAAAAATGCATTACCTTTTGTGAAGAAGGAAACACAGCACATGTAAAAGAACAGAGCAGATAAGCCATTAACATACTGTTGCATCAATATTGGATTCTATGCTGTACATAAACACTATTATAACTATTGAGAAGTGCGTTGAGACAGAAAATAGGTAAAAAAAAAAAAGCTAACATTTTCAGTTAAATATTTCTTTTTCTGAAACATGACTAATTTGGATTGATTTTTTTTAGTGTGGGGGGGGTGTGGGGTAACAATAAAACTCTTCTTTAAGTTAATGTGTGCAATGAAACGTGAAGAAACTTGTGTTACTGACAGTAATGGGCAGTGTCTGCCCTCATTCATACTAAGGGTTAGGATGAGCAATTGCAATAAGCAATTTAATTTCTCTAATTTCCGACAACCTACTTTTTCACGTCTTTTTATAGAGCATGTTGGACAGCGACCTGAATTTACTGCACACTGGATATTGACAAGGAAATGAATTGAACAATTACACATTTTAACTTTTCAGGGAGCCGGCATAAACCTATATCAACTATTCAAGAAAAAGTGAAGATGAAACATCAGACTTACTGTATAATTTTCATCAATTGTCATCAAAAAGTGTTTATACTTCTTCCTACATCGAACATGTAATGTATGTATGTCTAAAATACTATCAATGGGTCAACCATCGCTTCCTCTTGAAGCTCTCATTTGATGACTATGTAGTTCTGTTTGTGTGTTTGTTTGAATCTCGTTGTTGTGGTTGCATTTCTTGTACTTTGAACATTTTTGTTTTCATTTTACTTTAGTTTTATATGTTTGAAATAAATACAAAAAATGTTATGTATACTTTAAGAGCTTCTATTTAGATCCAATGAGTTTTTAAATTTTCTGTCATAAAAAAAAAACTGGTGTTAGCGCTTTAGTTATGTGTATTTGTACTCTATAATGTAATGTATCAGATTTGCCATATTTTTGTAGAATTGAAAACTGTTGCAGAAATAAATTCCATTATATAAAAAAAATAAAATACAATAAGAATACGGCAGGTATAGGAAGGAACAGTCCTTTGCAAATGTATCCCTCCCATTTAAACAACTTCTCTATCTGGTTGATACGCACAACGTTTTGTGGCCGTCTTCCACACCCACACAACCGGACACTTGAAGTTGTCCCAATGACTCTCTGCATAATTTACACAACAAAGTGTATCATAATTGTTGCACTATTAGTCACTTGATATTGCCTGATGACTCTCCAAATCCTCTGCAGAGCTTCCATCGTATAACTGCACTCATGGTACGAAATGTCTATTTTGTTCTTGTTGTACTACAAAGGCTTACGCTACAAAAGGCAAACATTATTGTGTGTTTTAGAGTATTTGGTCAATACAGATCAGTTTGACTGTTATTCATTTAAAAAATATTTTGCATTTCATATACAGTGGACACCCGCTATATACTGGGGATAGAGACAGAGTCAGCCTGGGAATAGTGAAAATCTAGGCATAATTGATGCGCAATGCGCAATGCGCTGGAAAGAGGGATGAAGATTATCTGAAGTAAAACAGAATATACGTGCGTGAATGAGATAGTCGAAGGATAAAGAATGATGTGAGGGTGTTGGGGAGGGGAAAAAAGATGGCCAGAGTGGAGGACTTTAAATACTTGGGGTCAACAGACCCTGACAATACGACAGGAAGCAGAAATGAAGGTGGCGGAAATTAAGACATTGAGGTTTTCTTTCGGAGTCTAAGGGATGTATAGGATTAGAAATGAGCTCACGAGAGGGACAGGCAAGGTTAGATGATTTGGGGGAAGAGAGAGCGCCGATTTAGATGATTTGAACATGTCCTGACGAGAGATACGGAATTTATCGGTAGAATGAGTACGAAGCTGTCAGGAAAGAGAGCAAGAGGAAGACCTATGAGTAGGTTGATGGATGTACACAATAAAAAAATGGTAAGTGATATTTGCATGAAAAAAATCAGAGTAAAGTTTTTTCACTCAGAAATTCTAAGTAAAATTTACATTCAGTTTTTTAGTACATTTTACAAGCTCATTAAAGACACTCCAAGGTTGAACCCACTTTGTTTTTGTACACACATTTCATACACTAAGTAGCTCAATGCGGTCAAGGACCAAACTTATAACGTCAAGGTTGGGAAATGGTCACTCCACACCTGACCCATGCCACTGCCACGATTAAGGGTGTGAGGAGCAAACCTCAAAATCCTACCTCCAAAGTGTTGTTTTTTGGCCTCCTTTTGGAAATACCAGCAATATACACAGTCCAAGTCAGAGAGCCAATGCTAAGGTGTAGAGCAGTTGTCTCCAAATCTGGAGGTTGTCGGTTCAATCCACAATGACAATGCGTAACCTTGTGTATGAAATGAGCTATGTGACAAAGTAAACGCTAACTTCCCTTCAGTGGATTTTTTTTTTATTCAATACACTAGTGAAATTTACTCAAAAACGCTTCTTGTAAAATTTAATTAGAATGTCTGACTGAAAAAACTTTACTAGATTTTTTTGAAGTAAATATCACTCCCCATTTTAGGGCAGTTGGTGTTACAGAGAACGATGCAGTAGATTCGATGGAAAAGGGTGACATGCTGTGTGAGGGGTAGGCAACTCCGGTCCTCAGGAGCCGCTATCCTGCATTTTTAAAAGTTTCCCTCCTCCAACACAGCTGATTCAAATGATGCGGCCAGCAAGGACCGGAAAAGCCTACAACCGCCCTAATGGAATGAGCCAAAAGGAAAAGAAGGAGACGATGACTTATTTTGACTAGGCAAAACTTAATTATAAATATCTCCAATACATTTCCTGTTTAGGTGTTAGATGTTATGAAGGCTTACCATACTCATCTCTCTACTTTCTCTGTGTGGTGTGTGTAACTTCCGTCTCACCCCCCTCTGGTCCACATAGTCAGAGACAACGCCACACATTTCGCCCAATCACATCCAGGCTCTTTGAAGTGAATGACGAAAACCGCACGAGGTCAGGAGCTGCCTCACTTCGTTCACTTCAAAGAGCCAGCGCTAAGAGCCGCTGCACTCACAATTGACACATCATTACCACGTTTCTGAAAAATAATTCCAGCACATCCACGCAACACACTGTTTATAACCTACTTCACAAGGTTTTGGGGGCTGTTTTGCCTCATACATGAAGACATCCCCAACCAAACACATACACGCACTGTACAAACATACACCTATGCGTGCATTCTAACAGATGTGCATTCCATCCCAGGGACGGAGAGGGCCGTCCGTCATGGACGGACATTCATTTTGGTGACGGGGGATAGAGGACGAGAATTTTGTTTTAAAAAGGACAGACTAAACAAGGGTGGAAGTGGGTTTTCGTCCGTCCCTGTAATTATCCCTAACTGGGTCAAGTACTGCATGTATGGAATTCAAATATTCTCACTGCATAGCAAAGTGATTCACACATTGAGAGCCAAAATTAAGTTGCATTTAATTTCTGTGCATTTGCCTCACGTGACAAGAGTCTGAGAAAGATTCCGGTATGCACCGGTATTTCTACCGGTGTTTATATAGATAATACCCCATTTAATAACATGGAGACCCATGGGTATTAGTCTGAAGTGGCTAATGTAAGTACAAATCTGATTTTATGGCAACATTTGGCTGTATTAATCAGGTGTGCTTTGTTGTCCAGAAATTATGGTAAGTGGATGTGAATAAGAAATTAGTCAGCGAAAGAGCTTTAAATAATTCTTATGAATTATAAAACCTGTGCTGTTAGTATTTTAATTGTTTTCTTGGGGCGGGTAGGACTACTGGTGAAATCTAAGGACAGAAGCATTTTAAAAGCACATGAACGGACAGGGATGGAGGTCGATTATTTTTTTGAATAAGGATGGAGGGACGATGATGGAAGGTTGCCCAGGACACTGACTGAAGATGGACCGCCAAATTGGGTAAAGTGCCCTTCTCTGCATACTGCGTGCATGGCTCGGCAGAAGGAACCATGTGCAAAAAGTCCAATTAACAACAATTTGTGGCAAGGCTACATCTCAGCTACCTGTTGTTTCCGACATGATAGCGGTACCCTATACAATTTCCCCAGCTGCCAAGTCATGGGTGAGAAAACTCAGTGAGAAGGCAATATTATGCCTACATTAGCCACAAGATTATGTCTCAATTGAGCAAACTTTAAATCGACCCGCCAATGGATATTTTTGGAAATAGGCAGAAAACAAGTGATTCACTCTGTGTTTAATTTCACACGTTATGGGTTTGCAGACAGGCACTCCAGAGACCCAATTGCTGTTTTTGTATACAAGCAATTAAAAAGCACATGTTCCATAATATGTCCCATTTAATTTCAGTGGCTTTTCTGATTCATATTCAATGGTGCTAACACTTGAGCGAGTACATTCATGCTCATTAGTATTATTCCTAAAAAAATTGGTATGATAGACACATCAAGAAATAACTATGTGACGGTGACAGTGAAAGACACGGCAAAGGGGAAGTTATAAAATAATAATACCCTTATGTTCAGAGTGGCCAGTCAAGGCCTTGCCTAGAGACACAGTGTGAGCTAAGGCAGGCACAGGAATGGGTAATTAATGGTATTCAGGTCATTCTAAGAGGGAGGGAAGCCAAGACCCTCTTATTACACATCTCCCTGGGCCCATTACCTGGACCAACAAAATGAGTTTGTGAGCTCCTCATCACAGGTTTGGCCCTATTGCAGCAATAATCGCCTCTCTTACTGTGTCTTGCTCTGTCTCTCTTGGGTAGATGGCAAAACTGATGAGAATCATGAACGTCAAAATGGCCACTTATACCACCGCACACGTTCCCAAAGCTCTCCAGTGGTGCTAATTATTTCAGTGTCATGTTTCCCCAACTTTATAAAAAATTGTGTCATTATTTTGGGAGGTGTTAATAGCCATACTGGGGAAATCTTGAGGCCTAGAGGAATTCATTGTGTTTTACATGATTAACCTCAGACCCACTGATTATTTATATTGTTGAACCTCTTATTTCATGTGCCTCGAATTTAGTTGATATTGGGCAATTCACCTTTGATTGTCATTTTATATATGCAGTTAAAAATACGATATGCCACATTATTTTGAAAGTTGAGACCGTGATGTCGGATTAACTAACCAAAGGGAAACAGGTCAAGGATGAAGAGGAAAGGGGCAAAAATGAAACATTGGGCAAGGGGGAAAGTGCGAGGTGTGCGCATTACTGAAATTAGTCAAGTAATAAGGAAATGTATCATTTCCAGTGGTTTTGATTTTAAAATTGTAGAATACGGGCGACCTGCAAAAAATATGACATGATCTATTAGGGAGACTGCAGCAGTTGGTACGGCAAAGTATCGGGTGGGTGGATGGAGAGCAGAAGCAGTGGTGGCAGTAGAAGTTTGTTAATTGTGGGACAAAAATGTTCCTCTATCCTCTGTCTGCGAAGGGAGGGGTCATCCAATGACAGCATCAGTGAAGGAGGTTTTCTGAGGGGGAGTTGAGGGGTTCCAATGGGTCCAGGGTGGTTAAGATAAGATAAGATAAGATAAGATTCCCTTTATTAGTCCCACAATGGGGAAATTCGAGATTCGAACCCAGGCCTCCTGGGGAGACTGGGACCGAAACGCGGCGCCTTAGACCACTCGGCCATCCTGGTAATGTGACTGTGGCATTGTCCCCTTGTGTGTTCATTTTGCTCATTGTGTAAGTGGGTGTTTCATCATTAAACAGCAGCTCTTTGTTTACAGTATTCCAATCTATGTCCCGGATGGGTTGTGCATTTATGAGGTTTGTTTGTGGATGTGGATGTGAATCTGTACGTAGGCGTATAATGAGAAATTGTGTCACAGTGGGGGAAAAAAAAACTATTTGGTAAAGAAACCAAAGAATGGCGCAAAGACAATGAGCTGGAAATAAATGAATTTGTTTGATTAAGAGCCCTGCCCAAAAATGGTGACCAGTATGTCACCTCTTTTTCACAATGACGGCAGATAATTTGCTCATTCAAGTGAGTGAATTAAATTACCTACCTAGATAAATACTTTATGTAAATGATTTAAAAAAAATCCTAAACAGCTAAATGTGTTTTTTTTTTTTTGACGCATGCTTTGTCTTTATGTCACAATTTAAATATTTAATTGGCTTTGGATATTCAATTTCGCCTATAGGTTTCAGCAGCTCAGTGTTCTCAATTGTGTGCCAGTTCCTTTATCTCCTCTTTTGTCTTCCTCCATACACCTCGACAACATGGAGGTATATCGCAGCTCCAACTGTCTCATAGCCTTCAAAAAATGCAATGGCAACTGCACCTCATTGATTCCTTCATTATTGTGCTTCTTGCAATGACATTTCCAATTTTGTCAGTTCAGCACTTTTTCTCCCCCCCGATTTCAATTTCTGATTATTCGGCATCAGTCAGCTTTGATTTGATGAGGGAGCCGATGGAGTTATTGCTACCCTCATTCACGGTTATTGCACTCTGATCTGTCCCAATCACTCTGGCTCAGGCTGCACACAGAGCAGCAAATAATACTGACGGAAGAGGCCACCAACATTTTGACACATCAGCAGAAGCCAGTGATCGACTAAACAATACAGTAGCCCACACAGACCCAAAATAAAGTATATGTAAACGCTGTAAATGAAAGTTTGGAGGCATTCCATAAGTATAGACCCCATTCCTTTCGTTATGCAGTGGAACTATGTGCTCTTTGTGTTTGCGCATTTGTTTGCATAATAGTGCAAAGAAATACATGTGTGTATGTATGTATATGTATATATATATATATCATATATATATCATATATATATATATATGTATATATATATATATATATGTATATATATATTTATATATATTAGTGCTGTCAAGTGATTATTTTTTTTAACTAATTAATCACAAAAAATTCCATGACTAACCATAATTAATCACATTTTTTAACTAATATTTTTTGCGAAGCTTATAACAGATATTTACTTGAATAATATCTTGGAATTGATGCAAACTCACCAAATATGAAGTATATTTAATTCAAAGACTGTTCTAATAGCTTTCTTGGATTCTTGAATACGATCTAAATGAAGAAATCTTTGCAGAAATTTATTTTAGAAACATTTCTCAAAACTGCCCACAAGCGCCACACTCCAGCAGTGTTGGTTTGCAAGGCCCAGTGGTAACTTGAACACGATGTTTTGTTCTGAGGCGTGCTAGAGATGTACAGCTAATATGGTATGCTAATTATTTTTGAAGTAAATCAAACTGAGTTAATTGAGTCAAAATATTTAACTGAGTTAAAAAATTTTGGATTAATCACCTGAATTAATGATTTAATTTTGACCTCCCTAATATATATATATATATATATATATATAGATAGATTCGTAGTATTTAACTTGCCAACAAATAATAGAACACTTACAACAAATAAGGCATAAACTAACGCATAGCAAAAGTGCACTGCCTAGTTGCCGTGACATGCCAATTACCCGGAGTGGTACCTTATGGGTACAAGCAGCTTCCAGGGGCAGCACTGCCGCCACCCCACGCCTGGAGTATTTGCTTAGCCTTAGACAAATTTGACAAAGTTCATAAAATGATCGATTAAAGATTTATTGTGTTTTTTTTGTTTTTTTTTTAAGGTACAAGATTATAATTCACGTTTTGTTTTCGTTTTTATTGATGGTTTAGTCGTTTTTGGTTTCAGGCAAGAATTTTTGTTTCAGTGCATTCCTACTTTAAATGTATGTTTGTATGTGTATATATGAAATGTCCAGAATAGTTACTTTTAATTGCATTGTTTTTTTTTTCCCAAATGTATCAAAAATTATTTTCTCAATCCACCAGTTATATAACAATGCAAAATAACACTTGAATACAAGTCTCTATATCGAGAGATATTGTTTACTTTTCAAATATTTAAACTATTATTAACAATAAATAATTTGGTGAAAATGTAAAAGATGAATGAATGGGGTAAAAATGATCAGTCAAAGCATGAAAAAAAAAATACAGGTTTACTGATCAAGTAAATTCACAATGGGCCAGATTATCAATAAAGTAGATCACATGTGACCCGTGGGCCATAATTTGCGCAATCCAATTCTACACTACGTTCACTCACACCTCTCTCACCTCCCACAAGGACAACATCCCCTTGAAGTTTGTGGACAACATCTCAAGAACCGGACAGATTCCTGGCGTACAAAGCAGCCTACAAAATTGAGGTGGCCAGTCTGATGTCATCGTTAGAATACATTAACCTCAACTGCAACAGTGACAAAGGAGACATTGGACACGAGGAAGTACAGTCGAGAAGCCCCTGATTTTCTGGGAGCCTGAAGTGGAAAGAGCAAAGATCTTTAAATGCCTTAGCCACTAAATAGCACAAAGCTGTTTACCCCGAGATGCATGACCAACCATACCTACACCTTTCCATGAACGCGGTAAAAATGGCGGCAATTAGAACAAATGTGTTTTATGGTGTACAGTTGAAGAAAAGTCTCACTATATTTTGGTTAAAAAACGAGTTATTTCATGTTTGGCATGGTGATTATATTTTAATTAATATTTGATTGTGACAGAATTGGCTTGTTGTTTTGCTATTACTGATTACAGTGAAGATGATCGGAAGAGTCTTTTTCCCTCCTCATTAAAAGCAAAGATGTGAGCTAGTGTCAGCTACACTAGCCAACTGAACTACCAACAAAGTAGGAGTTTGATGATAACCATAGATTGAACATAAAGTAGAGATGTAAAGATTCATCGAAAATCGACTTAATATCTATATGAACTGCTCAAAATATAAAAGAATAAATAGATTTGTGACGACATGTTAATCAGAGCCTGTTAAATTCCTCCACCAAACATTGCTGTGCTCCTGCCTTTTAGAAGCAGTATTTAAAAATACAAAATCAGCTCCCACAGGTGTAATAAACTACATTGCACATGCTAAATTAATCGATATAAATAAATTCCTCCACCAAACATAAGTATTTGTTTGAGTTGACTACAGGCAATTGTATCGCTTACACTTGTCAAAAATCTTCATTGAATACTTTTTCCTTGACATATTTGTATCCCCTGTCAGCTTTGTAATTGGAATCTCCTTCAAAATTGAGCAAATACAAAGATGCATGCTATAAAAAGCACAGAAGTTAAGTTGCAAGGTTGGCATATGTACTAAAACATCCATTTCGCTGACAGTAGCATCCATCTATCTCTGCCAAATCACAGCGTGAATAAAATATAAACTCCTTTTCATTAAATCCTGATAACACACTACCATCATCACTGGGTTTTGTGCACCCACACCCTGGATAATTTGCTTCATAATAATTCAAAATTAACAAATCACATTCTTAATAACATGCTAATCCCTGGGGCCTTAGACTATTTTATTTTATAAGACTGAAATGTTGCAAGATGTGTAAGGATTTTTTTGCCCTTTGATCCGGTTTGACTCAAACTTGTGTAAATTTGCACTCAGTTACCCGAAAGAGCTGTAAAGAAAAAAAAATAACAAAAGAAACTCACAATACAGACTGTTTATCAATATCTGAGCATAATAAAGCCCGTACTTTATGCTCGAAGGCCTTAATGTGTGGAGTATAAACTAAATTTACAGTCTTGTCATGTGTGACATCAGCATATCACACGAGCATCAGGCTACCTCACCATATAACTGTAAAGTCGGCAGACTCAGTCATAGTCTGAATACCTGTCCAGCATTGCAAATCATTTTCTTGGACATGATTGCCAATAGTAGGACACACGGAGTAGTTCTGTATTATTTGATGTTTAGCAGTAGGACTGATTTTATCTTGGCAAATTCTACTTTGGTTTGCTTTTTGTTCCCATTCAAGTAGGTTAGAGAGGAGTCATTTCTGACAACAAGGGGGTGCAGCAACTGCCACTGGTGGTTTAAAGCAGGGCTTTAAATGGCAAGTCAGTGTGCTTCCAGACACAGAGAGTGCCAAGTAGAAGAGCCAAAAAATGCTACAACTAGTTCATGAACCATCACTGATTTCCAGTTTATATATTGAGTTAAATTTGAAGGTAGTTTCCAGATTTCAAAGAGTAGTACTTTCCAGCATCAAAGGCAGTTGCAATTAACCTCCTCCAAGTTGATGCTGAGCATAAGAATTTGCAAGACTTATATAATCAGCATATTTCATTTAGCCACCGTGATCCCTCATGCACGCATTGTGCATGCAAAAAAACACTTAGGGGCTGTATCAAAAAAATGCAAGAGGACACCAAATTCCTCACATTCTGTAACTCACTAAACAAATGAAGTAATAACTAAGACAACTAGTGAGGCATTGTGGGAATCAACGACTTCACATTACCCGTCTGAGGGAGTGATGTCATGTATGCATTGTGTCACATTTTCAGTATGTTGACAACTAATGTGTCCATACCATACCACATAAACACAATAATTGAAAAAGTAGAGAGAGTCACATTCTCCACATGGAAATACTGTCGTTATTTCGAATTTGTGTCAGCGAAAAGCAAAAATATCAAGATTTGTTGCACAATCTGTGCTGTCAACACAGTTATCTCGCGTCAATAACACTGTCAAAACAAAAAAACACAGCGTGCAAGTTCTACCAGATGTGCGACTACAGGAAGTCCCAAATGTAATTGTTATTTTTATAACTGTTCATTGTGCATTTTGTACATTCATAATGTATATTTGAATTCTTTTGCCATTATAACATTAATAGTTAAATATGTCAAGTAAAAAAGACTTCTTTTAATTTAGATTTTATTAAAAAATGTTACATGAAGTTGACAAAGACTCTTTATTTTTTTTTTATATAAATAAAAAAAACAAGTAGACCATTTATGTTAAGTGAAATCCAGAAAAGGCTCATTGTTTTTTAAAATAGAATTAAGTATGGTCTATCAAAAAGGGTGTCTTTATTTTATTTTTAATAAAAAACAACTTATTTCCTCAAGGTGAAAATGCACTTCCAATTGAAGGCATACTTGACAAATATTTAGATTTTCTGCAGAATGAAGTACATTTTCTTTATAATTAATTTGATCATTTCTATATTTATCATATAGAATTAACACCGTCTTGAACAGTTACCATAGAGTGAAAATGACATCACGCGTTGAGGGCATAGGTAACGGTCATGGCCCGTCTAACATTCACAAGCTCAGGTGTGATTGGTTGTTAAATGCAAGAACATTTAATGAACTTTTTTATTATAGTAGTAGCTCTTGTGCATCAGGCTGGTAATTCATGACTGTAAAAAGCATTCCAAATTTATTTCCACACGCAGTATTTTTGATGAATTTGCTTGCATCCGTACTTCTGGTAAAATGCTTGATTTCTTGGAGAGAAAACACTCTTTTAATGTGTTTTTTATTGTAGTTGGGTTGGTTTTTTTTTACAGTTTCAATTAATATTGATAATAACTTAACAAACCGCCATTAGTGTGATTTATGAAAGCCTTTATGCTCAGCAATAACCAGTGTTGCGAGGCTTAGAGCTGCATTTTATCAACTGGTATGTTAGATTGCATTATGTACAATATAATGTAGAGTTTTTTTTAAGTCATGCTGATGATTTTCAAGATATACTGCAATTATTTTCAGAAAGAAACTAATGTACAATACTTTTCTTTCATCTGTCTTTCTAGGATAATGTTACACTTTGTAGCACAGTTCACACAGCATTAAAATGAATGAGGCACAGTTAAACTCTGCCTTGTTTCCTGCTACATTTATTTGGCTTAACCTGCCTTTGCTTCCATAGCTTGCTCCGGAACAAGGAAAGACCCAAGTGGTCAGTCATAGTATTCCACTTTGAAACAAAAACTCCAATATACACACTAGCATGACTTCCAAACCTTTATAATCATGCCTTTTATTATTACATTGTATTTTTAAGTGTGTATTCTGACTAGACCAGACTGTACACCACTGGTCTACACTGGTTGTTTGTACTTAAATGAATGAGTGCTACACACACACACGCACCCCCCCCCCACACCCACACACACCCACATGAGCAGTGGTCGTGCCAGGTGGTCAAGCATTTGTGCTTAACCACCTGGCACTTTTTTACTATACCCCCAGTGAAATATTTTTTCAGACAAGCACCCCCTCAACCAATGCAAACCATGAGTGCTGTGTTTGGAAGTAAGATATATGACGAGAATAAGAACTAATTAATTTAATTAGAAATAAACATTGCACATACAAATAATTATCAACATAATGTGTCCTATGGGATCATAGTAGATCTGTTGCCAAAAAGAAATGATTAACTTCGCACACAATCGGTGGGTGCAAGACTCCAATTGCATGTCGCACACACACGGCCAAATGCATCAACCGAAAGGGGAGATACAGTGAACCCTCGGTTATCGCGGTTAATGGGGACCGGGACCACCCGCGAAAACTGAAAATCCGCGAAGTAGCGGCGCACCTTCAAAAATGCTTAAAAAAAAAAAAGGTGCGAAGTAGCGGCGCACCTTCAAAAATGCTTAAAAAAAAAATATATATATATATATATATATATATACGGGTAGAGAGAGAGAGAGAGTGAAATTCATGTTACAACAAAAAAAAAATTATTATTAAAACTTATTATTTTTTTATTCCCCAGCCATTATTTTTGTATTTATTCAATTACTTCTTTTTGTATTTATTTAATTACTTCGACTTTTACCTGCTGGTACGCCGTCCGGTGTGCCCTGTGAAATGAAAGGTGGCATTCTTCATTTATTTATTTATTCATTCATAACTGACAGCCTCGCACTCCGCTCGTGCCCGGGCGGAAGAGGTGCTCCTCTCCGGCTTAATTGTCACGCACGCCGGACCTGCTCCCCCGAAGCGTGTCTCTGTTCAGTTAAACTCGGTTTCATTTCGCCCCGCCCGTGCCCGGGGAAGGTGCTCCTCTTCGACTTAACTGTGACGCGAGCATGCCCTCCTCCTCCGGAGCTTTCATTCGGTTAAACTTAGGGGCCGCTTGACACCGCCCGTGCCCGGGGAAGGTGCTCCTATTTGGCGTAACTGTCACGCACGCCGGCCGGCCTCCTCCGGAGCTCCGTACGGTCCGAACCGCGCGAAACGTCGCCCCGGATCGTGCCCGGGGGAACGTGCTCTTCTTCGTCCACTCTCCTCTTTGCCCACGCTCTTCTTCGGCGCACGCCAGCCGTCTAACCGCTCCAGCGCCCCGTCGTGCCGCTCGGCGAAACTACAATGCCCCCGAATATTTTTTAGACCCGCGAAGCACTAAACCCGCGAAAGGTGAACTGCGAAGTAGCGAGGGTTCACTGTATTGCTATTGCAGCTTACCTGCCAATGTCATGCACAAATTCCATTCTAATTTATGTATCCGTGTGTCATATATGGCATACTCAGGCATACTGCCCTGATTTTGATGCAAATTAGGGATGTAGCAAGGATTGGCCATGAAAACACTGTCATCCTTCCCACACTGGAGCACAAATGCCCCTTTACGCTAAATTCTTCCAGCACAGTCGAAAGAAAGAAAGAAAACTCCATCCATAGCACAGTTAGATAGCGCTCTGGACTTGACTTGATCCCGGAATGAAAATAGAGCCCATGTTTTTAAATATTTATTTAAAATTAAAAAAAAGACACAGTGTGACCAATTGTCAACTGAGTATTGCATTGTTGCACTGAACGGTGTTTTTGCATTTAGTGAGACACTTGTGTTTGTGCTTCATTGAAGATCTTTGTCATTCTTGGTGGCAGGGAGGCAACTGCTATCTTCGAAATCGTTTTTTTCCATTGATGCAATTTTCTAAATAAATTTGAAAATCTCACTTGCCCCCTGAAGTGCCTTCACATAACCCCAGGAGTTTGCGTACGCCCATTTAAGAGCTACCGTTCTCGCTCTTCCGTACGTACCGGGTTCAACTTTGCACGGCACGGGTTGCTTCACACAAAGTGAAACATCTCTTCATTCTGTTTCTGCTTGACACCAAAGACATAATGCAAATAGAATACAAATTACTATTGCTATTATTACATCCTGGTAAATATGTTATCTTCCTTGGTGAAAATGTCTTTGAGCAGAATTTTCACCATTGTAAAGCATCCAGAAGTGGCTAAAATCTGTACACATGGAATAAAATATAGAGTAAGTGAGCATGTGTGACAAGAGAGAGCTGAGATAATCCCTCAACTGCAAAATTAATGCACTCCCTTTCACACCCTCAAGGAGAAGCTGTAATTTATACCCTTGAAGCACTCCAGCTGCGAAGAGCACACACATGCACACAGCCGCATGTAAGAACACATAAAGACACACACACTCAGAGATGATAGATCTAAGCGCAGTAGCTGTAACTCCAGGGGGTTCAATGGACAGACTTTATTTTCAACCTGGGTCTACATTAATTAGCAAGCACAGGTCTTCCTATCTTCTATCTTTGGGGGCCTGGGAGATCTGTCCCAGGGACTCACTCAGCCCCCTTCGTCTTGCTGCCACCCACCCAGAATCTGTCTCAGTTTTCATCAGCATTCTGCAAAGAGAGCTACTGTAAAGCCATTATAGTTTATGCAATAAGTACACTTAAAAAGAGACCAAAAATGTGTCTTAACACACAACAGCAAATTTCCATCCATCCATTATCCAATCTGCTTCTCCTCATGAGGGTCGCATGCGTGCAGCACCCTATCCCAGCTGTCTTTGGGCAGTAGGCGGGTTACACCCCCGAATCAGTTGCCAGCCAATCGCAGGGCAGACAAAGACAAACAACCATTTACACTCTCACAACCACAACTAGGGACAATTTAGACTAGTGTTCAATTAACCTACCATGCATGTTTTTGGAATGTGGAAGGAACCCGGAGTACCCAGAGGAAACCCACGCACGGGGGAGAACAAGCAAACTCCCCGCAGGAAGGCCAGAGACGGAATGGAACCATGCACCTCTGAACAGTGAGGCGGACATGCGAACCAGTCATCCACCGTGCCGCCCAAAAGCAATTTTATTCTGGTTAATTATAGAAAGCCAAAACTATTTACTAAATTACACACACTGTATAAGTGGTAAACTTGAGCCGTAAGGTAAAATATGGAACTTATTAATAAAAACAAATATAAACAAATATTTTTTTTCTGCTAATTCGTGGACACAATAAAAGGAGAGACTTCAGGGAAAAGTCAAACAACACCGTGTTTGTAAAATAATGACTAATTATAAGGGAGGGATCATTTTAAGCATGCATTATTATGTAGAAAGTTGATTCATGAGTCAGTTGGTTTACTGATTAGGTGAACCAGTTGACAGCAAGAGGGACCTAAAGAGCCAACCACTGCCTTGTTATGCATTTTAAATTAAATTTTACACTTTAATCGCACCAGATGACCAAGTCCTTTATGATCTGTCTAGTCTTTCTACAAACGAAGTCATCTGAACTCCTGATGACACCGGCAATATAACTTAAAGTGGTGTCGGAAGCTCTGGTGTGTGGTGGCAACAAATGCCCCTTCTTGTCCATCCCTCCCTCGCTCCCATTGACAGACTTTGTCCAGCCTGCCAAGTCTTTCAGGAGGCCTTCAGATTGCACAGATGTGGTTTGCTCCGCAGTGCCGTCTCTGTTGTGCCAAGACCTTCTTGTTTGCCTTATACTACTCTGTATTTGACAACACGCATTTGGTCACGCACTATTGCAAAAGATTTTTTCACGGGTGACGAGTGGTTGGGGAGGACTGGTTCTTCAGTGCTCAATGGAATCTGTAACAGTGGCGAGTGTAAGATAAAACCCAAGAGACTTAGATGGGAAATTGTCAAAATTGTCAATTAAGGCATATGGACATACCAACTCTTAAATTGCATTGATGTTGAATTAATCCCCATGGGTAAGTCAAACTCAAGCAATAGAGATTCCAAATCTAGCCTTTCTGAAACTACAGCTTTTATATTACAGAGCTATATCAATAGCAATTGTATGTAAGAAGGAACGACAGACAATCACTAATAATACATTAAGTACTGAAGCAGTAGTACCAATATAGTGGATTTAAGCCATAATCTATTACTGTCGTTTACTTGAGACCCTGTGTTGCGTGTGAGTCATAAGGAGAGCGGCTCTGAGTTCTCTTCCTCCTCACTTCTCTCGACAGTGAATTTTACCAAAAAGGTCAGTTGTCTCAAGGGTCGTTCTTCTGCTGTCAGTCTAGCATGTCCGCTGCATTTTTCATCCTTCTCTACTAGGCCCGTTGCACACTGGGCGAGCGACATTGCTGAAAGCAATGACCTAGAAAATTGTGAAAATATAATCATAATAATAATAATAGAAACGGAAAATACAGTCGTCCACTCACACTTGCACACCAAGCACCTAGGCCCATTTTTGAAGCGCTACATGTCCTGATTGTATATATATATATATATATATATATATATATATATATATATATATATAGAGAGAGAGAGAGAGAGAGAGAAATATCTAGCGTATTTTCGCAGCCATAAGGCACACTTTAATGTCCTGAAACTCGTCCAAAAAAGCCAGGGCGCCTTTTGATGCAGAGCGCCCATTATGTGGACAGAGTGCACCTCTAGGCTGACTGCGAACATTGAACATTAACTTCCTGCACACTGCATATATAGAGAGAAGGCGGGCGTGGCTAACGACAGCAGGCGGATGTGAGAGGGGAACGATGGGCGTGAACGACAACGCAAAGGCTCGCCCCCATTTCAAAGCAGGCCCCAGTGCCCCTATGTGAGCAAACGTGTCTGCTAGCTCTGTTGTTAGAGCTTTCGCAAAAGCCGGCATCATGAGCCACACGCAGCAGCGACACGGGGAATCTGACAATGACAGAGGGAACCTGGCGTGTTTGTGGGAGAACTTGCCCAGCTGTTAATTTCTGATACAGAAGACGATTTTGATGGATTTGTGGATGATGACTGATTAATAATAATAATGTGAGTACATTGTTAAATAGTTCAATAAAATACAACCAAACTCAGTTTTGATCCTGTTGCCTTTTTAAAAACATGCTATCTTCTGTTTTAGTGTGCATGCATGTTAACTAAGGTATTGTATGGTAGGCTGGGAGGCGGAATTTTGCTGGGCCTACACTATTATGCTATTCAGTTGATTTGGGGTGATAGTTTTAGTTTTGATGTAACACCGTGACCGCACATCGTTTGTTGATTAGTGACTTGCTCACACCGGCATTGTGTCGGCATCCCATCTGAGGGGCTGCGCGGCAGCGAGACGGACTGATAATGACTCTCGTGTTTGGTGGAAAACTGTCCAGCTGTTTATCTTGGATACAGAAGACAAGGACTTGGTGCATTTATGGATGAGGACAACTTCAGCACGTTGTTAAAAGCTAAAATAAAGTACCACCGAACTCCGCTGCCATTTTAAAAACACGCTAGCGTGACTGAGCAGCAAGCGCGACTGCTCCGTTGCTCGGTTCTGTTTGCGCCCAATGATACGGTGCGTTCTATCTATGTATCAAAATTGGCCGTAAAAATACGGTATATATAAATATATATATTGAACATCACGATGATATGCGCATGCGCAATAGTCACATCATAGGAGGGGCGATGTTTTGTTTTTCTTTTTTTTTTAGAACATGGAAACTTTTGGTTTGTTTCATAAAAGCAGCACCCTTACACTATGCTTTACAGTGTAGAGACGACACAGACCCCCTGCTAATTAAAAAACGTCCCCCCCATTAGTTTTTAATGGTAAGTGGAGTGTACTGATCGACACCTTATTTTGTCCAAAGTGCTTTACCAAGCCTCATATTCATTTTTTAAAAACATATTGGTATGTACATATGCAGCCGTTTCAACCTACGGAAAGGTTTTCCTTTTCAATAACTTAACTTACTTTAACCGCCAGGATCTCTCACTGTGCACAAGCCAATGGCAGAAACTAGGGTGTTTTTTTTTTCAAATCCATCTGAGTCCGATTGTGCCAGCTGCCGAGTGCTAAGCTAAAATAAACTAAATGCCTCCCTGGTCCTTGTGCTAATACGGCGTGAGAGGTCAACAGTGAATTAATGACAAAGGCATTGACCTTATTGGCTGATTGCTTAAAAGTATAATATAATGCTCGTTAGCCGGCTAAAAATTTACATATACGTGCAAACAATTCCAGGAGTGGAATCTCAAAGTGCACGCACCACACAACACATCCAAACATTCCTGTGGAACTAAGATGTAAAATGTGTATTTGTTGATTATCGAATCACAGGACACATTCGCACCTTCAACGTGCCTGCGAGAAGGCGTGGTCACCAACTGGTGATCTGATTGGCTATCGCAACTGTCTATCTTCTCAAAGAGGCCGTTCATTCACACAGCACAGAAGTACGCACTGTTGATTCTGAAGGCCTACTATGAAATCTGTGGCGAACACAACCTAGCAGAATTCTAATTGAATAAAAACTCTCACTAAAAATATAACACTAGGATATATATTTATAGAGAAGGAGAAGGAGAGACAAAGAGAGAGTGAGAGAGGGATTTGTCTTATTTGATAAAGTTGAATTTTAAAGTAAATATGTACCAATTATCAAATTTTGAAAACAGACTCATTCCTGTGACTTTGAGTAAACAGACAAACACAAATCTATTAAATATCAAAATATTTTTAGTTATACAAATTGTTATTTTATATATTTATATATATATATATTTATACAATCAAGTAACCTTATAAAGCAAGGGGGGAACAAGCGTTCAAGATGGCTTGAATAAGTAAAGAAATCGACTCAACTTTGTAGATAACTTCTTAG
The DNA here is from genome assembly GCF_059441095.1 of Idiotropiscis lumnitzeri. Classification (NCBI taxonomy): domain Eukaryota; kingdom Metazoa; phylum Chordata; class Actinopteri; order Syngnathiformes; family Syngnathidae; genus Idiotropiscis; species Idiotropiscis lumnitzeri. Next base: position 19,586,568 of record NC_142401.1, on the reverse strand, counting down.
AAAACCACTAATGTGTTTCACCATTTATACCAAAGCAAAATGTATTTTTTACAATCAAAGCCTGCATTTTCTAAAACAAAGTCCAAACCCAAAAGAAACGTTGCAGGCCCGTTCTCACGACGTCCAGTATGTGGGGTCCTCGTCGAAGGAATAGGTCTACTCACAGTTCAGAAGACGGTAACATTCCCGTGTATAGTTATTACCCAGCTGATTGCTCCACAATTCTGAAGAGCAGTCCTCTGTAATCCAAATTCCTGGGAAGTGCGAAGTCCTTATTCACTCCTCTGAAGCAGATCCCATCATTAGCTAATTCGGCTAATCAGCTACAAACATGACTAGCTGTGGCTAACGAGCCGTTAGCAACCACTGCAAAGGACAGTATTATCACGCTGCTACAGACGAGCTTAGTAATACGTAATCATTTGAGTACTATAAGAAGGTCTTTAACCAACATTCGTCACGTTTTTATATTCACTTTTCCATGCAAACATGTTACCGCGCGCTCTCCCCTCTCTCAATAGTTCTCTCTCTTGCTTGACGGTGAGACAGACGCAATGAAAATACATTATAGATATAATAAAATGAACAGGCAGGTATTTTCTTTCAAATACAATGAACTTTATATAACTGTTTTAATTTAATGCAATTGCCTCTATATCTAACTTTCCAATATTAATAATTTTTTTAATTAGTTTTTTGAACATTACTAAACCTTTTATTTAGTTTAGTTTTTAAACACAAAATAAACAAATTGCTCATGAATTGTCTATCCAAAACAATAACGGGGTTACAACTTTCCCCTTCTAAATGTCTGATGTCCTCACCTGACTCCATTAACTGGGTTTAACTGAGATTTAGAGGAGATCACCAAGAAATGATCGTGTGCAGCACAAAAATAATTAAGTCAAAAAACTTTAACTGTGTAAAATGTCGAATACAAGCGATAAAGCAGGAATGACAAAAGTTGTTACCAACTCCTGGCATATTCATATGGTATGGCAAGCAATAAGCTTTTACTGATCTGCAATAAAATTCTGTCTTAACACTGCATGGCACTGCTCTAAACTTGCAGGAGAACTCATTCAAAGAAGAGTAGGGGGTGTGGTCTCACTTATATAAAACAAGGCGTATGAGAAAGTTCCAGATTTGTAGAGAAAACAAAAACACTGAAGTCAAGATGAGGTGTGACTGTTTGTAAAATAGGATTATTATTGCAGTAAAAAAAACACTATGTTGACGACACCATGAAAATAAACCCAAGAGTTTGCTATATGACAATGGGACAGCAGAAGATAAAGCAGACGAACACAAGCCTACCAGCAGAACAACATTTTTGCTAAGGCAACACAAAAAACAAATATAACAAAAGCTGGCCAAAGTACAAGTTATAATAAAATTAAATATGTTTGGCTACTCGTTTAAGTGTTTTCTATTAATGAATCAATATTAACCAACATTTCTTCAAATTGTAGTTATTTTACAAATATATATTTTATGTCTAGAAATATACTGATGGACTCGTAAGATTTTGCTGATATGCCATTACAACTGACATGCGCCATTTTAACCTATGCACTTCAGTATTGGAAACTGCAGAAATTACAAACAAAATAACACCTTCATTGGAAAAATGACTTTCATTAAATCGTATTTCTGCTTGAAAAAACATTACTGAATAACAAAGAAAAACTGGAAATATTGGTACCAATCCAAACAAGAATTTTTTTTTTCCCACATCAAATGAACCTGCTTTGCAACTGAACCTCAAGTAAACCCAAGCCACACTCTTCACCTCCCCAAAACCAAGTATGATCCCCAAAAACATGTGTTACTGTGTAAAAGAATTCCTGAACCTCCAAACCATGTTTAAAGTTGACTGATGTAAATGAAAAGTTAAGGATGTATGCTTGGTTCAAGTCATCTAAATATTGTGCCGTCCAGTGTGTTTACTGAAGATTGCTCTTCATTCAGGCTGTTTCTTCTAAAATTGAGTCAGTGAATTTTTTGGAAAATCTATGAATATATAAAACCAGACAATCCAAAATATAGTTATGTGCAGAAGATGAACACATCGGTACTGTAACAATATTGTTGTTAGTTATGTTATGTTGCTTAGGGGGCGGATTACAGTGACGAACGGAAGAAAGAGGAAATGACGTTTTCCCTATGTCAACAGACTGAAGTAACGTACTGTACTGCAAAAGTTAAGAAGTTAATAAAATTGAAGTAAGCAAGTCAATGCTTTAATCGTCCACTCTGTTTGAGAAAACAGAACAGAGTGAAACAGGTACGGTGAAACTCGGCAGTGATTGAAAAAATAAATTAAATTCACAATGCTATAGTGCTATGAAAGAATGCACTTTCTGCCTAGAAAAAGACAACTGCATGGCTGTTTTTCAGTTATTATTATGAAATCCACCACAATTACTGACTCCAGTGGAGAGGCTGCAAGTGCATCTGGTGACCGTGGCCACATCATAATAACAGCATTTTAATTTTTTTATTTTTGCACACCCATTTTTCAGGCTTATGTTCAATGCATTCGGCCATCACTGTCACCACAACCTGCACAACGTAAAGTTCAGCCAGTTTCCTAAAGGCATTACACAGCCCCCTGGTCAGCTGTAAATAGATTTAAAAAATATGGTTCTAGTCTAGAAATTATCGTCAATCCATCATCATTTCAAGGCGACTTATTCCAACATAGTCAGACGTTCAACTCGTTATCATTATTTTAAACGGCCTCGAGTCATCGCTAAATGGATTGTCAGTAAAAAAATGTTTAGAAGAGTAACAGCAGTCGTGAGTTGTCACATGATCATAATCAACTTCAGCAGCGGGAAAGAGTAATTTTTGGAATAAACGGATCGAAAATGTCATTCAGCTCACGCCGACTAAGCGGACACAGAAGAGGAGGATCACCTGTGGCCTCACACCAAAATCATGTTGCCCTTCAAAAGGGTGCGAAACACTACACTATGCAATGTCTACTTTGTTTGCCTAAACAAACAGATTTCAACATTCAAGAACCCAACAGCAAACATCAGGAAACATGTAGCTGTAAGTTTCCTAAAATCTTTTTTTTTCTTCTTACCCCTCTGAATTGGCAAATGTTTGCCTTTTGGATTAGAGTTGTTTTGAAAAAAAGTACTGGGGCTAAACATTTGGTGCTACACATTCTTTTATTTATACTATTATTTCTGCATTATTTATCAGTGCTTGAATATACTTTAAGATTAGTTTAGGCTATTTTTGTATTAAGATTAATTTATTCTATTGATTGGACGGACTTTAATTTGCCAGATGATATTTTGTGTTTTTGTCTGATTGAGCAGTAGTCTAAAAAATATACAAAAATAAATAAGCCGTTGCTACAGTTACTCAGTACTTGAGTAGATTTTTCACTGTCTTTTTTTACTTTTACTCAAGTAATTAATTGGATGACTACTTTTTACTTCTACTTGAGTCATATTAAACTGAAGTAACAGTACTTTCACTTGAGTACAATTTTTTTCTACTCTTCCCACATCTGATACTCACACACTTCTGATAACGATCATCATTAATTTGATCTCTATAATGTGTTGCCGTTCCTGCCCTCTAGAATGACATCCAATTAAATGCTTGGCAAGCCTCAATGTCCATTTTCAAAACTTGTTTTGAGACACATTTTTATTCTTTGACTTTTGATGTAGCTGACCTTTGTGACTGTTCACTGTTCTGCTGTTTTCTAGTGTCTACTGTGTTAGTATCTTTAATTTGTTTTTCAACATGCTTTTTTCACTGTCTTTATTTTTTAATTATTGCTAATTTGTGTTTTAGTCCCTGTAAAGCGCTTTGTTACAGCTGCAACTGTTATGAAATACGCTACAAGCAATATAAATGCAAGTATTTGGGCCTCCACTTTTGGTTTCAGCAGCATTGTATAGAACAATCTTGCCACTTGACAATGAACAAACATTCACTTGTTAGCACAATAAAACAGTGTATGAGTATTGACTTGGGTGTCTAACGATACAGAAAAATCTCTTATTTAATCACCACTTCATAAGCCAGCTAACACCTGTGCAGCCCACCTCATAGTCAACAGCTTCTATGAAACACCGCTGATGCAGTTTCTGTGCCACTTGTGAGATCAGTTGAATTCATCAAGTGCTTTACTCTAAGTCAATGCGCTTAAAAAGAGGATTGTGTGATCAGAGACCGCCTATCTACCATGGCCCTGATCACTCTGTCGGACAATTTCACTTTCCTGTCAAGCCCTGGGGCTCGTCAGCAGATTAAACCATCCTGACTTCAGTGAGTTCTGACATTTTTTCACCAACCATTAACAACAAAAGGCTTCAAAGGTGCATGCTACAGCCGCTGTCTCTGCAGACTATATCCACTTGGATCAAGCACAAGTTCGCCGTGTTGGGCACTCATGTAGTAAATCATGACAGAAAATGGAAACTGAAATTTCACATAAATTTGGGGATCACATTAAAAATGATTGAAAAGCTTTCATCCAACTCAAAATACAATCCTCTTTTAGCTGTGTATGAATATACAAACAGTTAGCCACCCCTGAAACTACATTGCATAAATTATTTTTATTGTCCTGGAGGGATGTATTGAAGCAGCACTATCTGTGGCATAGCAGATGTGGGGACCCATCAACTGTGATTTGTTTGACAAACTAAAGGGAAAGATATCAAAGCATCATCACTCAGCCAGTCACTTTGTCTCATGTGAACTTGAACCTGGGCTTAGACACAAAAAAGTTGCAAAATAAAACTATGGGCAATGGTACCAATCAAGGAAACGTTGCGTACTAACACTATATATATATATATATATATATATATATATATATATATATATGAGACAATTTTTATGAATAAGGCCGGAGGGTCAAGGCCGAAAGAGTACAGAGATCGCGGCCGAAGGACAGGGGACTGACCAGCAAAAAAGGGTCAAGTGCCCTGCTCTGGTATTAACGTATGCCCTTCTCAATCTCAAAGAACAAATATAAGTGCCAAGTTTATAACAAAAACGACATGAAGAAGTCACAACTTGCATGATATTTCAATTTGTGAAAGTTTGTTTTGCAATGTAGTGAGTGCATTAAGTTGCGTGATTACATTTTCAAGTGATCTTAGCACATTGATCTCGCCTTTAGTGACGTGTATTTTGAAGCTGCAGCATTTGAAGGTTTGGTTTCCCTTGAGATGAGTCCTGGATTGTAAAAGATACATATTGCATTGTAGGCTAATTCAGTGCAGTCCAAACATTATAAGTATCTATTTATCTCTCACTCATGCTGAACTTTGAAGAAACTACTTCATGTGCAACGATTGACCGGCAAGTAGATTTAGTTTAAGAAATCCATTGAGCGCAACCTGAAATGTGTCCATTTTTAGCTTGAGTAAAATGCCAGAATGCATTGCTGTATTCCAAACAGTTTACATCCCCAAGCAACTTTCAAGTTTGTTGGTTTAAGATTAGTGAGGTACATCTGTATTTTCTCAAGGTATGGCAGACTAGATGTCTGTATTTTTTCCCTTTCATCTCCGTTGAGGCTAACCTGAGAAGTCTGTTGGTGTGAAATCCACTACTTAATAAGACAATTGTGCATTTGACTCAGAAATTGGTCATATTTCTTTGTCTTTTACATATTTGATTCTCGTGACCAACTAAATCAATTGTTTTAACTTAATGTTCAGGTTTTGTTGATTTTTGCTAACCCTTGTTGAAAAAAACAAAAGGGTGATCATCTGTTTTTATGAATTAGTGTGACCACTGCCACCCTTTTTACATTCTGTACATGTTTGTTGTTCCTTATTCATAAAATGGTCAGATTATATCAATCTGCACGTAAACATGCATGCAAAATTCATATAAAATAGAGATGACATATAGTGAAGTTTGGAAACGACACAGTGACGCCGATAGTAAACGGTCGATAATGGATGGCTGTATGGACAGAGTCAGGAGAAGCCTTTCAATTTTTTTCCATGGAGGATGTGGAAGACATACATGAAAGATAAGAGATATTGTGATTTTTCGAGCTAGCAGCTTCCTGATTTATTGCAAAGTTCAGAAGACTCGGGCAGTTTTAGTGGAAAAGTGTGCTGTGTGGGCTCCTCAGCCACCAGGTAGTGATGGGAACATGAAGCTTCAGAATCGATTCATGAATCAGTTGTTTTTTTTTTTTGCTCCTCTAGATGGCACTCTATGTTCACCATTGGGTTGAACGTACACTCACTTGTCATTTCTTAAACCCCTTTATTTAAGATAACAGTGCCATCTAGAGGAGTAAGAAAATACATCAACTGGTTCATGAAGCAAATGTGAAACTTAATTTTCCATCACTACCACCAGGCTTGGCAAGTTTTCTGGGGGAAAGCCTGGTTCAAGTTCATTAATTGAGGTAGATAAAACATTATTTGCATTGAGGACACCCATTTCAATAAGTTCACTACAAATGAACTACTCTTGCAGAATGGAATATTTCATAAGTACATTTTTTAAAATTATTTGCCAGCTCTTGTCTAATTCACATACTTTTCTGCATATCACTAGTGAATAAAATCAAAACGTTGCTTGCCATTACAGTACCAGACACACTTATCACTTTCTGTGGGTAAAAAAAACGACTCCAAATTTGACAAAAAACTTCTTTTGGTCATATCTTATGCATATGTTATATGCAAGTACAGTGGTGCCCCAACCATGCAACACACCCTTCAATGTGCAGCACTGCCTGACCAACAGATAGAATTTCCTGCAGGGCTGATGGAGAACCTAACTCTCCCACCAAAAGCTTGTCCAGATTTTTCATTACTTGCTGTTGGTGATTTTCATCATTATAAGTTGGAAACATATTCACATGGCGCTCACGCCACACTGCATGAGGGTTGGAGCCACATGTGGCCCACAGGACGCTCATTGCCCATGCATGTCAAGCGATTACAAATTTCTAACTGATTAATCTAATCACCAAATTCCCCATATTTGATTGCGATTAATCACATTTTTCAACTCCGATTTTCTACAAAGCTTGTAATAGATGAAGACTTGAGTAAGATCTTGGACTTTAGCAAAATATAAAATATGGATATGGATGGCATGAGAGATGCATGTTTTGTGTTAATTGTATTTCTGTGTTTCGTTGTTTGCTTGTATGCTGTTCAGTGACAGTTTTGGCTTAGACTTAAGTTTAAACCGTGACTCTAAGGAGTGTGGTGGCTAGTGACATCCCTCTCCTGACATGGCTTTGTTGACATGAAAGCGTTTCCCGCCGGCGCTCGTCCTGCCGCACGGGCAGGGAGAGGCGCGCCTACAAGCCTCGCACCCGATCTCGATCATGCCTTGATGAGGGACTACTTAAACCGCCGCCGAAGATCAGTCGGCGTCGGATTATTATCCAGCGATACTCACGTTCATGGTTCACGTTCCGATTCTGCCCTTCTTGTTCCGAGTGTTGATTGTTTCGTTTTTTTTGTAAATTCTGCCTCAGCCATCTTTCGGCTCGCTTTATGTTCTCGTGTTCGCTTATTGGATTTTGCTCGCCTTTTGGTGGTAAGCCATTCTCGTTTTTGTGTACTCCTTGCATTGCGAGCGCTTTAAGTTTAACCCTCGTTTTCCTTTCCTGGTGCGGTTGTTCCCACCAGCGCTTTCCGTTATCGTTCCTCGTTTCGGATGTAAGTTATGATATTTGCCTCTATTTAGATCTCCTCCTAATTCATACCGTAGGACCTGTATGGATTGATTGCTCTTTGACGGTCCAAATAAACACCTTGTCGAAAACTCCTATCGTTGTCAGCGTTTTAAGAGTCCACCCTCCGCTAACGGCTTCGGCCGGACGGCGCCCATGTCAATCTCTGTGTATTATTCTTTTGGGCATTGCATGTATAGATAGAAAATGTGCCTTTAATTTTTTTGATTGGTATAAATGAATGATAACCAATTTAAGGAGCAGCATTTAATATTATCCAAAGTTTTATACCAAAATTAGGCATCATTCCTTAAAGGGGAAGTCAACCCAACTATGTTATTTACAAGAATATGAGCTCTGTGTCTTCATTAGACTAAATACAGCATTCTGATCAATATTGTGTTTGTGGAATATGAGTTAAGCAGTAAAATCATTTTTTTCTTCTTAGGGGGCACCATTTTGCCACTTGCTGTCGACTAAAAATGACACCACAGTTGCTCAGGGCTCAGATAACAACCACTCATGGCTCAGCCTCAGAAAACAGTTGAACTGTGATTGGTCATTACCTCAGCCCTGAGCAACTGTTTTGTCATTTTCAGTCGACAAAAGTGACTTAATTGCCGCCCCCTGAGATGGCAAAATACGGGTGGATTTAGGCGCTTAACTCATATTACACGAACACAATATTCATAATTCAGAAGGCCATAAATATAATACGAGAAGGAAATCATTCTTTAACATAGTTGCTCGATAATTGTCATTAAAAAAAAGAGCAAAAGAAATCACTAATTACATTTTGTCAGTCCTGCCAAAGCATTAGGAAATCTCCCTCATCCAAATTGTGAAATTGTTACAGTAAAGGTTTATGTGAGTCTTAGTGCTCTGTTAAACCAACTCGCGATCAATAAAATCCAGACGACGTGCCTTGTAAAATATGAAAGCTCGAAGCTAATGAATTGGGGGGAAAACAACAAAACCAGAGTTAATGTGCTTAATTTACTTGTTGCTGAAATACAATTCACACAAATTTCACCTTGAGTACATTTTTGCACTTTCAGACTAGTCTATCCATTTTCTATACCGCTTATGCTCTACGGCGTCACAGGATCTGACTGAAAGTAGTATATTTTGAAAGTTCTAGGGTTTATATGTATTTTGTGGTTAAGCGTTATCTTTTTTAATACCGATACCAGATGAAAATTGATATTCCAAAGAACATGGCCCAAACTAAAATTGTCAAAGGTCCGAGATTTAATTTCCGTACACCTTTTTGCACACAGACAGTAAAATGAAAATGTCCGTACCTAACTCAGTGATTCTTATGACGGTAAGGTGCAACTTCACGTTCTCCTGTTTGCCCCGGAGACAGCGATTGCTGTGTTCCAAGCCACGCTCTGTTTAAAAGCGGAGGTGGGAGATTTTTCAGCTCTCTTGAAGGCTAAATGGAATCCAAGCCCTGAGGGTGCTGCATCACCTGAACTGTAATATGAAAGCAATATACTGTATGTGAACAGCTGCAATGATTTTGCAAGAATCGTCAGTGCCCATGATTCACAGCCTCAGCGATCAGGTCCACATCCTTCACACAGAGCAGGGGCTCCTGCAAGTTCCCCGTGGGCATCTTAAACTGTATATGAGCAAACATGAATGTGTATGAGTTGTGACTATCGGTGGGGAAAGCTTTCAAGGTCAAAGTATGTCGCCTGTAGAAAATACATAAAATGATGAATTATGCTTCAGGGTATTTTTCTAAAAAATATACTTCAATTGGACGAAAAACATGTTTACGGCAACATTTCTTTGTGCGTTTTTTTTATTTTATGCAAACAGAGCTACTCTGATGTGTTTTTTTGAGATGTAATCCACACAAATGAGTGCTGCTGTGCTTTCCCATGTGTCGACGAATAAGTATTGTCTGCTCTGAACTGAAAACAGTAGGTTAAAGGGACACTAAAATAAACCACCATAAAATAACCTGCAGTGATAAATGACATCTGATTTCCTGGAAAGGTTTTAAGCCGATTAAATATCTAAACACTGTCATATCCTGTACGCAGCCACATTTTGGACCACTTCACAGAAAACAGACTTAGACAGGTCTACTGCCCTATGAAAATGTCAAGTATGCCTATAATTATCCCTCATACCCTCAGGTTTGTCATTGATGGTGTAATGGTATACTCGCCTGACGTGTGTGGGCAGTGTGGGATCGTTTCCCACTCGGTGACAGTGTCCGTGTGCACTGTGACTGGCTGGTGACCACTTCAGGGTGTAGTGCGCCTTACAGCCAGTCAGCTGGGCTCCAGCACCCCCACAACCGTGTACAGGATAAACGGTGTGGATGATGAAACATGACACCCACAGGTTTCAGGTTCTTTCATGGAGAAAGGCCTGGGAGACATTAACATCACAATGGCTGACAACACATTCAGCCTGCGAAGCCTCCAATGCAACTTCTATCACAACTCTACATCTGTAAAACATAATCTATTGTCACCAAATTTGTGTGTGCAAGTGGCGGCATCTGATAATCCATCCATCCATCCATTATCTGTACCGCTTCTCCTCAGTAGGGTCACGGTGGGTGCTGGAGCCTATCCCAGCTATCTTCGGGCAGTAGACGGGGGACACGCTGAACTGGTTGCCGGCCAATTGCAGGGCACACAGAGACGAACAACTATTGGCGCTCACGCTCATACCTAGGGACAATTTAGAGTGTTCAATCGGCCTGCCATGCATGTTTTTGGAATGTGGGAGGAAACCGGAGTACCGGAGGAAACCCACGCAGGCACGGGGAGAACATGCAAACTCCACACAGGAAGGCCGGAGCCAGGATCGAACCCAAGACCCGAGCTGTCTCTCACTGTGAGGCCATCGTGCTAACCAGTCGGGCCATGTTTTTATAAATGTATATGTAACCCTGGTTAACATAGCCTCATAAAATAAGAGCGTGTTATTAAAAACAGTCATTAAGAAAATATTCATTGTGGATGCGGAAAAAATGATCAACATGACTTAGAAATATATTAAAAGGTTAAAAACTGGTAAATTCATTGTTTAATTAATGTTTTTGTAATTCTTCAAAATGATTCAGCGCTAAGTCCACGCTTTTATTTTGAAAGGCACGTAGCGACATAATGCCGTTAGTCACGTGACTAGAAATGCGCACTTTATTTTATTCTTCTCATACTTGATGAAGAAGCTGAAGGAGAACTACGGTTAAACAAAAGAGAGACCGAGCTATTCAATGTTATTTTTGTATTTTGAAGGAGTCGTTTTTGAGTTTTCCAACCTGTCCTTCAATTGGTGATGCACTAATTACTGAACGGGTCTTGGTGAGTTTCAGACTTTTATTGTATTTTATTTCATGCAATGAACATTTTACAGTTGTATTGGTCAAAAGGGAAAAAAGAAAAGAAATCTTTCAATGTCAAATGTATATTGTTTTATTTTAAGTAATGGCTGTAAAAGGTGAATTGATGCTTAATTGAATGCTAGTTGTAGTTTCCCTGCAATGTTTTCCATTCTTCACCGGCCACCTCCATTATTTAAACTGCGTCATTGTGTGAGCATCGATTTCATTCGACGAAAAAGAGTTTAATTTGCATTTGATGCCACCTGATGTAATATTTAGGTTATGTGTAAGTATTATTTTGTTGTTATGATAGGCCATTAAAGTTTGGTTCAGAAACTTCTGAGCTAAATGACGGAGCTGAACTCTTGAACGAGACACAAGATGGCGAGCCACCCACGAGCCCCTTGAGCTGTTTCTCACGCAGGAGCGGAGAGCAGTTACTGGACGTTGTGTTGATTCATCAACCTGGTAGGATTAATCCGTTTTCTACTCTGCTACAGTGCAGTGGATTCCCGGAACACAGGATTGACTATTCAGGACAACTAGAGGAACACAAATATTCAAATAAGACACTTGGACATTGGGATCGATTCAGTCTTTTGCTGAATTGTTTTTGAGTTTTGTACATTGTGTCACATTTATTTTTGTAAACCATGCATGATAATGCTGTAACGGTATTATTGAAATGTTGACTGTGTGAACCACATCCAGTGAAATGGTTGAAAATTGAAGTTAGACTTAACTGATCAAACAAAATACTTACTTCTTACTGAACTTTATTCAACAAAGTGAGGTAATGTAATTGAGTATAGATTAGGTAAGATTTGAACATAAAATTAGACTTTATTAAACAACAACCCGGGTTGAAATTATATTTTTCAAACTAAATAATAGTTGAACAGAAAAGGATATTGATAAAGAAAAATTCACTTGAAAGAAAGGGGAAAACATTTTTCCTTTGGGTCAACTGTGTGTAAATTGTATGTCAATTGTGTGTAATTGTATGTCATTTCTATGTCTACACCTGTTATTTACTAAATTACGCCGGCAGTTCAAACTTATTCTATTGTCTGTGGTCCTTTATTTGGTTGTTAATATTATCTATATCTATATCTTAATAGTCGAACCTAGTACTGGTCTATAATTAACTGTAATCACTCTAGAGGTGTTGCATATACATAAATTAATTTGCCTCCTGGGCAAATGAGTCGTGGATGTTTCAGTCATCCTAGCGCATGAAACTAGAGTATCCTGGAACCAATTCCAGAACATCCTTATGTACCCTGGGAACTTGAGTAATCCCATTTTTCACTCACTTACAATTTACAGTACATACATTTATCTCATTTTGTTCATATGATGTTCAATACATCAGACAACTAAAGTAAAATTGAAAAAATACACAGGATAAATGTATTCATCTTTTACACCGCTAATCCTCTACAGGGTCGCAGGCGCCTATCGTGGCTGACTTCGGGCAACGCTAAGCAACACACAAGTCAGACGTGTGTACCACTACACCATCAACAACCCCAATATAAACAAAATAAATAAGTACATTAATTAACACTAGGACTACCAGGAATTTGAAATTATGAGACGTACCAAAGCTGTCATTTTGGCGGATTGTGCTATGACAATGACGTCTTCGATTAAAATGATTATGAATCGCTACTCAAGGGTCTACTAAAGCGTATTTCTGTAGTGAGTTTCTTTTGTAAACTGTGTCATGTGAAATGGTTGGTGCAGCACCTATTGTCCCGTGCGGAATATTCTCATTTAGTTTGTTACCCGTTATAGAAATTGTATGCAATGCCCTTTATTGTTATTATACTCAGTGTACAAAGAGAATAGAGCCTATTTATGTGAATGGTGAATGTGTATGTTAATGACCACACCATTGAAAATGTTTAAAAGAAATTCTCACCACTTGTATCAGAGCTGACAATACACACACTTTGAGCATGAGACTCAAACATTTCTGTGTAATGACACACTAACGCGCTTTACTTTAAATCTTGATAAATCACGGGATGTTTACATCGATCTCCGCGTGTCACATGCCTGGAGCACAGCTGGTCTGATTAACAGGGTGGAGGCATGTGAACAGATCGGAAAAGATCACCCCACATCTTAACACAGTGATTCTCAAATAGCAGGGGGGCGCGGTGCGATGCTGAGGGGGGCGCGTGGGACCCTGGGAAACAGGTTTTTTTTTTGGACCGAAAAAGGCGATCTCAGACAACGCGAGTTTGAGCTCGTCAAAGCTGTTTGTGACCCTAGTTCACGCAGTACCGGTTTAAAAAAAAGTGTCGCCCTGTCACGCAGTGCTGATTAAAAAAAAGCGTCGCCCTGTCGCTCGTTGACCCGGAAGTGATTTCTTTCGCTGCTACTTAAATCCTCTGCGCTAAGCTATCTTGCGCCGCAGCAGAACGGACTTTATTAGAACTATATGTAAGTCCGCGCAGAGCAGAAGCAACGAACTACGTGATGGAAAATAAACGAATTCGCAAACAAGTAGCGTTCTAAACGAGGAGGCGAGCAAGGATGCGCTCAGCGCGCTAATCGCTAAAATGAATTGCTTTGATGTATGCTCGACTTTTAACAGAAGTCTGACTCAAACCACCCCTGGCTTTTTTTGTCTTTTCTATATTATGTACATATTAATAGCTGTTTGTTCATGTTAATAAAGTTAAAAAAAATAACAAAAAAGTAGAGTAAGTATTTATCATCTCATCAATATTTGCACAGCAGTACTGAGTTTTGAGATCCTCACAATAGTCGTTCTCACAATGCTATATATTTTTTTTTGATCAATTTAACTTTGTTAAGGGATATTTTATTGACAATCTAACATTAATATACAAAGAACATGTACATAAGTACGAAATGTGGGGGGCGCGAATTGTTTTCTTCTTGGCAGGGGGGGCGAGACAGGAAATAATAGAGAACCACTGTGTTCACAGGTGACCAAATATCTTCATTGGGACTGATTTCAATCAGAATGACAAAAAGTCTCCAAGCAAACCCTGTTCTGTATTTATCAAGGCTTCCTCCATTATCCTCATGTCATTACCTGTTAATGAGTCTGCCAAAATAGCTGTGGCAGTCCCCACATTTGAAACACTCTCTGATGTCACAGCGACACCGTTCTTGAATAGAATATATATTTTTTTTATTGGAGGTGAATTTGAGGCAGATGTCCAACAGCCTCGCAGCACCTCCCAACAACACTCCATTCCGTGCTTCCCGCCCAGCACCACATGCACAATGAATAGGGTTTATGACAGCGCGCTGCACCCAGCTAAGTTCACTGTGAAAGTAAAAATGGCCAAAGAGCAGCATGTGGCTCGCAAGCCGCAGGTTAGCCAGGCCTGCTGTAAGAGAGAAATAGAACAAGAAGGGTACTGTGGGCTCATGTGAAGCTCCGGTATGCCCTAAAAAGTGTCTTCACGCTCAAGGCTAAAATTGAGATATGCTGGAGCTCCGTTCTGGCAGCCCCACTTAATGTACTGAGTGTATTTTAGCAAGGAAAACCGTTAGAGGGTGATTTATTTTTTCAGTCTTCAGTTATGGTAGTATTTAAACCGAGGGCTTTACAGTTAAACTCTCACTCCAGGCCATGAATATTGCAACAGCCAGCGGATAACAGTAATGACAAAGACTCTTATTGCTTGGAATCGATGGGGATCACCATGATGCTTTAATGGGTAGAAAGGAATGGTTTGCTGTTTCCTCAATGGCCCCCTTGGTGAGCATTACACACTGAGAGACAAAGATAAAGGTAACAAAAGGAAATGGGACATGCAGAAAAATACATGCGCATAAAAAATAAAATTCATCATGACTAAGGCATCTGAGACAGGACCCATAATGGGATGTACAGCAAACATCCAAAGGTGCAGGTTCACACTTTAATCATCGTTATCTCCAGTCCAGCACAAAGTACGTGCTGTTTAACTAAGTATGTGTGAAGTGTAAGGTTTGGTGAATTTGTGGTTGAATAACTAATTTTCAGTGGGATCACAATGGACCAAGTCAAGCATTCAAAAGAGCAAAACTATGATGTAATCATCGTGAACATAAGTTTCCATTTACTCTTAGAATGGAAAATCTATTCAAATAGCTTCAATTGTGAAGTGAACCAAATACTGCAATATGAAAAAGTATCTCCCAAAAATTCCAGACGACGCACACGATTCCGCTCCCAACTACTTCACTCTCCCACCCTCTGTTCACTGATTGCTATCATTGTTGGATAATCACTCAAACAATTTTTGTTGAGCATGTCTGAAAGGGGGACTTTGAAATCATTTGTGGAGATTAACAGTGCTCAATATGACTACTTTATAATGGCCTAATGTATATTTGTATTATTTCTTGATTTTTTTTCCCGACTGGCAAACGGCTAAAATTAAGAGTCTACTGGTATTTCCCGTTTCACTTTATGTGTCAGGGTTTTAATCCTCGCTGAATTTTGTTAGTTAAAATTGTCATACGTATGTTGACAGTTTATACTTTGTCCCACACAATGCTATGAATATTAGTAAGAATATTAATACAATTAGCACTAGTAGGATAAATACTCTTAACGTTATTGTTTTTACCACATACCATTTTAAACTGGATGTGTCAAATTACTAATCAACATGAACTTTTATTTGCCTATCCAACATACAGCATCGGGCGTGGGCTCCGGCCATCCTGTGTGGAGTTTGCATGTTCTCCCCGTGCTTGCGTGGGTTTCCTCCGGGTACTCCGGTTTCCTCCCACATTCCAAAAACATGCATTGTAGGCCGATTGAACACTCTAAATTGCCCCTAGGTATGAGTGTGAGTGCGGATGGTTGTTCGTCTCTGTGTGCCCTGCAATTGGCTGGCAACCAGTTCAGGGTGTCCCCCGCCTACTGCCCGAAGATAGCTGGGATAGGCTCCAGCACCCCCCGCGACCCTAATGAGGAGAAGCGGTACAGAAGATGGATGGAAGATATATATATATATATATATATATATATATATATATATTTGCCTCATAGATCCTAGTATAAAGTCTTGACACGTCTGGAAATATTTTTATGTGTATTTTCTATTTTCACATGATTTTCTTATGACTTGCAATACATAAAATATCATACATAAATTAGACGTTTTAACTATGAATGTTATTACAGACAAATTTTCTATATTTTGCATGACAACTCATGTGAGCATTTACACAAAGAAGCAAATTTTGAACAATTTTCATAAAAAAACTTTAACTCAGTTAACAACTGGAGCAAACAAAGACAAGAACAAAACAAACAAGAACTGACATCGCCATTGAACCGAGAAAGACAGAAGAAGAAAGGGCGCTCAATACACATAAACTGACAAGACAATGACGAACACCTGGATGAGACACAAGTGGCAGAGGGAGCTGATTGGAAGACAAGGGACTGGGAAGACAAGCACAGGTTTACGCAAGACACAAAGAAAAACAAAGAAAACCAAAAACTAAATACCAGATCAGTTTTATTCATTTTTTTTTTTCAGATTTTTTATTTTTATTTTTTTTGGTAAGTGTATGACTCAGCGACAGAGTGGTGCACCACAGAAGAATCCTGGGGCGCTGTAAGCCCTGGTATTGACACTTGATGAAATTGTGCTTCAATGACTTCATCAAGTGTTCCCTCATGCTCGCTCTTAAAATACAAAGAATAAGTCAGGCCCATCATTTACTCTGTAATACACCATACAAAAACATCCATCCATCCATTATCAAAACTGCTTATCCTTTCCACACAAATACAACTACAATTACAACACTTACATACCATATTGGGCCTTGTTCTAATTCGCAGCATTTCCCAAGTGTTGACGAAAGTGCAGTTCATAAATGATCAGATGGTTTAAATGCTTTTAAACGCATACATCAACTTAATCCCAGTATTTTCCATGTGTTGCAAAAACAACCTCTGATCATCACTGTTTAAAAATACCATTATGATTTATACAATACATAACATTAACCAACATCAGCAGACAGACTGGCTTGCTGTAAAATGTGCTTTCAGGAGTTAATTAAATCAATATTGATTTTCTTGAATGACGTGCTTGCAACGCATTCCATGTTACTATTGTTCTGTAAATTTGTGTATATTGTCAGCATATGTTAAGTGCTTTGCTACTGCCCCAGTTGTAGTGAAATGAGCTATATAAATAAAATTGTACAGTGTATATTACAGTACTGTTAGATTGCTTTTTCCCCCACCTCAGGTAAAGTAAACGCGCCAATGTCCCAATTCCAACGAAGATGGGGCTTTGTGTAAAATAAATGTGAATAAAAAGAGAATACAATGATTTGCAAATCCTTTTCAACCCATATTGAAACCAATGTCGTACAAAGGCCTCTTATGCACACACACACGTCGTTGAAATGGGTGTTTCTTTAGCAGCCATATTTTAGAAAAACTGTCCTGTGCCTTCCCCCAGTCCTCTGATTTAAAAAGTGTGCTATGTTGATTCCTCTGATTGGTTTAAAGCTAGATATTCATGCCAAAGGTTGACTTATATGGGATCGATGATGTCGGACATGATTAAAACATTTTTTTCAAGGCTCAGCTTTCAAGAAAATCTGCCCATTGTAAGGATAGCTCAACCAATACCGTTGTTGGCAGGCTTGTTTCAAAACCCGGAGATTTTTTGGGAGGAGCACTTTGAGTCACTTTCAGTAAATTTGTAAACCACAGCAATCAGTGGGCATGAATTGTGGAAGGTTTTATGAAAGATTTCAGAAAAATAAAATTACCTTGTCCTACCTTGTTAAAATTTCAATTACCGTACATTGTGTGTTTAGTAATTCTCCACTTGCACTCTGCTTTCCTTGATTTTGAGTTCATCGTCATTATTCTCGTTGAGCACATCCATCTTGACTTTGGGTTGTCTTAGTTTTAAAAGGAGCAACAATGCCCAGGACACTTTGTATTTTGTACGGCATTCATTGACAACTATTTAACTAAACAATTAAACAAGGTAAACTCCGTTCTTCCATTCATTTTAATGAGAAACAGTATTTCACGTAGGGAGTCTCACAACAGATTAAGTTTGAGAGCTGAGGTTGCCCTGTACATCTCAAGTCACACTTGAGCAGTTAGGTTGGAACATCCCGTGAACAAGGCACTTAATTGTTTCAAGCATGGTGCTGTGGTGAACCTGTAGTGCTTCAGGTTCTGGGGCCAGATCAGTGTAAGTGGATGATGAAAAATAGCGAGGCTCTTGCAGCTAAGAGGAAAAAAAGGCCTCGACATGGTGTGATATCCTGACTATCAATCATGCTGTGATGATCCCGTTATTCGAATGCGTCGCTGTTGCCAGGCTAGTGTGGCTAGTGGGAAGAGAAGCGGGAGAGAGAAACTATAGACTACTTCCTACTTAGCACAATTTGTCAGTTTCAGCATTTGTTTGCCTAGTCACGTCAGAAATACGTCTTTGTACGTCCCTTGTTTTGCTTATCTATGCAAGTAGTATCTTTGTTGTTCTTGCTTTCTTTTCTTCTCAACTCTTTTTTATTTATTTGCCTATAATCAAGACTTTGTAGATTGTCATTGTTTTTTTCCGTCAGTACTTTGTGGTTGTTTGTCACATTCAAAGCGCCGAATAGTTACTCTATTTTAAGCTGCCTGGAGTCCAGAGAATCAACATTTAGGCCGTGGCACATGCCGTGGCACATGCAGGCAGCCAATAGGTTTAAATGAATCTTCCTCTTGAAATAGAGAACTGATGGTGACACAGGACTTTTCTCTTTGATTACGTGATTAATCCAACATACACCTCTATTTGATTCCATTCCCAACAATCAAATACCGATAACATTGTGTTCTACTAAAATACTATTTACCAGGGGTGGGCAATTCATTTTCTAAATGGGCCACATGAGAAACTAGAACCAAGGGCCAAGCCAACTTGCTAACCTTTGTATATATTATTTTTCATTATTTTTATTTATTTATTTTTTAAAAAAGTGTAGTGTCTTGTGTGTCATCATCCCCACTGTTTATCCTGTGCAGGATCACAAGGGTGCTGAATTGGTAGCTAACCAGACACTGAGCGGGAGCCGATGCCACGCTGCCTGCACACAAGCCAGGCAAGTGTACCACTGCACCATCAGTGGACCTTGGTGGAATCTATTGCGACAATTATGAAATACTATTTTTAAACAGAATTGTCAATAAAATTAAATTTTAACACTTTGAAAGTGAAAAAAGATGTTTTGTGCACCAACCAGCAACTTAATATTAGCTGTTCCGAGTAAGAGCTCCCAAATATGTACACGTGTTGGAATGATGGAGAAATGATACAGTGATGATTTACAATACAGCCACTATGTACAGTATATGAAACTGTAGATTTGTGTACAGTTTTACTTTACTTTACTTTACTTTACCGAGCGTTCACATGTATATACATAAAACTAAACGTAAAAAAGAAATGCTGGATGGATGAATGGACTGAAAGATGAATTGTACCACCCATTGTAGTAGGTCTTTGTTGATTTGGTATTTATTTATTGGTACCCTGTATCCTGTAGCACCTCCCACTGTCAAACACCTTGTCCAAGTCCACAACACACAGACTGATTAGGCAAACTCCCATACACCCTCGAGGACCCTGCTGGTCCACTGTTCCTCAGCCAAGACAGGAAACTGCACTGCTCATCCTGAAGTTGAGTGTTGTTTTTTTACTCATGAGGGCTTTTTGAGTTGTGCTTTGTTTGGTCCCTCATCTAGTCTAGGACCTGTTTCTCATGGTTAACCCTGTCAGGGGCAAAAACCCCAAAACAACTTCACTTTGAGACAAAAACCCCTCCAGCACGATAAAGTGACTGCTCCTGGAGGAGAGGACATATTAAATAATAGAAACTTTATATCGGGGAAGTGATAACTTTAAAAGGACAAAGATACAGATAGAAATGCTTTCAAAACACATTTATAATTACCGTAGAAAGATGCTTAGTAGCCTATAAGTTAAAATATTATTAAATAAAATGTTGTTTATGAAATGTAATTTGTTGATGGTTTTTCAAAATAAAGAACAATACCACCAAATTTGTCTAAAAGAGGGTGTAATTACTGCTATGAGTGAAGTTCTAACAATGCCACATTTACAATTGCAACGTCCCCAACACTACAATACTCAACCTCGGCACGACTGCAAAAGTCAAGCTAAAACAACATTACACATCAACATTACTATTCCAGCTTTGTGTCTATTCCCATCCCGCAGGAGTTTTGGTCACTGCCGTTGTGTTGTTTTGTAATAGCACTGTTAAATGTTGGTGTGTTGTGGCTTTTGCAGTCGTGTCGAGGTTGAGTGTTGTGTTGTGGAGTTTGAAATTGTGACCTTTCTCGGCCACCGAACACATTTGCTGAATTTATTTCATGAATAACACAATAGAATGCCTTTTTGTGCTTGTGAACAGCTATGAGGCATTCACAGTGCTCAACACAATGGCAGCATTAGAGGTGGTAATAAGCACCCACATTAACAAACATGGGTCAGCCGCATGTCGCTATTGTATTATGATGTATTTTTGCTTTAGTGAGCGCAATTTCCAAATTTATCTCTTGCAAGAAGCACAAGGGGGATGTCACACTGGCAAACGAGAATCTGCTACGAGACGGTTTGCATTGAAATGCACTCTTTCAAACGCAGACATGGCCGCCTGCTGTGCCATAATTGGCCATCATTATTTGCATGAGAATAGTGGGAAGCTATGCTTGGGAGACGTCAGTGAGAGTAATATGTCTTAGTGTACCTGAGAATGCAAGAGGAGGGGAAAAAATGCTCATGTAAATGGGATGAAATGGAAGCAGAGTGAAAGAGGGTGCAGTCAGATGAAAATCAGGATCCATGGCAGAAATAAAATCAAGGGAGAGCAGAGATGTAAGAAGGAAGAAGAGATTGTTTATAATAGGGCTGAATGATTATGGAAAATAATCTCATGGTGATTTTTTTCCCCTCAAAATTGAGATGTAGATTTTTTTCAAGGTCCTTGTTCGAATGTATTTTTCAATAATTAATCATTATTCTAACGATCAATATCTAATTTACATGATACAAATACAATGCAGTAAAGTCAAATAAGTATTATAATTAATATGAACGACAATGTATCTTCTAGAGCAGGGGTATTCTATTAAAGGTCACAGAGGTCCACGACTAAAATTTCTTCCAATTAAAAGGTCCGAACCAAAGTCCAACTTCCCGAAATGTCTAGCCTATGTTCACATTTTTATATAGTTTCAATATTTAGTCATTTTCAACAGAGCGCACTAACATACTAAATATTTAGCAATGTTCCCATTAAACACCTTTGCCAATCAAACAAATATAAGGCGTTTATTTCACATTCAAGAAAATGTGGCTCCAGGAACCCAAGTTTGCCACTTCCAGAAAAAAACAGTAAAATATCTCCTGCAGAAATATATCAAGTGCGAAGCATTGAGTTAACATCTTTTACCTTTTTTTTCTTAAATCAAAGAGTTATCAGCCTAAAAAAAAACGGAAAGCCTAATTATCCAAGTAAAACAGGACAACATGTTCAGTACACAATCAATAAAAATGGCTGTCCTCATGAAAAACTAATTCAAAATGAGCTTTGACACCAACTTTTATTTTGAATATTTTTTTAACTTCTCTTAATGAGAAAAAGTTTGTGACTGCCCTGCCGGTGACTTAATTCTGGGTTGGAACGGAGTCAGGGCCATTATTTCACACATCTGGGCTTTGTGTTTTCCTTTAGATAATGTTTGTGCAACCGTATTTAAGCACTCCTTCACAACTTCCACATCACTGAATGTTTTTTTATGTTTCCCCAAAATCCATGATAACTTTGAGTGAACATTCGTTTGCATGCCGCTGGGCTGTAAACAAAAATGTAAAAATCTGTTATACTGCACTCAAAGTTCGATGTTTTTGCGTGCGCTCACCTCAAACTTCAGCAGATAACTTTGCAAAAAAGGGCGGTGCTTTGTTTTGTAGTGGCGCTTCAAAATGTTGCGACTGTTTTGGAGCATATGATGCACACTGGTTTTGAATCGGCTGCAGCCAGAACAAAACTAAATTCCTCCGTCCATTCATTTAAAACAACACGTATCAACCTTGCTAACATTTTAGCAAGGCATACTGTCAGCAGCACTCTCTTCCGGTCTGCTGCGCAATTGGCAGTGGATTGTAAACAAAAGATTTGATTGGCTCAAATCAGTGACACCTTTTCCGTATTAACTAGAATTGCAGCGCCAACGTTTGCGAATGCGCCCTGAAAAAAATTCATCATAGATTGGTCATGGTTCCGGTCCGGACCGCGGTCCGCCATTTAGTGATGCCTGTTCTAGAGGTACATCGTGTGTTGAGTACTGATTTGCCTATAAAGGCGTTGTGCGATCAAGCGACTGTGACTTTGGTGTGTCCGTTTGGACCACTGTTTGGGTTTTCACATTTCAGATTCCGGCATCATATTTGAGGGGCAGTGAGAATGACCGACCGACAATGACGAGCGGTAAGGTCCTGTGTTTGATGGAAAACTTACCCTGCTGTTTATTTCGGATATAGAAGACGAGGACTTTGCTGGATTTGCGCATGAGGACTGATCAAAAATTAACGTGGGTACATTGTTAAATACTTCAATAAAGTACAATCAAATTCAGTTTTTAAAACATACCCTAGCATGCATGACAGGTTTTGTTTTAGCGTGCATGCATGCTAAACTACTGTAAGATTTTACATGCCTGCGCCCAATAATACAATGCTCCCTATGTATGCGTTAAATACAGAAACTGAGACTGTGCCCTTTGATGCAGTGCGCCTTATGGTCGTGGAAACACGGTACAATACTAGTCCTACTCCTTAGTACATGTACCATTATTACACTAGTAGGTTATTTATTTATTTGTGTTATTCATATTTATAATTGGTTCATATAATTTTGTAACACTATGTTTTTAATTTTTATTTTGAACACCACAGTGATTCACATCTCAAGTAATTATCATAACTATTCCATAAATTAACTTCTTTAACATAGAGCATCTTTTTGACTGTCTTTGGTTTTGAAATATTTGGACGAATTTATCCGCTTAACATTTGAACACTTTGCAAGCTTGAATGGATGTGCTTTAATTTTTCATCGCTCAAGTAGGCCCACATTATGATCTCCGTGTGTGTGCTCAAACTTCGGAGACATATACATCCAAGTCAACCCTTGCTACAGCGGCATTCATCCAACAGCCAGCAGATAGACTGATGCCTTCCACACGCGACCACTGACATATGATGAACCCCCACAACAAACATATATGCAGGACTGGCTGGCCCATTAGGCCATATCGGGCGATGCTAAGGGTACCAGGAACTCCTTAACTCATTTAATCTCAGAAATGTTCACGAGAGGAAACCCTTCAATTCCAGCGTTTTTCTGGAATTTGACTGATTTTGCAAGGACAACAGAATATTGTGTTGTAATGCTATAAAAACACGGTGCTATGACGCAAAAAAAAAAAGGCTAAGACGTATAAATACGTCTCTGGGAGGTGGTGACTACGCTTTTGAAAATGTATGTTTTATGGATTGAATAAGTTAATGACAAAGACTTAACATGGAAAAAATAGTAGACCTATGAATTAAAATGCAAAGCGATGTCCAATTACTGTAACCTGAAAATAGAATCCAGAATAGTCTTGGTATTTTGCAGGCGTGCACAACATGGCGCATTTCGAAATGGCCATTTTGCGCTGACTTGATTCAAAGGGGTTCCACTATTCCCTTTCAAACAGGTGTGTGAAAGGCACATTCCTTGACATGGCGAAAGCAGGAGAGGATTTGTTGGAGAGAATGGGGAAGAACAAAGCATGCACAGTTTGTTCATAAGAACTGCAAGCAGACCTCCACGGGCAGGTGATATTAAGTTGGCCAAGGAGATCATGGCCGTTACGCTCATGACAATATGTGTGTAATGGTTTAGTTGGTGCAATTATATGTTTGCCTCAAGTTATGTTGAGTTTAGTACCCTCCAGTGGTGAAATGTGTAATGTGCATCAGGTCGAGTTTAGATGACGCCGACTGGTCGCCACCCGGTCGAGTTTAGATGACGTCACTTGTTTAATGCAGAAAACAACACGTACCCAATGTCGCAAAAAAAAAAAAAACGTACCCAATGTCGCCTTGTCCCACGTAAGGCTGTAAGTGACCATTCCTTATAAAATGCCTTATTTCTCCAATCTGCCGCATTAACAGGCTAGTTACATGTGTTTGTGAAAGCAGATGTTGTTAACTCCATGTTTTAAACGAGTCGTTTCTGAGGTTAGCATTTGTTAGCATCGTATGCTAGCGGACCTTATTTTGCTAATTCGGCTCATTGTGTTAGCTTACTTAAGTTGTATTATCTGTCCTCATTCAGTATGTATGTTCTATAAGTTAATATTCACGCTCTAAACAACTTAAATACACACTTTGTGTTGGAATCATTTGTATTTTATTTCTTACATTTTGACATAGATGTATGCTAATGTAGCCAGAAAGCAATGTTAGACATTTGATACGCTGTATTAATTGTATTTGTTTATTGCAGTTTTACAAACAACAAATATTTATCAAGAGATGAATAAATGGACTCTGAAGGCCATACAAACGTCTCATCTGTTAGGTGTCTGTCTAGCTGGAAAGAGCAGTCATACCGTCGTCTAGCGAGGACAGAACAATGTGCACCCAACAAAACTTAATGCAGCTCTGCCTAATGTTTGTCTTTCCCAAAGTGTTTCAGAAACCTGTCACAATTCGTCAAAATTATCAATGGCTCACTCAGACACATTTTCAGAAATTGGCAGACTACGTGATGAACCTTGTTTTTTTAATTTCACACTCTGATCACAGAAAAATATTGCTTTGTGGATACAGCTCATATCATTTACTCCTTCAAGCACACACGCACACATAGGTAACTCTGTGATGCCGCTAGCCAGCTGTTTAAAAGGTGTCTTCAGAGAGCACATTCTAACCTCTGCCACCCTACCATACAAGCTTCACCTGGTCCTGTCACACCCAATCAGAATGACCATTAATCATGCCTCACACAAATGCTGTAGAGTAGCTCTGTCCCTCTCTTCACAAGTCGCTTTGACCATTTGATTCTCAACGTGGGCCCTGATTTTTTGGAAATGTCTTTTCTATGCATTTGACAGCAGGCTTCCCTTCTTCTGTCCACCACTGTAAAGGACTCCGCTTCAGCAAAAATTTAGACAAGCTTTGTTGGCAGCAAACCAGATAGAGTTCAAATTAAAAGCGCAAACACACTATCATTTAACCTATAATGACATGCTATAGGATACATAATGCATCGCCTTGCACCATAAAGCTAAAGATAAAGATGTCCTTTATTAGTCCCACAATGGGGAAATTTGAGGTGTTACAGCAGCAAAGATATAGATCACACAGAGTCGTTAATGTATAACATTAGCAGCAGACATTCATAAAAAGCATGCAAATATACACAGTATAAACGTATATAAGTGTAAGGAAACACTCCGAATGCCTGTCCATTATACAGAGGGGGATCTTTCAAATAGTTGCTCCTATGTGGAAAAATGTCCCCATCTTCTTTAAATATTTTTGCCCATTTTGCCTTTAAATATATTACCATTCAAAGAATTTTATTTCAACACTTTATCTTGCGTATGTGAACAATTGCTTTCAATTTCTTTCATAATGGCCCTAAAATGGGCTTTCATGGCTTTGAAACTGGCCTCATTCAGATAATCCATCACATCAGCGTTTTGCAAGCCAAGGTTAAAATAGAGTGGAGAGTGGAATGTAATTGCGGCTCAAAGTCTCGATTGATATGATATGCCTGCACTTTATAACCAGATTTTCAGTTTGCTTTCTGTCATTTTTCTTGTTCGTAATTTGATTCATCTTTATGCAATGAAAACAAAATGACATATCTACACAGATGGACTTTTTTATGCTCACCACAAAGTCACCTGCTGTTTTTATTTATGACCCCATCTAGAACTGCATAACATTCTATTGTTATACATTAGTCACTTTCAGACGCATGTAAAAGTCAGCAATATATCTGTACTCAAAGCAAGGGAAAAAAAGATAAATATAGCTCTTTAAAGAGTGAAGTTAATTTTGGTCAGGAACTGCTCCAGGATTTTTTCTCTCCAGGGTCTTAGTAGGGCTTGACCAATGTGTGTGTTGGCGTGAGTGTGCATGTGTAATTGATTTTCAGCACTTCACTTATTCTATAAAATGATATTCGCTTCTGGTGAAAACATAATACACAGCATGAGCAAAATTGATAAATGGAGATTTATATATTCAACAAAAAAATAAAAATGCATTCAAAGTGACCACAGGGCAATGCAGAAATATTTTAACCACGCCCTCTCTTCCCAAACAAACATGGGGTACAGGTGCAGCACAAACACAAAAGAAGGGATCAAATTGGAATCGAACGGCTACTTTGTGAACTTGTTGTTTTTTCAAATATTTTTAACTGAATTAAAAAATACTTCAAAATATAAAATGGGATAAGGTTTAGGCATAGATTTCTGACGGGCCAATTTTACTACCAAGCCATGCCCGATTTCGGTGTTTCTGTGATTGTAAAGTGGCATAAAGGTTCTCCTTACCTGGATATGAGAAAATGCCCAGCAGGATCATCACGTATGAGTAAATAGGAAAGCAGAAAAGGGGAACAAAAAACAAAATGAAAACAAGATTAGAAAGTCATACAATTATTTAGAACATGCACCTATAAAAGTGGAAGATTTCACATTTTTATTGTTTAAAAACATTGTACTTCAGGTCTTTGGGATTAACTGGAAGAAAAATAAATCCTTAAAATTCTTAATTAGCTCCTTTAATGATGTAATTGATTAGTACAATTCCTTATAGAAAAAAAAATTTGAGTCATGGTTTGTTCTGTTCTCTTAGTGCTATACAGAGTTTGTATCAGTGGTCCATTTTCATTTGAAAAAATCCGTGTGCTCATGGAGCGAAGGAGCGAGGAAGCTGACAGTGTGACTTTCTACAGAGGTCCTTCGTGCCCAGGGGTACAAGCTAGAGTAAATGTCAATGTTTTCATCTCTCCACTTGCATTGATCCTACACTCTTCTGTTCAAACGGCGATCGGACCCTTTGTGACCTTTATGAAATCAATGCATTCCTCTGCTCACCTCATAAAAGTCCAACAGATGGAAATCAGGCTTTCTCACTCTCTCTCCATCCTTCACACAAACACACACACACGCTCGCATATACCAACACAAGCTTTTCTTAAAATGGAACATAATCTTAATTTATTTGCCAGGCATGAAGGGCATTCCGAGATGGAGACATGTAGGAAGTGAAGCGGGTGGAGCAGGAAATCAAGGTCTGCATGCAGGATGTCAAGGAGTCCTGCAGGAGTAAGTGGAGCAGAAGCTCTAACAAGACAACATGTGGGAGGTCGGAGAGGCGACAAATACTATCTCACAGCAGAGTAAAGGGAGAGACTATGAGAGTCAAGCCAGCTCAATCACATCCACAAAAGATTTAATTACAATGGTATAGTGTCCAGACGTGTATAGTTCAGCCAAAAATTTTACGAGTATGAGTACTGTTACTTTGGAATAATATAACTCAGTTAAACGTTGCCTGATGATGAAATGATAAAATATGAGCGTGGAACTTCAGATATTGGCCAACAATATCACTTTAACTAAAAAAATAATATATTAAATCTTTCAAAAATAAACTATACATTCAACCGCAGGAAATGGTCTTAAACTAATTATCATTGTTTCCACTTTTGAAACGGCTCACAAGGCAGAGATTTCATGGAATACTTGAATGTGTTTTCTCAAGTTCAAAGTGGAGTTCTTGTATGCTGAAAAGATAACATTCTTAGGCATAACACAGGTGACAGCCCATAACATAGCTGTTCTTTTCCGTAATCCATCCCTCCATCAATTTCATACACTGCTTATCCTCACTCGGGTCTGAGGTGAGCTGGGGCCTGTCTGTAACGTAAATAGATTTCTGACGTGTTTTATGTCAATGAGTCACTTTTGAAAATGTGCCTTTGTGTGGAGCCGTGAAATGCCGACAGTGCGCAGTCATGACTCCCTTTGACTGGTGAAATGCAATCAAACGGCTCTAGTTGTTAAGTTGCTTTGGTAAAACTCAGTCATGTGACACAACTAACAAACCAAAATGATAACACTAGTAAAATAAATAAATGTAATTTTGCATTAAAACTACTTTGACAGGTGCTCAAAGTGTGTGCTGATGAGCAGTGCATCTATGGTTTCCTATCAAAGAGTTCATCTTGTCTTCCACAGCGTAACATGTATCGTAGCCAGGTTCTAAAATAAAAAAAAAAAAGCACAAAAATTTCCATTTTTCGATGTTTCTGTTTCACTTGTGATTTTATCATATCTGAAGATGGAGTTGCATATACTTTCAAGTGACCGCGCTACCAGTCTCCATCCATCAATTATCTGTTCTGCTTTTCTTCACTAGGGTGGCGGGGGGTGCTGGAGCCTATCCCAACTATCTTCGGGCAGTAGGCGGGGTACACCCTGAACTGGTTGCCAGCCAATTGTAGGGCACACATAGACAAACAACAATCTGGGGCAAATTAAGAGTGTTCAATCAACCTGCCATGCATGTTTTCGGAATGTAGGAGGAAACCGGCGTACCCACGCAGGCACAGGAAGAACATGCAAACTCCACACAGGAAGGAATCAAATAAATAAAATGGATCGATACGGATATTTTCATGAACTAAAAAAAAACAAAAAACAATGCAGACTGCTAACATTTACAGTACACTGGTCCGTGAAAAAGAGTCAAAAACTTTAATGCTTTTGGACGACCTTCCACACTGACTGAATATTTTTTTTTCTTTCAGCAGAACATATATTGAGGACACCCGATTCAATAATTTATGATACATTTGAAATGAACTGCCAATATCTCAAGTTGGGACACTCAATAGTGTCTTATTTTGAACTTAGTTACAATAACATCTCTGGCAGTTCTTTGCTCTTTGACATATTAATTTTTGTGGCGACTCAAAAATGTCGACAAATTTCGATATCGGGCGTAACAACTACTTTCCGACTAGCAGATGAAAAGACCACAGCAATGTAAGATGGCCTCATGTAGTTGTAATAGCCGGAATGTCTTAATGCATCTGATGGACAATTTGCACAAAGTTTCTTGTCTGAATATCCTTTTTCATGCAGCTGCCTCTTCTTGATTTAAGTCTTTTCCTTCTCTCCGACAAAATGCCACTCACATTCTTCAATGATTCTTCATGTCAGGAGATGCTGAAAGAGCCCTTCACTCTACACCCTTTTCCACTCTCTTTATTTCATTTCAGCATAATTTCTTAGCTCGCAAGACCATATTGAAGGAAATGGCTTGTCTCTTTCCCATCTACCAAATCCCCTCTCATGAAACACAAATTGAGGGACAAATTGCATGTCTTAAATACATCGTTTTTCTCATGTCTGTGAATCGCTTCTTGAGAAGCTACAGCTTATACTCCTCCCCAAAAGTGATTAAACTCGCACATACCTTTCTTGACTGTTGATGCTGACAGATTGACACTGCTCATCTCTCTGACGAATAAGGTTCTTGACAACTAACTGTTCACTTCAACCCCAATCACTGCTGCAGGTTCTACAGTACATTAGAAAAAAATAAATAACCAAACCCTTCAAAGGAAGGTGTTATTTATTCATTTGTTTATTTATTTTTTGTCACCTAGGCTCTTGTCCACTTCCGCATTTTGTTGCTTCGGTAGGTACATTAATATTGCTTCACATTTTATGGAGTAGTCTGTGTTTGTCTTTGGACAAGGCTCAAACTGCCTGCGTCACTTAAGCCTTATGTACAGTCACTTTTAATTGAGTTATTTGATAAATACTTGTCCTATGGGTCTTGATACAAATTCCATATAATGAATTTTAGCACAGTCTGATAATGATTTTTTTATTTATTTTTTTTAAGATTGACTGAACTATATGTTAAATTTGCTGAGCAATATTGTAAAATGGTCATTCGCATGACTCTTCATCTCCGCAACAAAAACACCACCCTTTGTGACACACCAGTTGTCTAATGTCAAAGGAACTGCAAGATGATGTAAAGTTGGCCACTGTAAAGTGAGCACTTGGAGACCGCCTTCCGCGTCCAATTGTGCGTGCTTATGCGACAACCCGCCACCACAGAGAATTGTGCCGCTGTGATGACGCCCAGTATGTGTGCCTGCACATGCACCAAAATCACATTACACCATTTGCGCCACAACTTAAACCTTCTCTTATCTGGTCTAATGGCTGAGAACATTTATTTATTTTTATTATGCAATTTTTATTTCAGAAAAACAAACATTGTAGCCTTGCAACTGGTGTGTTAATTTGAACCTAGCTACTGTACCAGCGCTTGGTTCGATTATGCCATGTTAGCACAAAACTTATTACTACTCTGATTTGCACTGCAGAGGTAGTGCAATGAAAGGCTGCACTTGCTGAGCATGACAACGAATTGAGTCGGTGGAAAGCATGACACGCTGGTCACAATTGCATTCATACAGAAGAAGAAGATTACAGACTGGCGGCGGATGCCTACAGATCAGTGAGTGTCAGTGGTCATGCTTAATGAGATGACATAGGAAGCGTCTCCCCTCCAGACATGTAGCACTTGATGAAACTTCATTAATTTACTTGTCCTTTCCTAAACTAATTAAGAGCGTAATTAACCACTGGGTAAAAGCTATTTGCCCTTTTCACATGCCAAGAACGGACTGAATAAATTATGAATGTTACTGTTGCAGACTGCATGAATGCATTCCAGTTTTCATGGATGGTTAAGCAACTTAGCTATAGCATAAACGGATCACTTATGATGAGCATTACAAATCGAAGTTTAGTTATTTGCTTATTTGAATTAAGCCTTTTTCAATATCTTTGAAAAATGTCTGCATTTATTTGACAAAAGTACAACTTTTAAAGGATTTTTCAAATGTTCAATGTGATTCATGTGAAGTACCTGAGCTTGCCCTTCAGGTTATAGGACAAGAGAGTCATTCATAAGACAAAACATATTGCAGATTCGGACTGGGAAGACTTTGCTTTGCGACTGGCTGGCAACCAGTCCATTGTGCATCACATCTCTCGCCCGAGGTCAGCTGGAATATGCTCCAGCTCATCCGCGACCCTAATGAGGATAAGCGGTATAGAAGATGGAAAGATGAATGTATGGACAAATGGGATGCTTGGTAATAAGCTCAAGGTGTAGCCTCAATGAGTGGGATTTTTGGCCATATCTTGTGTGGTGGATTTACTTTAAATACCGGTTGACTGCCATTGTGCTAAGTCTCCAACCAAGTCCTCGAATCATGTTATACTATTGAAAAGAATAATTTCTAAACTTTAACTACATATACACCAAGCATTTACCATACATAACATACTGTCAAAGCTACTGCAGAAATGCAAAAAAAAAAGATGTTTGAAAGGCAATTACGTGCATGCTCTTCAAAATAGGAACGGCTACAAGAGACTTCCATTCTTTATATTGTTGAAAATGAAAGGATTATTAAAGTGACACTCATGTTGCCTATTTTGATTTTGTTTTGTAATTAGTACATCTAGATGTAACCTAGAGAGGAGGCAGGTCTATGGTTAATTCAGCAACTTCATTTTCAACTCACAGTAATTAGCATATAGCGATGCACCATGGAGGCATATAAAACGACAAAAGGATCTTATATTTCACAAAAGCCCATTAGGTAATTGTGACTGGTCATTGGGGAATATCTGTGACATTCCTGTTTCAGATGCAATAAATTTAATAGCGGTGCTCATGTGATAATTAGAATCACTCAACCTTCCCCGTTGATAGTGAAGGCAACTATAATTCAACCGACCACCTTTCGGACCCTCGAAGATAAGTACCCTGAAGTAAGTAAGACGCCGCCTTGAATGCCCCTTTTAATAACTTGGGCCATGTATCAAGTTCTATGCACATTACAGCCGTACGGATCTCAATTGTACAGAAGAAAATGACGTGTTTGAGTGGTCCAATTGTAACAATGATAAAGGACGCTACCCGAGAAGGAAGTCCCAAATGCTATTTTAAGTTCATCAGAGAAGAAAGAATATAGTGTTGGTTAAAATCAGATAAAACAAAGACCGTTGATACTTTCGAAAGCTGTCTTGGGAGAGACTTAAATATTGAGTATCAATAGTCGAAAGAAACCGAGTAATCCTTCAACATAGTGGTGCTAATTTAAGTGCCTGAAGCTGAGATAAGTTCCCACATTGGACATGCAGGGGTCTTATTACCTTAACACCCCTATGTAATGAAGCATGAAACTCAGCAAATGGACACACACACACACACACACCACGTGGCTAAAGAGATCGACTGCCCCTTCTCCAGACCTCCCATGCCATTTGAATGCAATACAAACATCCAGTAGATGTAGATTATACATGTCATTTTCTTGAGGTCATGCTACTGGTAATACACTTTAATAGACACACTTAAGCAACAGTTTAGCAATGAGCATATCCTTTCTTTCTTCTTCATCCCCTCCTGAATTATTTTATATTCATTACTCCCTCTCTCTCTCTCTCACACCTTTTATATTTTCCTCTAACATACAGCTGTTGAGTCTAGGCAGTCAAGGTGATCTTGTCTAAGGCCAATTAGCCCACCCTCCCTTTTCATCGTGCCCACAATGGAAAACACTCAGGAAGAAAAGCAAGTTTTACTCCATAAACATGCCTGGCATGAGGACAGAAATCAATAGTCACTCATGTAATTCACTTTGCGGTAGATAATGGTAGAGATAAGGGTAGGAGGAGGAATTAATGAGTCTTTGACCAATGAGATAAGGAAAACAGGCATGGACTATGTCTCATCAGAACATTGCTGACAATCCATGAAAAGCAAATCTACATCTTAATATATAGGTTTGTTATACTACACTGAACATTACTGAAAGGAAATCAAGAGTCATCTTCCTGGGATGATTTTATATTTCACTTAAAAACTAATTATGCTTTGACAGGTTCTGACTCGGTCAGAACATATTACTCCAGTCCTAAAAGCTTTACATTGGCTCCCAATAAAGCTTTTGGTTAGCTTTTAAAATTCTGCTGCTGGTCGATAAATCACTGAATGGTTTGCGTCCTGAATGTGAATATCAACCCAGTAGGGCTCTGAGATCTGTTGACTGGTCAATTATGCAGTTCAATGTAAATATGTGAAGCTGCATTTAGATGCTATGCTGCACGCAAATGGAATAATGTGAAAAATTTTGCATATAGTACATTCTAGAATCTTTTTTCAGCTACCTTTTTTTTCTCTGTTTTGCTTTGGAATGTTCACTGTTGTCTTTGTAAATGCTTGTGGGCGATGTGGAGCTTTTGTGTGAGTTGTCGTCTGTATTAAATGTGCTACATAATTAAAACTGCCTTGCCTCGCATACAAAATGATCAACGAAGAAATGTTCTGCCTTTTTACTTTTTTTTGTTTGTAAGGACAGCTTGAAGTCAATGTGCAAACTGTCTTCTGGGGTAGTGTCAAAAATAGAACACTGCCAGAGTGTCACTGTGTAAATGTCCGTAAGCCAAAATAAACGCATATTTTGTGTCGAAGATTTTTATGCTTACAATTATCTCACGGCGCACGACTGCAACGGCTGTGTAAAGGTGAAGTACGGTCAAGGTAATATTTCAATTTCTGCCTAAAAGGGAAAAAGGGAATAAATCTTGGCACTACTATTAGGCCTCTGATGTGCTAATTTAATCTGAACGCGGTTTGAAAGTGGCTTCTCTCACTTGTAGCTCACCTCTAGCCTACTTTATATCTGCTGGGTATGCTCAGGAATTGTTTGTGTATGTCAGTGATAAGATAGGTGGCACGGTGGACGACTGGTTTGCACGATGGCCTCACAGTGAGAGACAGCATCGGCCGTGGGTTCAATCCCGCCTCCGGCCATCCTGTCTAGAGTTTGCATGTTCTCCCCGTGCTTGCGTGGGTTACCTCTGGGTACTCTGGTTTCCTCCCACATTCCAAAAACATGCATGGCAGGCCGATTGAACACTCTAAATTGCCCCTAGGTATGAGTGGGAGCGTGGATGGTTGTTCGTCTCTGTGTGCCCTGCAATTGGCTGGCAACCAGTTCAGGGTGTCCCCTGCCTACTGCCCGAAGATAGCAGGGATAGGCTCCAGCACCCCCTGCGACCCTAGTGAGGAGTAGCGGTACCGAAGATGGATGGATGGAGTGCTAAGATACTTGCCTCACAAGGCACTCTCCATTCTGCTATCCAAAAGCTGCTTTGGGAATACTAATCAAATACTTGTATAACCAGTGTAAATTATGCCAATAATCTTGCATTTTTATCAATAATTTAAACTGTAACCATACCGCAAACTACAATCCCAAAACAGTTTGAGGAAAATTAAAATTTTAGATCATTATTTTAGAACATTATCCTTACAAACAAATGGCTTTCGGATGATTTGATGTCATTGCTCTGGGTGTGCATGTTTAAATACACATGAAGTAAAGACTCTCCGTACCTTCCACTTGCAAACGAGGACAACAACAACATATCATCGCTGTCCGGTGAAAAAGACTGATGTCCATTTTTTTCCCCATAATTTACTTTTAAGTGAATGGAGTTTCAATGTTACAAACATCCCATTAATCGAAAATGTTGAGAAATTACAAAATTGGACGTGTTTCTCAGAGGACAGCAACAATATAAAGCTTGTCTCTCAATCAAAATGAATCATTTTGATGTGTTTCCTTGACACCAAATGAAAGAGCAAAAAAACAGTGAGTAGTTGAGTTCTTCAGCGAATAGTCTGCCTGCATTGAGGCTTGCCCGTATGTCTACCAGGTGCCTCAGGCTCTGGAGTTAACAAGGCAAGGGCTGT
The DNA here is from genome assembly GCF_059441095.1 of Idiotropiscis lumnitzeri. Classification (NCBI taxonomy): domain Eukaryota; kingdom Metazoa; phylum Chordata; class Actinopteri; order Syngnathiformes; family Syngnathidae; genus Idiotropiscis; species Idiotropiscis lumnitzeri. Next base: position 19,551,530 of record NC_142401.1, on the reverse strand, counting down.
CATGACCTGGTGGTGTGGTTACGTCCTTGCACCTCAGCTACTTCTCCCCATTCAAGAAGAGTTTCTCTGCAGAGTGGCAGCTTGCCTCGAATGTGGATCATTTTCATGCTGTGTTGGACGAGGTGAGGTCCATCTTGCGGGACTGTCTCCTACCTGCCTCTACTGCAGTGTTGGGTTCGTATGTCCCGCCAATGCTGTTACGTTCCTAGGATGATGACTAACTGACTGCCTTTAAGTCTTGTTTCCAGGGAGCCTGTCACCCCATCCTGTGTGAGGAGCTCTTTGTGGCAGCTATGTATGATACTGCTGCGGATGGCTGAGATTCAATGCCTGATGCTGAGCCCGCCGTGCCTTCCTTCAACGTGTGACTGGCCGAGACTCTTCGGCAAGGTGTGTGGTGCCCTTCCTCTTAAATGTCAAGTGACAGATGACCTTACAAGGTTCTATATTGCTGGTGAGTATGCTGGTCATATTTGTAGCTCCTTTACTCACCTTATGTTCGCTGTCTCACTTGGCCTGCAGGGAGGCAAAGTAGCAGCTGGCATGTTCTTCAGTGATGCTGCCTTTGACTTCTTGGCTAGTAAACTACCGTGCGTTGAGTTTCCTGGTTCAGGCACACTGCCAGGTTTGGTTGACTCAGTCACACTTGTCAGAGCCCTCTTGGCGGGCTCTACAAAGTGTCCCCTGTGGCTCCTGGGCATCTTTTCGGCTGCCATGTGGGTGCTCTGCAGGTCAGTGTGGGCCTGTGAGACAAGACTACAGGTTTTGAGCCCTACTAGGAACTTCGCCACCCTAGTGTTTCTAGGTTCCCCTCTACTATTACTGTTCCTGGCCTCTACATCAGTTCCGGCCTACAGGGAGCTATGGTCCCCAGCAGCCTCCACTGAGACGTGCCTACTGTTCAGTCCCGGTCTGTGGCTCCTTGTCCCTCCAGGAGCCCTATTGTTATTTCTATTATTAATGCTTATATTATTGCTCATTGATGTGGGCATTTTACTAACCTTTTCACTCACGAACTGAACTGTTCATAAATAATACACAACATGAAGATAAAATCATTATATCTGACAGTAAATAGTTTTTTTATAGTATATGTCCTGGAAGTCCAAAAACAGTTTAAATGAATATGAAAGGATTTTTTCAACTATTTAATGTTCCAGTCAATCCAGTGGAGATAATTGTGTCCCAGAATGAGGTTGACATGCCGTGTTAACACAGACTACATTTACATGCAGTCAATATTCGGTTGAGTAAAGGGGATCATCCCGCCAGGATGGTCAATTTCTTGAAAACAAGTTAAATTTGTTTTAGTTTTTTTCCAATTTATTTATTTATTTATTTTTTTAATCGACAAAAGTATATTGGTTTGCAAACGGCTGCAGTGCAAGTATGGGATGGGCCTCTTGCGGGCGCTGATGACCAGCAAACGGGCAAACAAATGAGATGTGTGTGCCGACGGCAGCCTTTCCAATCCCAGTGACTTTCCGCAGAGAAAAGTGGGATGTAGCGCACTCTTACAATTATATCAATTTGTTTTGGAGAAATCAATACAAAACCTTAAATCTCCTTAAACAACCAACAGTTGCCAACGGGGTTTGTGTGTGCGTTCATGCACTTGTCTGCTTCAGTCTGTGTAAGTGAAAATGTTTGACTTTGAATCGGTGATCATCCTCTTTGATCATATGAGCTCACATTTATCTGAAAATAATGTCTAGAACAAGTTTTCACAAGTTGAACTGGACAAGAGTAGTAATTTTATTGGTGTTCAATTGCCGTTTCAGACAACAGAACTGACAAACCACGTAATATTGCAACGCTTCCCTCCCTGCTGTGACATGGACAGCTGGGATGGAAAAAAGTAGCAAGTCGCGCTTCAAAAGCAGGTGTGCCTATTTGTCTTGGGTCTTGAGTCTTTTCAGGGGGAGCAATTTAGTACTGATGTCATTTTTACCTTAAAGATCAAAATAAATATTCGGAAAAAACGTTTTATATGCGTGAGTGGGGAGTTACCCCTGTATACAAAACAATCGGAGTATCCTGATTTGAAGAGCAATGCACCAATGTTGTGACGCAAATAGACACAATCTCTGCTTCTTACTTTTTAAGTCAATAAAACACATTATATTAATTTCATTCAGCACACTAATAAAGCAGTCAGTTTATTCCTCGGCCCAAAAATAAGGTTACTGCTTCTGAATTTCACCATGTCTATGTATATCTATTTGTGTATTTCTGGTAGGTTGCAAGCGAGGTATCGCACATACAATTACATCTAGTACTCAAAAGACCACTATTTCTTGCAGATAGAGAATGCATAGAACACAAACCATGTTTACATGGCCTTTCAAAAACTGAATATTGCCAATACTCGGGTTTGGAAAAGGTTATTGATTGCATGCAAACATCAATAAAGTCAGACACAGTTACCGCAATGATGAGAAGAGCCAATTCAAAACCATATTAAAAACCGTTCAAAACAATACACATGTACAACCATGCGCACTGTGTGCAACTAAATCAATAATTCTCGAGGTGTGCCCTTGCACAGTGGTGATGAGATGAATGATAAAAATTCGACAGCAGATTAGTTGTGCGAGGTGAGGATAATTTGCTCTGCATGTAGAAGCGCTTGTGTAAACCCAGGAGATGATCCATGATCTGATTCATATTCATATTACATGATACAGGAGCGGGTCAATGATTTTAACCCATGTGCTGAATAAAATCGACTCTTTGGAAAGGGCATGAAGGAAATTGTGAAAACAACAAAAAGCATCGGTTTGCTTAAGTTTCTTCTAGAACTAGAATGTGACAGCCACTCCCATGTCCTTGTGAAAGCCCAGAGTGTCATTGCAGTCCTTAACGATAGTCTCTATTAATTAATCAATAGACAACAGGCAGGAGAAGAGCGGCAGTAAATGCAGTTCAGCATTTCTAGAGTGAAACACATCCATTGTCAGGAAGTGAAACTCATTACCTGATGTTTAGTTATACATACTGCATACACATAAGGTTCATGGACCTACATTATGCTGAAGTGGTTTCTTTCAGTCAGTCAATCCACATTACCAGTCAAGGAAAACAACTCGCTCCACTCATTGCCACGTCTTCAAGAATATTGAAAAGTTCAGCCGTTGTTGATTTAACATCTCATGGAATTGTTTGTGTTTGTGAATATAGCATACATTTAAGGCACAGTGAGAAGAAACAGCGGCACAGTAATATTCAACACTGACAACGCAAAGTAAATATTAGCTAATGGGCATGTGAACATAATCTCTAATAAAAAAAATCTAGCAACCTGAGTTGAAGTCTTAAAGCGTGATGAATTCCTGCAATCAAAGACAGCACTTAAAATATACACACACTAAGGACTCGCTAATTTGAGCTCATCAATAGTCCTTTACATACGGTCATTAATTACTCAGCACCTATTTGTTTCTCAACGTAATCTTGCAATAGACAGAACAGCAATACATATACTCAATTTGTTGCAAACGCTCAGTGAAAAGACTCCTAAATTTTATTAGTAACAAAGTTATATGCAACCAAGAAAAATCTGCTGTCCAATATTCCACACCATGCACAGGTAGATTTGTGAGAACAGAATGAGTTTATAGAGTAAGGTTGAGTCGGAGTGCTGAGTATGATGGATGTTCTCAGCCACGAGAGGATTTCTATGGTTAAGGAAATAATCTTAATTTACCATTTTACTTCAGAGCTCCGGCAACAAGAGTTGGTGAAGCATTTTTCATCTCTCCCATGAAAGCAACAACTGAGTCGACGCTAGACAATTTTGTGATCTACTGCTCAGCAAAAGGATGGGAGCAGCAGCACATAGAGAACTGCTTACAAACAACTTTGTCTCACTGGCCATTGACAAATTCACATTTTATATATATATATATATCTATATATATACATAACAAAATTAAAATTACTTGTGATATAATATTTAGAGTGGAGAAATCTACATCACCACTGTTGTTGACGATGTTTTCAAAGTTACCTTTAAATAATCAGGACTTTTCTATTCTGATGTACCAAGGTGGCGCAGACACAATTGGTCACCTAGGAGTTGCGCTTTCTAGGATTGTCTTTGTGATTTTTGGCGACCCTATGCCGCTTGATTGTGAGAGAAGAGCTGCTAAGCATTACAGAGTCTACTCTATGACTTTTTTCACCATCCTACCCAAACCAACAAAGTTTTTCAGCGATAATTGCTGATGGAGCGACTGCACTATACGGAGCGTGGAGATGCCGCAGGGAAAAAAGGGGGAGGTGCAAGGATTCCAAACACCGCTCCTGACGATTCATCTTGCTAACCTACGTTCTCTGCCAAACCAGATGGATGAACTTCTTCTCCTCTCAAGGACCAAAAAAACCATTGCACGTTCTGCCGCACTGTGCTTCACCGAAACATGGCTCAACGATTATGCCCTGGACATCACGATCCACCTACCTTCCGTCTAAACCAGGCAGAGAACGAATCACCGAACTAACAGGAAGTCAAAATGTGGCGGAATATGCTTCTATATCAACAAGAAATGATGATGTCATGGAGCAACAACACACACTGCCGCCCGGACTTGGAGTCGCTTTTTCTAAACTGGAAGCCATTCTAAATCAAATACAATAAATTTTTATTCATATAGCACTTTTCATACATAAAATGCAGCTCAAAGTGCTGTAAAACAAAAACATCCCAATTACAACAAAAAAATAAACCCACAGCCACCCACCCAACATAAACACAAGACACATCCACATGCATGCCTGTACCTGCATACACACAGAACACTCATATTCAAACAACCTGATATACTGTCTTAATAGAAAGAGAAGGCACAGAGAAACCATATGAGGAAAGCTCATATAGACCTCAGGGTCCGCGAGGATTGATATGAGAAGAGAAGGTCGGATAAACAAGATGGCCCAAGACCGTTAAAACATTTAAAAACTAATAGAAGCTCTTTAAAATTAATCCTGAAACACCGCGTGTTTTATCCTCCTTTGTATTTGCCAGTGTTGACTTCCCACCACAAGCAAAGGCTAACTCGGCGCTACAAAGTCTGGCTGACCAAGTAAACAAACTCGGGCGAAAGCACCCAGAATCAATTTTCATCATTCTTGGTTATTTTCATAGAGCACAACTAAACCATGAGCTAACCAGATACAATCAGCACATTGATTGTGACAGTGAAGGCAAAACTCTGGACCATTGCCTACACAACACTTAAAGACTCATACTGGTCTGTTGCCCACACAGCAGTGGGCTTGTCTGATCACTCTCAATCACACTTAATCCCAATATAGAGACTAAAACTGAAATGGCTGTTAAAACTGTAAAAATGACTGACCAATGATGCAAAGCTGGCTTTTCAGGAATGTTTGGATTACACTGACTGGGTGTCTTTGAAACATACACCAACACTGTAAGATCATATATAAGTTTCTGTGTGGACGTGTCTCCCAACAAAGACTTTCTGTACGTTCGGCAATAACAAGCCATGGTTCACTGCCAAACTCAGCCAATTTAGAAAAGCAAAAAAGGCCGCCTTTAGAAGACGGGAACTATACAAACGAGCCCGTAACCAGTTGGCAAATGAAATTAACATCGCTGAGAGAAGCTATACAGAAAGGCTAACAACACAGTTTTCTGCTAACGACTCTGCGTCCATGTGGAATGGCCTGAAATCACTTACTAACTACAGGCAACCATCCCCCCAACCAGTGAACAGGCTGACGATCTGAACATGTTCTACTGCAGATTTGAACAGGACAACTACACCGACTCACTGCCACCACAAGCAACTACCACATTCACATTTTTCCCCCAGCCCTGGAAATTCAGGAACAGGACGTGAGATGGCTCTTCAAGCTGCAGAAAATCAAGGAGGCTGCAGGGCCGGATGGGGTGTCGACCTCCTGCCCAAAGTCTGCGCTGACCATCTGGTACCGGTCTTCACTCAGATCTTCAACCGATCCCTTGACCAGCGCATGGTCCCATCTTGCTTCAGTCTACCATCATCCCAGTCCCCAAGAAACCTTTAACATTAAAACCGAATGAGTACAGGCCTGTAGGTCTGACATCTGTGGTCATGAAGTCCTTCGAACGCCTTGTGCTTGATCACCTAAAGAACATCACCGGACCCCTACTGCACCCCCTGCAGTTTGCCTACCGGGCAAACAGGTCCGTGGATGACGCAGTCAACATCGGGCTGCACTACATTCTGGAGGACCTTGGTGGCTCAGGGACCTACACGGGAATACTATTTGGGGGATTCAGCTCTGCATTCAATACATCATCCCAGAACTACTCTCCTCCAAGTTTCTCCTGCTCAACGTGTCTCCCACCATCTGCCAGTGGATCCACAGCTTTCTGACAGCAACACGCACAACCAGCACTGGGGCCGCTCTTCTCCATCTACACAAAAGACTGCTCCTCTATATATCCTGATGGCAAACTCCTGAAGTCTGTGGACAGCTCCTCAGGCATCGCCCTCATCAAATACGGTGACGAGTCTGCGTACCAACAAGAAGTGGAGCAGCTGGTGCACTGCATTTGTACACTTAATGGTGCAACGATTCTCTGCATCATCTGCACAACTGGTGTAGTATTGTATTATTGCGCCACGAATCACTTTATCTCAGCTCTTATACCTAAAATTGTTGCACAGCTGTCATTGGGGTGGTATCTCGACATCACAGAACGATCTTCGATACATATGTTATGTCTTTGTTTATCATAGTTACCTGTTACTGTAATACTAGTGTAGCTCATACTGTTGGATACAATTTCCTTGTGTGTTTTATATACCTGGCCAATAAAGATTATTCTTATTCTGAATTATTGCTAGTATCTCCTTTTATTGTGTTGTCTATTCTTACAAGAGACTTTCTGAATCAAAAGCCCAGCTGCAGTTTTAATTCAGTCACTCAAGATATGTCGACGTAAAAACGGGCATATCCTTATTTTCATGCTGATTTGGTTCATCTTTCAGCCCCATACTAAGAGAATTTCCTTTGACTCTCACTAATTCTCTCTAAGTATATCATATTCACATCTAAGGTCCTTTAGAGTGTTCAGTGAACCTGACATGCTAATTTTTGGAATGAGAGCTGCAAATGCAGCACAGGGAGAAAAATCAAAGCATGATGAAGACATGCAGACTCCACTCAGCATGCAACCCTCAACAGTTAAAAAAGATATTGGAAAAAGCTATTTTCAACTCCAAGGAGACTAATCAGTGTTTGACATCACTGAAGAGGCATATACACACTACTACTGTACTTTCATCCAATGGTGTACTTATATTGACCAATGCTGTATTTTGTTTACCATTGCAGTATTCTTATTATTGCAGTATTTTTTTATCATTGCAGTACTTTTGTCATTGCAGTATTTTTTATAATTGCAGCATTTTTATTTATTTCCCCTCTGTACCATGGACAGACATTAGGAGTGTTTCCTTACACTTGTATATGTTGTGGGATGTAAGTGTGTATATACGTGGAGATTTGTTTATATACGTATATACTGTGTGTATTTCCAAAGGTTTGCTTTTTCTGAATGTCTGCTGCTGATGTTATACAAGGCTACATTACGCCGCCATCCTCTGTGTGATCTATATCTTTGCTGCTGTAACACTGCAAATTTTCCCATTGTTGGACTAATAAATGGCATCTTATTATATAGTGTGTACCTGTCGAGCAATCTGAATATGGGCCTGTACATTATTTGGTAATGCATGTTAGCTTCCTGTTCATTACTTTGCAGAAAACTTTTTGGATGGTGGAGAATGCACTATAAAATGAAATGTTATTCCAGAATTGACTAGAACTATGGAAATGCAGAGATTCAAAAAATCCTACATTGATTTCATAGCAGTCGCTTTTTAAGCTCAACATCAGCCCTACAATGACTTACGGAAATCGATATTGTAATCTGAAAAACAAACCCAACCAGAAATTTCAACCAGACCATCATTACCTCTTCTTGCTTGATGGTTTTTGGAGGCTCACAAATTCCTATGAATTCACTGCAGCCCACTGTTGCAAATTTGAATATTATCATAGTGAAAGGTTGCAGACAAACTGTATTTCAACAATAAAGACAGAAATAATAATAATAAAAAAAAAAGAAAGCTAACCACTACACACGCAGTTTTACAGGACAGCTAGGGGTGACAGCAACCACCTGTAGCAAATGCCTTTACCCCCAGTAGCGACCCCAGACTATTAGCAATGAAAATAACAACACAAAATCTTACATTTTATTATAATTGTTCCTTACATTGTCAGTTTTGTGTGTATAAGAAGTGTGTTTACAATTAGAACAGCCCCAATGGCCTCCGCCGCTCTTTTTCAAAAAGAAATGGTTGCATCCTACCAAAGCCACCAATTAAATCATGTGCGTTGCAGGGGGGAGAGATGAAAAACAAACAGGACCGTGACCCTTGAGGAACAGGTTTGAAGACCCCTGGTGTAGAAGATCAGTAGGTGTGTGTTTTGTCGACTGCAAGTAAAGCAATGTACTCAGGTTTTCCCAGAGAAAATTGCACTGGCCTTCCCGCTATGCTTTTGTTAGACCTCCTTGGGTGCAAGGCCTCATTGCTCCGTGGCTATATCACTGGTCGAGTAAACCGGGGGTCGTGAGTTTGATTCTCAATGAGGCCTGATGGCTGGGTGGATGAACATTAATCGCGAATAATCAGAAAGATCATCAGTAAGTGAGTAATGAACCTCATCATTTAAACCATGTGCATTGCAAAAGGTATAAATGAAAAACAAGCAAGACCTTGACCCACGCGGAACAGGATTGAAGACTCCTGGTGTAGAAGATCAATGAGAACGCATTTTGTCGACTGCGAGTAAAGCAACATACTCGGGTTTTCCCTAAAATAATTTTAGAGTAGAATCCGCAATGCTTTTGTAGGCTTGTTAAAAAAAATGCAGTAAATCAGAGGTCGTGAGTTAAATTCCCCTCTGAGGCCTGATCCCAAGCTAAGAAATTGGTTTTATGTATGGTAATTGGGGCATCAAAACTACCAGTATAGGTCGAGCATCTGCAGATGTGTTCTTTACCTGTAGTGAGTCAAGCAATATACTTGGTTTTGCTCTGAAGAAATTGCAGCGTGAACTCTCCTGACCGCTGCGCTTTTGTAAGCTCGTTAAAGAAATGCAAATGACATACCTGATCCACGGCCTCATCGCTCAGTGGTTTGAGCACTGGTCTAATGAACCAGTGTTTGTGAGTTCAAATCCCACTGATTCCTGATGACAGGATGGGCCACAGATAATCAGTGAGGTACTCAGAAGCTAGCTACCAATCCTCATCGTGTGTGTGCAACAGGGAGTCATGGAAAACAGGCAGATCGTTAACAAAAAGGTTTGCGGCAGCCTGAAGTGCAAGGCCTCATAACTCAGTGGTTAGAGCACAGGTAACCTGTGTTTGTGAGTTCAAATCTCTCTGAGCCCTGATGGAAGGATGGGCCACAGAGAATCAGCAAAGTCGGCAGATGCTATCTAACAATTCTCATCGTGTGTGAAGCAGCAGGGAGTGATGGGGACAAAAGGCAGGGGCCAGGCACTCGAAAAAGACTGAAGACTTTTGGTGTAGACGATCAGCAGGTGTGTGTTTTGTCTACTGCAAGTAAAGCAATGTCCTCTGGTTTTCATTGAAAAAAATTGTCGTTCCCTTCCCGCTATGCTTTTGTTAGATCATTAACAAAATGCTAGTGGTACCCTTTGGCGCTTGTTCTCGTAAACCAATTGTCGTGTGTTCAATTCTCACTGGGGCCTGTTGACTGACAATCAGCAAGGGGTGCTAAAGTTAGATAATCATTATAATTCAAACCATATACACAGTTGCAGGGGGAGATGGAAAACAGGCAAAATGCAAGTCTTCCAGGAAAAGTTATCAAAACAACTCTCTTAGAAGATATGTTTTCTCTGCTGTGAGTCAAGCTAAGTGCTTCACTTTTTATCTGAGGAAAGATTTCAACTTTCGGTTGTGCTTTTGTTGGCTCGTTAATAAAATTGCTAACGGTATCAAAATATACATGGCTGCATAGCTCAGTGGTTCGAACACTGGTCTAGTAAACCAGTTGTTGTAAATTTAATTCCCACAGAGTCCTGATGGCAGGATGAGCTGCTGATAAGCAGTGAGGTTGGCAGAAGCTAGCTACCAATCCTCATCTGTGTGTGCAACAGGGAGTGATGAACCAGCGGTCGTGAGTTCAATTCTTGTTGAGCCCTGATGGCTGGATGCACAGCAGATAATCTGCAACGTCCGCGGATCCGACAGACCACTCCTTGCGTTCTGATCACGTGTGTCGCTGCAGGGAGACATTGATAATTGGTGCAATACGGGCCTTTGAAGAGAAGTCCTGAAGAACCAGGTTGAAGGCGATCTGCAGGTGTTTCTCTTTGTCTGCTGCGAGTCAAGCATATAAGTTCTGTTTTTCACTGAGAAATACTTTTGTGCTTTTGGGTTGGCTCGTTAATAAAAATGCCAACTGTATCAACATATACGTGGCCTCATAGCTCAGTGGTTAGACCACTGGTCTCGTAAACCAGGGGTCGTGACTTCAATTCTCACTGAGGCCTGATGGGAGACAGCACACAAAGAAATAAATGAGATGAACCATTTGCTTTGCATTTGTCGGCTCGTTAACAAAAATGCATCTGGTAGGATGGTATGCCAGGCGTCATAACTCAGTGGTTAGAGTACTGGTCTTGTACACCAGTGGTTGTGAGTTCAATTCTCACTGTGGCCTAATGGCTGAGTTCCGCAATTTCCGCAGAAGCTAGATGCCAGTCCTTTGGTTCAGGTCATGTGTGTCGTTTTAGGGAGACATTGATAGTAAGGACAATACAGGCCTTCGAAGAGAAGTCCTGAAGAACCATGTTGTAGAAGATCTGCAGGTGTTTCACTTTGTCTGCTGCGAGTCAAGCATATAGCTCAATTTTTCACCCCTACTTTTGTGCTTTTGGGTTGGCTCGTTTATAAAAATGCCAACGGGTTAGCATATTCATGGCCTCATAGCTCAGTGGTTAGAGCACTGGTCTAGTAAACCAGGGGTTGTGAGTTCAATTCTCACTTTGGCCTGATGCATGACATATTATCTGAAATGTATGCGGAAGCTAGAAACCAGTCCGTTGGTTCTGATCAAGTGTGTCGCTGCAGGGAGAGACTGATTATAGCTAAAATGCGGTCCTTCGAGGAGTTCTCCTGAAGAACCCTTTTGTAGTAGATCTGCAGGTGTTTATAGCTCATTAATTAGAGGACTGGTCTAGTAAACCCGGGATCGTGAGTTCTATTCTCACTGAGGCCTGATGGATGGATGGATGGATGACACATTATCCGCAACATCTGCGGAAGCGAAAAACAAGTCCTTTGGTACAGATCATGTGCGTTGCTGCAGGGAGAGATTGTAAATAGCTACAATGCGGTCTTTCGAGGAGAAGTCCAGAAGAACCTTGTTATAGAAGATCTGCAAGTGTTTCTTTTTGTCTGCTGCGAGTCAAACGTATAGCTCAGTTTTTCTCTCATATGGTTTGTGCTTTTGGGTTGGCTCGTTTATAAAAAGCCAACAGTGTTAGCATATACATGGCCTCATAGCTCAGTGGTTAGAGCACTGGTCTAGTAAACCAGGGGTGGTGAGTTCAATTCTCACTGAGGCCTCATGGATGGATGGATGACTGATTATCCGCAATGTCTGCGGAAGCTAGTAATCAATTTATTCTGATCAAGTGTGTCGCTTGAGGGAGAGATTGATTATAGCTAAAATGCGGTCCTTTGAGGAGTTCTCCTCAAGAACCCTGTTGTGGAAGATCGGCAGGTGTTTCTTTTTGTCTGCTGCGAGTCAAGCAATGTGCTCGGTTTTTCACAAAGAAAATAAAGTAACAATTTGCTTTGCTTTTGTCGGCTCGTTAACAAAAATGCATAGGGTAGAGCTCTATGCCAGGCTTCATAGCTCAGTGGTTAGAGTACTGGTCTTGTAAACCAGTGGTCGTGAGTTCTATTCTCACTGTGGCCTGATGGCTAGATCGATGACAGATAGTTTATAAAAAGCCAACGGTGTTAGCATATACATGGCCTCATAGCTCAGTGGTTAGCGCACTGGTCTAGTAAACCAGGGGTCGTGAGTTCAATTCTCACTGAGGCCTCATGGATGGATGGATGACTGATCATCCGCAACGTCTGCGGAAGCTAGAAACCAGTCCTTTTGTTCTGATCAAGTGTGTCGCTACAGGGAGAGATTGATTATAGCTAAAATGCGGTCCTTCGAGGAGTTCTCCTCAAGAACCCTGTTATAGAAGATATGCAGGTGTTTCTTTTTTTTCTGCTGCGAGTCAAGCAATGTGCTCGGTTTTTCACAAAGAAAAAAAAGTACATTTGCTTTGCTTTTGTTGGCTCGTTAACAAAAATGCATAGGGTAGCGATCCATCCCAGGCTTCATAGCTCAGTGGTTGGAGTACTGGTCTTGTAAACTAGTGGCCGTGAGTTCAATTCTCACTGAAGCCTGAAGGCTGGATGCATGACAGGTAAACTGCAACATCTGCACTATCTTGAAACTAGTCCTTTGGTTCTGATCATGTGTGTCCCTCCTGGGAAAGGTTGTTAATAGCTACAACTAGGTCCTTCGAGGACAAGTCCAGAAGAACCCTGTTGTAGAAGATCTGCAAGTGTGTCTTCCTGTCTGCTGTGACTCAAGCAATCTGCTCGATTTTTCACTGAGAATAAAAATATTAAGAATTTGCTAAGCTTTTCTTGGCTCGTTAACAAAAATGAATAAGGTAGGAATCTATGCAGGGCTTTGTAGCTCATTAATTAGAGCACTGGTCTAGTAAACCCGGGATCGTGAGTTCTATTCTCACTGAGGCCTGATGGATTGATGGATGGATGACAGATTATCCGCAACATCTGCGGAAGCTAAAAACAAGTCCTTTGGTACGGATCATGTGCGTTGCTGCAGGGAGAGATTGTAAATAGCTACAATGCGGTCTTTCGAGGAGAAGTCCAGAAGAACCTCGTTGTAGAAGATCTGCAAGTGTTTCTTTTTGTCTGCTGTGAGTCAAGCAATGTGCTCGGTTTTTCACTGAGAAAAAAAAATTCACAATTTGCTTTGCTTTTGTTAGCCCATTAACAAAAATGTATTGGGTAGGAAGGTATATCAGGCTTCATAGCTCAGTGGTTAGAGTACTGGTCTGGTAAGCCAGTGGTCGTGAGTTCAATTTTCACTGAGGCCTAATGGCTGGGTACCCGACAGCTTATTCGCAAAGTCTGCGGAAGCAAGATACTAGTCATTTGGTTCAGGTCATGTGTGTCATTTTCGGGAGACAGTGAAAGTAGGTGCAATCCAGGCTTTCGAAGAAAACTCCGGAAGAACCATGTTGTAGAAGATCTGCAGGTGTTTATCTTTGTCTGCTGCGAGTCAAGCGTATAGCTCAGTTTTTCACTCATATGGTTTGTGCTTTTGGGTTGGCTCGTTTATAAAAAGCCAACGGTGTTAGCATATACATGGCCTCATAGCTCAGTGGTTAGAGCACTGGTCTAGTAAACCAGGGGTCGTGAGTTCAATTCTCACTGAGGCCTCATGGATGGATAGATGGATGGATGACTGATTATCCGCAACGTCTGCGGAAGCTAGAAACCAGTCCTTTTGTTCTGATCAAGTGTGTCGCTGCAGGAAGAGATTGATTATAGCTAAAATGCGGTCCTTCGAGGAGTTCTCCTCAAGAACCCTGTTGTAGAAGATCTGCAGGTGTTTCTCTTTTTCTGCTGCGAGTCAAGCAATGTGCTAGGTTTTTCCCAAAGAAAAAAAAAGTACATTTGCTCTGCTTTTGTTGGCTCGTTAACAAAAATGCATAGGGTAGCGATCTATCCCAGGCTTCATAACTCAGTGGTTGGAGTACTGGTCTTGTAAACCAGGGGCCGTGAGTTCACTTCTCACTGAAGGCTGGATGCATGACAGGTAAACTGCAGCATCTGCGCAAGCTTGAAACTAGTCCTTTGGTTCTGATCATGTGTGTCCCTCCTGGGAAAGATTGTTAATAGCTACAAATAGGTCCTTCGAGGACAAGTCCAGAAGAACCCTGTTGTAGAAGATCTGCAAGTGTGTCTTCCTGTCTGCTGTGAGTCAAGCAATCTGCTTGATTTTTCACTGAGAATAAAAATATTAAGAATTTGCTAAGCTTTTCTTGGCTCGTTAACAAAAATGTATGAGGTAGGAATCTATGCAGGGCTTTGTAGCTCATTAATTAGAGCACTGGTCTAGTAAACCCGGGATTGTGAGTTCTATTCTCACTGAGGCCTGATGGATGGATGGATGGATGACAGATTATCCGCAACATCTGCGGAAGCTAAAAACAAGTCCTTTGGTACGGATCATGTGCGTTGCTGCAGGGAGAGATTGTAAATAGCTACAATGCGGTCTTTCGAGGAGAAGTCCAGAAGAACCTCGTTGTAGAAGATCTGCAAGTGTTTCTTTTTGTCTGCTGTGAGTCAAGCAATGTGCTCGGTTTTTCACTGAGAAAAAAAAATTAACAATTTGCTTTGCTTTTGTTAGCCCCTTAACAAAAATGTATTGGGTAGGAAGGTATATCAGGCTTCATAGCTCAGTGGTTAGAGTACTGGTCTTGTAAACCAGTGGTTGTGAGTTCAATTTTCACTGAGGCCTAATGGCTGGGTACCCGACAGCTTATTCGCAAAGTCTGCGGAAGCAAGATACTAGTCATTTGGTTCAGGTCATGTGTGTCATTTTCGGGAGACAGTGAAAGTAGGTGCAATCCAGGCTTTCGAAGAAAACTCCGGAAGAACCATGTTGTAGAAGATCTGCAGGTGTTTATCTTTGTCTGCTGCGAGTCAAGCGTATAGCTCAGTTTTTCACTCATATGGTTTGTGCTTTTGGGTTGGCTCGTTTATAAAAAGCCAACGGTGTTCGCATACACATGGCCTCATAGCTCAGTGGTTAGAGCACTGGTCTAGTAAACCAGGGGTCGTGAGTTCAATTCTCACTGAGGCCTCATGGATGGATGGATGACTGATTATCCGCAATGTCTGCGGAAGCTAGTAATCAATTTATTCTGATCAAGTGTGTCGCTTGAGGGAGAGATTGATTATAGCTAAAATGCGGTCCTTTGAGGAGTTCTCCTCAAGAACCCTGTTGTGGAAGATCGGCAGGTGTTTCTTTTTGTCTGCTGCGAGTCAAGCAATGTGCTCGGTTTTTCACAAAGAAAATAAAGTAACAATTTGCTTTGCTTTTGTCGGCTCGTTAACAAAAATGCATAGGGTAGAGCTCTATGCCAGGCTTCATAGCTCAGTGGTTAGAGTACTGGTCTTGTAAACCAGTGGTCGTGAGTTCTATTCTCACTGTGGCCTGATGGCTAGATCGATGACAGATAGTTTATAAAAAGCCAACGGTGTTAGCATATACATGGCCTCATAGCTCAGTGGTTAGCGCACTGGTCTAGTAAACCAGGGGTCGTGAGTTCAATTCTCACTGAGGCCTCATGGATGGATGGATGACTGATCATCCGCAACGTCTGCGGAAGCTAGAAACCAGTCCTTTTGTTCTGATCAAGTGTGTCGCTACAGGGAGAGATTGATTATAGCTAAAATGCGGTCCTTCGAGGAGTTCTCCTCAAGAACCCTGTTATAGAAGATATGCAGGTGTTTCTTTTTTTTCTGCTGCGAGTCAAGCAATGTGCTCGGTTTTTCACAAAGAAAAAAAAGTACATTTGCTTTGCTTTTGTTGGCTCGTTAACAAAAATGCATAGGGTAGCGATCCATCCCAGGCTTCATAGCTCAGTGGTTGGAGTACTGGTCTTGTAAACTAGTGGCCGTGAGTTCAATTCTCACTGAAGCCTGAAGGCTGGATGCATGACAGGTAAACTGCAACATCTGCACTATCTTGAAACTAGTCCTTTGGTTCTGATCATGTGTGTCCCTCCTGGGAAAGGTTGTTAATAGCTACAACTAGGTCCTTCGAGGACAAGTCCAGAAGAACCCTGTTGTAGAAGATCTGCAAGTGTGTCTTCCTGTCTGCTGTGACTCAAGCAATCTGCTCGATTTTTCACTGAGAATAAAAATATTAAGAATTTGCTAAGCTTTTCTTGGCTCGTTAACAAAAATGAATAAGGTAGGAATCTATGCAGGGCTTTGTAGCTCATTAATTAGAGCACTGGTCTAGTAAACCCGGGATCGTGAGTTCTATTCTCACTGAGGCCTGATGGATTGATGGATGGATGACAGATTATCCGCAACATCTGCGGAAGCTAAAAACAAGTCCTTTGGTACGGATCATGTGCGTTGCTGCAGGGAGAGATTGTAAATAGCTACAATGCGGTCTTTCGAGGAGAAGTCCAGAAGAACCTCGTTGTAGAAGATCTGCAAGTGTTTCTTTTTGTCTGCTGTGAGTCAAGCAATGTGCTCGGTTTTTCACTGAGAAAAAAAAATTCACAATTTGCTTTGCTTTTGTTAGCCCATTAACAAAAATGTATTGGGTAGGAAGGTATATCAGGCTTCATAGCTCAGTGGTTAGAGTACTGGTCTGGTAAGCCAGTGGTCGTGAGTTCAATTTTCACTGAGGCCTAATGGCTGGGTACCCGACAGCTTATTCGCAAAGTCTGCGGAAGCAAGATACTAGTCATTTGGTTCAGGTCATGTGTGTCATTTTCGGGAGACAGTGAAAGTAGGTGCAATCCAGGCTTTCGAAGAAAACTCCGGAAGAACCATGTTGTAGAAGATCTGCAGGTGTTTATCTTTGTCTGCTGCGAGTCAAGCGTATAGCTCAGTTTTTCACTCATATGGTTTGTGCTTTTGGGTTGGCTCGTTTATAAAAAGCCAACGGTGTTAGCATATACATGGCCTCATAGCTCAGTGGTTAGAGCACTGGTCTAGTAAACCAGGGGTCGTGAGTTCAATTCTCACTGAGGCCTCATGGATGGATAGATGGATGGATGACTGATTATCCGCAACGTCTGCGGAAGCTAGAAACCAGTCCTTTTGTTCTGATCAAGTGTGTCGCTGCAGGAAGAGATTGATTATAGCTAAAATGCGGTCCTTCGAGGAGTTCTCCTCAAGAACCCTGTTGTAGAAGATCTGCAGGTGTTTCTCTTTTTCTGCTGCGAGTCAAGCAATGTGCTAGGTTTTTCCCAAAGAAAAAAAAAGTACATTTGCTCTGCTTTTGTTGGCTCGTTAACAAAAATGCATAGGGTAGCGATCTATCCCAGGCTTCATAACTCAGTGGTTGGAGTACTGGTCTTGTAAACCAGTGGCCGTGAGTTCACTTCTCACTGAAGGCTGGATGCATGACAGGTAAACTGCAGCATCTGCGCAAGCTTGAAACTAGTCCTTTGGTTCTGATCATGTGTGTCCCTCCTGGGAAAGATTGTTAATAGCTACAAATAGGTCCTTCGAGGACAAGTCCAGAAGAACCCTGTTGTAGAAGATCTGCAAGTGTGTCTTCCTGTCTGCTGTGAGTCAAGCAATCTGCTTGATTTTTCACTGAGAATAAAAATATTAAGAATTTGCTAAGCTTTTCTTGGCTCGTTAACAAAAATGTATGAGGTAGGAATCTATGCAGGGCTTTGTAGCTCATTAATTAGAGCACTGGTCTAGTAAACCCGGGATTGTGAGTTCTATTCTCACTGAGGCCTGATGGATGGATGGATGGATGACAGATTATCCGCAACATCTGCGGAAGCTAAAAACAAGTCCTTTGGTACGGATCATGTGCGTTGCTGCAGGGAGAGATTGTAAATAGCTACAATGCGGTCTTTCGAGGAGAAGTCCAGAAGAACCTCGTTGTAGAAGATCTGCAAGTGTTTCTTTTTGTCTGCTGTGAGTCAAGCAATGTGCTCGGTTTTTCACTGAGAAAAAAAAATTAACAATTTGCTTTGCTTTTGTTAGCCCCTTAACAAAAATGTATTGGGTAGGAAGGTATATCAGGCTTCATAGCTCAGTGGTTAGAGTACTGGTCTTGTAAACCAGTGGTTGTGAGTTCAATTTTCACTGAGGCCTAATGGCTGGGTACCCGACAGCTTATTCGCAAAGTCTGCGGAAGCAAGATACTAGTCATTTGGTTCAGGTCATGTGTGTCATTTTCGGGAGACAGTGAAAGTAGGTGCAATCCAGGCTTTCGAAGAAAACTCCGGAAGAACCATGTTGTAGAAGATCTGCAGGTGTTTATCTTTGTCTGCTGCGAGTCAAGCGTATAGCTCAGTTTTTCACTCATATGGTTTGTGCTTTTGGGTTGGCTCGTTTATAAAAAGCCAACGGTGTTCGCATACACATGGCCTCATAGCTCAGTGGTTAGAGCACTGGTCTAGTAAACCAGGGGTCGTGAGTTCAATTCTCACTGAGGCCTCATGGATGGATGGATGACTGATTATCCGCAATGTCTGCGGAAGCTAGTAATCAATTTATTCTGATCAAGTGTGTCGCTTGAGGGAGAGATTGATTATAGCTAAAATGCGGTCCTTTGAGGAGTTCTCCTCAAGAACCCTGTTGTGGAAGATCGGCAGGTGTTTCTTTTTGTCTGCTGCGAGTCAAGCAATGTGCTCGGTTTTTCACAAAGAAAATAAAGTAACAATTTGCTTTGCTTTTGTCGGCTCGTTAACAAAAATGCATAGGGTAGAGCTCTATGCCAGGCTTCATAGCTCAGTGGTTAGAGTACTGGTCTTGTAAACCAGTGGTCGTGAGTTCTATTCTCACTGTGGCCTGATGGCTAGATCGATGACAGATAGTTTATAAAAAGCCAACGGTGTTAGCATATACATGGCCTCATAGCTCAGTGGTTAGCGCACTGGTCTAGTAAACCAGGGGTCGTGAGTTCAATTCTCACTGAGGCCTCAAGGATGGATGGATGACTGATCATCCGCAACGTCTGCGGAAGCTAGAAACCAGTCCTTTTGTTCTGATCAAGTGTGTCGCTACAGGGAGAGATTGATTATAGCTAAAATGCGGTCCTTCGAGGAGTTCTCCTCAAGAACCCTGTTATAGAAGATATGCAGGTGTTTCTTTTTTTTCTGCTGCGAGTCAAGCAATGTGCTCGGTTTTTCACAAAGAAAAAAAAGTACATTTGCTTTGCTTTTGTTGGCTCGTTAACAAAAATGCATAGGGTAGCGATCCATCCCAGGCTTCATAGCTCAGTGGTTGGAGTACTGGTCTTGTAAACTAGTGGCCGTGAGTTCAATTCTCACTGAAGCCTGAAGGCTGGATGCATGACAGGTAAACTGCAACATCTGCACTATCTTGAAACTAGTCCTTTGGTTCTGATCATGTGTGTCCCTCCTGGGAAAGGTTGTTAATAGCTACAACTAGGTCCTTCGAGGACAAGTCCAGAAGAACCCTGTTGTAGAAGATCTGCAAGTGTGTCTTCCTGTCTGCTGTGACTCAAGCAATCTGCTCGATTTTTCACTGAGAATAAAAATATTAAGAATTTGCTAAGCTTTTCTTGGCTCGTTAACAAAAATGAATAAGGTAGGAATCTATGCAGGGCTTTGTAGCTCATTAATTAGAGCACTGGTCTAGTAAACCCGGGATCGTGAGTTCTATTCTCACTGAGGCCTGATGGATTGATGGATGGATGACAGATTATCCGCAACATCTGCGGAAGCTAAAAACAAGTCCTTTGGTACGGATCATGTGCGTTGCTGCAGGGAGAGATTGTAAATAGCTACAATGCGGTCTTTCGAGGAGAAGTCCAGAAGAACCTCGTTGTAGAAGATCTGCAAGTGTTTCTTTTTGTCTGCTGTGAGTCAAGCAATGTGCTCGGTTTTTCACTGAGAAAAAAAAATTCACAATTTGCTTTGCTTTTGTTAGCCCATTAACAAAAATGTATTGGGTAGGAAGGTATATCAGGCTTCATAGCTCAGTGGTTAGAGTACTGGTCTGGTAAGCCAGTGGTCGTGAGTTCAATTTTCACTGAGGCCTAATGGCTGGGTACCCGACAGCTTATTCGCAAAGTCTGCGGAAGCAAGATACTAGTCATTTGGTTCAGGTCATGTGTGTCATTTTCGGGAGACAGTGAAAGTAGGTGCAATCCAGGCTTTCGAAGAAAACTCCGGAAGAACCATGTTGTAGAAGATCTGCAGGTGTTTATCTTTGTCTGCTGCGAGTCAAGCGTATAGCTCAGTTTTTCACTCATATGGTTTGTGCTTTTGGGTTGGCTCGTTTATAAAAAGCCAACGGTGTTAGCATATACATGGCCTCATAGCTCAGTGGTTAGAGCACTGGTCTAGTAAACCAGGGGTCGTGAGTTCAATTCTCACTGAGGCCTCATGGATGGATGGATGACTGATTATCCGCAACGTCTGCGGAAGCTAGAAACCAGTCCTTTTGTTCTGATCAAGTGTGTCGCTGCAGGAAGAGATTGATTATAGCTAAAATGCGGTCCTTCGAGGAGTTCTCCTCAAGAACCCTGTTGTAGAAGATCTGCAGGTGTTTCTCTTTTTCTGCTGCGAGTCAAGCAATGTGCTAGGTTTTTCCCAAAGAAAAAAAAAGTACATTTGCTCTGCTTTTGTTGGCTCGTTAACAAAAATGCATAGGGTAGCGATCTATCCCAGGCTTCATAACTCAGTGGTTGGAGTACTGGTCTTGTAAACCAGTGGCCGTGAGTTCACTTCTCACTGAAGGCTGGATGCATGACAGGTAAACTGCAGCATCTGCGCAAGCTTGAAACTAGTCCTTTGGTTCTGATCATGTGTGTCCCTCCTGGGAAAGATTGTTAATAGCTACAAATAGGTCCTTCGAGGACAAGTCCAGAAGAACCCTGTTGTAGAAGATCTGCAAGTGTGTCTTCCTGTCTGCTGTGAGTCAAGCAATCTGCTTGATTTTTCACTGAGAATAAAAATATTAAGAATTTGCTAAGCTTTTCTTGGCTCGTTAACAAAAATGTATGAGGTAGGAATCTATGCAGGGCTTTGTAGCTCATTAATTAGAGCACTGGTCTAGTAAACCCGGGATTGTGAGTTCTATTCTCACTGAGGCCTGATGGATGGATGGATGGATGACAGATTATCCGCAACATCTGCGGAAGCTAAAAACAAGTCCTTTGGTACGGATCATGTGCGTTGCTGCAGGGAGAGATTGTAAATAGCTACAATGCGGTCTTTCGAGGAGAAGTCCAGAAGAACCTCGTTGTAGAAGATCTGCAAGTGTTTCTTTTTCTCTGCTGTGAGTCAAGCAATGTGCTCGGTTTTTCACTGAGAAAAAAAAATTAACAATTTGCTTTGCTTTTGTTAGCCCCTTAACAAAAATGTATTGGGTAGGAAGGTATATCAGGCTTCATAGCTCAGTGGTTAGAGTACTGGTCTTGTAAACCAGTGGTTGTGAGTTCAATTTTCACTGAGGCCTAATGGCTGGGTACCCGACAGCTTATTCGCAAAGTCTGCGGAAGCAAGATACTAGTCATTTGGTTCAGGTCATGTGTGTCATTTTCGGGAGACAGTGAAAGTAGGTGCAATCCAGGCTTTCGAAGAAAACTCCGGAAGAACCATGTTGTAGAAGATCTGCAGGTGTTTATCTTTGTCTGCTGCGAGTCAAGCGTATAGCTCAGTTTTTCACTCATATGGTTTGTGCTTTTGGGTTGGCTCGTTTATAAAAAGCCAACGGTGTTCGCATACACATGGCCTCATAGCTCAGTGGTTAGAGCACTGGTCTAGTAAACCAGGGGTCGTGAGTTCAATTCTCACTGAGGCCTCATGGATGGATAGATGGATGGATGACTGATTATCCGCAACGTCTGCGGAAGCTAGAAACCAGTCCTTTTGTTCTGATCAAGTGTGTCGCTGCAGGAAGAGATTGATTATAGCTAAAATGCGGTCCTTCGAGGAGTTCTCCTCAAGAACCCTGTTGTAGAAGATCTGCAGGTGTTTCTCTTTTTTCTGCTGCGAGTCAAGCAATGTGCTAGGTTTTTCCCAAAGAAAAAAAAAGTACATTTGCTCTGCTTTTGTTGGCTCGTCAACAAAAATGCATAGGGTAGAGATCTATCCCAGGCTTCATAACTCAGTGGTTGGAGTACTGGTCTTGTAAACCAGTGGCCGTGAGTTCACTTCTCACTGAAGCCTGAAGGCTGGATGCATGACAGGTAAACTGCAGCATCTGCGCAAGCTTGAAACTAGTCCTTTGGTTCTGATCATGTGTGTCCCTCCTGGGAAAGATTGTTAATAGCTACAACTAGGTCCTTCGAGGACAAGTCCAGAAGAACCCTGTTGTAGAAGATCTGCAAGTGTGTCTTCCTGTCTGCTGTGAGTCAAGCAATCTGCTTGATTTTTCACTGAGAATAAAAATATTAAGAATTTGCTAAGCTTTTCTTGGCTCGTTAACAAAAATGTATGAGGTAGGAATCTATGCAGGGCTTTGTAGCTCATTAATTAGAGCACTGGTCTAGTAAACCCGGGATTGTGAGTTCAATTCTCACTGAGGCCTCATGGATGGATGACAGATTATCCGCAACATCTGCGGAAACTAAAAACAAGTCCTTTGGTACGGATCATGTGCGTTGCTGCAGGGAGAGATTGTAAATAGCTACAATGCGGTCTTTCGAGGAGAAGTCCAGAAGAACCTCGTTGTAGAAGATCTGCAAGTGTTTCTTTTTGTCTGCTGTGAGTCAAGCAATGTGCTCGGTTTTTCACTGAGAAAAAAAAATTAACAATTTGCTTTGCTTTTGTTAGCCCCTTAACAAAAATGTATTGGGTAGGGAGGTATATCAGGCTTCATACCTCAGTGGTTAGAGTACTGGTCTGGTAAACCAGTGGTCGTGAGTTCAATTTTCACTGAGGCCTAATGGCTGGGTACCCGACAGCTTATTCGCAAAGTCTGCGGAAGCAAGATACTAGTCATTTGGTTCAGGTCATGTGTGTCATTTTCGGGAGACAGTGAAAGTAGGTGCAATCCAGGCTTTCGAAGAAAACTCCGGAAGAACCATGTTGTAGAAGATCTGCAGGTGTTTATCTTTGTCTGCTGCGAGTCAAGCGTATAGCTCAGTTTTTCACTCATATGGTTTGTGCTTTTGGGTTGGCTCGTTTATAAAAAGCCAACGGTGTTAGCATATACATGGCCTCATAGCTCAGTGGTTAGAGCACTGGTCTAGTAAACCAGGGGTCGTGAGTTCAATTCTCACTGAGGCCTCATGGATGGATGACTGATTATCCGCAACGTCTGCGGAAGCTAGAAACCAGTCCTTTTGTTCTGATCAAGTGTGTCGCTGCAGGAAGAGATTGATTATAGCTAAAATGCGGTCCTTCGAGGAGTTCTCCTCAAGAACCCTGTTGTAGAAGATCTGCAGGTGTTTCTCTTTTTCTGCTGCGAGTCAAGCAATGTGCTAGGTTTTTCCCAAAGAAAAAAAAAGTACATTTGCTCTGCTTTTGTTGGCTCGTCAACAAAAATGCATAGGGTAGAGATCTATCCCAGGCTTCATAACTCAGTGGTTGGAGTACTGGTCTTGTAAACCAGTGGCCGTGAGTTCACTTCTCACTGAAGCCTGAAGGCTGGATGCATGACAGGTAAACTGCAGCATCTGCGCAAGCTTGAAACTAGTCCTTTGGTTCTGATCATGTGTGTCCCTCCTGGGAAAGGTTGTTAATAGCTACAACTAGGTCCTTCGAGGACAAGTCCAGAAGAACCCTGTTGTAGAAGATCTGCAAGTGTGTCTTCCTGTCTGCTGTGAGTCAAGCAATCTGCTTGATTTTTCACTGAGAATAAAAATATTAAGAATTTGCTAAGCTTTTCTTGGCTCGTTAACAAAAATGAATAAGGTAGGAATCTATGCAGGGCTTTGTAGCTCATTAATTAGAGCACTGGTCTAGTAAACCCGGGATTGTGAGGTCTATTCTCACTGAGGCCTGATGGATGGATGGATGGATGACAGATTATCCGCAACATCTGCGGAAGCTAAAAACAAGTCCTTTGGTACGGATCATGTGCGTTGCTGCAGGGAGAGATTGTAAATAGCTACAATGCGGTCTTTCGAGGAGAAGTCCAGAAGAACCTCGTTGTAGAAGATCTGCAAGTGTTTCTTTTTGTCTGCTGTGAGTCAAGCAATGTGCTCGGTTTTTCACTGAGAAAAAAAAATTAACAATTTGCTTTGCTTTTGTTAGCCCCTTAACAAAAATGTATTGGGTAGGAAGGTATATCAGGCTTCATAGCTCAGTGGTTAGAGTACTGGTCTTGTAAACCAGTGGTTGTGAGTTCAATTTTCACTGAGGCCTAATGGCTGGGTACCCGACAGCTTATTCGCAAAGTCTGCGGAAGCAAGATACTAGTCATTTGGTTCAGGTCATGTGTGTCATTTTCGGGAGACAGTGAAAGTAGGTGCAATCCAGGCTTTCGAAGAAAACTCCGGAAGAACCATGTTGTAGAAGATCTGCAGGTGTTTATCTTTGTCTGCTGCGAGTCAAGCGTATAGCTCAGTTTTTCACTCATATGGTTTGTGCTTTTGGGTTGGCTCGTTTATAAAAAGCCAATGGTGTTAGCATATACATGGCCTCATAGCTCAGTGGTTAGAGCACTGGTCTAGTAAACCAGGGGTCGTGAGTTCAATTCTCACTGAGGCCTCATGGATGGATAGATGGATGGATGACTGATTATCCGCAACGTCTGCGGAAGCTA
Organism: Idiotropiscis lumnitzeri; assembly: GCF_059441095.1. Taxonomy (NCBI): domain Eukaryota; kingdom Metazoa; phylum Chordata; class Actinopteri; order Syngnathiformes; family Syngnathidae; genus Idiotropiscis; species Idiotropiscis lumnitzeri. The sequence continues at coordinate 19,526,908 of NC_142401.1, read as the reverse complement.
GAAACCCGTCCGTTTGTTCTGATCAAGTGTGTCGCATCAGGGAGAGACTGATTATAGCTAAAATGCGGTCCTTCGAGGAGTTCTCCTCAAGAACCCTCTTCTGGCAGATCTGCAAGTGTGTCTTCCTGTCTGCTGTGAGTCAAGCAATCTGCTTGTTTTTTCACTGAGAATAAAAATATTAAGAATTTGCTCAGCTTTTCTTGGCTCGTTAACAAAAATGAATAAGGTAGGAATCTATGCAGGGCTTTGTAGCTCATTAATTAGAGCACTGGTCTAGTAAACCCGGGATTGTGAGTTCTATTCTCACTGAGGCCTGATGGATGGATGGATGGATGACAGATTATCCGCAACATCTGCGGAAGCTAAAAACAAGTCCTTTGGTACGGATCATGTGCGTTGCTGCAGGGAGAGATTGTAAATAGCTACAATGCGGTCTTTCGAGGAGAAGTCCAGAAGAACCTCGTTGTAGAAGATCTGCAAGTGTTTCTTTTTGTCTGCTGTGAGTCAAGCAATGTGCTCGGTTTTTCACTGAGAAAAAAAAATTAACAATTTGCTTTGCTTTTGTTAGCTCCTTAACAAAAATGTATTGGGTAGGAAGGTATATCAGGCTTCATAGCTCAGTGGTTAGAGTACTGGTCTTGTAAACCAGTGGTCGTGAGTTCAATTCTCACTGAGGCCTAATGGATGGGTACCCGACAGCTTATTCGCAATGTCTGCGGAAGCAAGATACTAGTTGGTTCAGGTCACTGGTCTTGTAAAAACAGGGGTCGTGAGTTAAATTCTCTCGGAACCTGATAATGGGATGAGCCACAGACAATCAGCAAAGTCGGATGACGCTATCTAACAATCCTCCTCGTGTGTGAAGCAGCAGGGAGTGTTGTGGAAAAAGGGCAGGGGGCAGACACTCGAAAAAGTCTGAAGACTTTTGGTGTAGACGATCAGCAGGTGTGTGTTTTGTCTACTGCAAGTAAAGCAATGTCCTCTGGTTTTAATTGAAAAAATTGTCGTTCCCTTCCCGCTATGCTTTTGTTAGATCTAAAAAAAAATGCTAGTGGAACTCTTCGGCGCTCGGCCTCACAGGTCAGTCGTTTGAGCACTGTTCTTGTAAACCAGTGGTTCTCAAATAGTGGGGCACGGTGCGATGCTGAGGGGGGCACATGTTACCCTGGGAAACATGCTTTTTTTCCTGCCGTAGTACGGCTGCACGATGTATGGTTCTGGAACCGAAATTGCAATCTCAGTCAACGCAAATTTGAGATCGTCAAAGCTGCGCTTTGTGCCCCTAGTTCACGCAGTAGGTTTCCCAGTACGGATTACGGAAAAAAAAAAAAACATTGCCCTGTCGCTCGTTGTCCCGGATGTAATTTCTTTCACCGCTACTTGAATACTAGCCGCCAGGTTATCTTGCGCCGCAGCAGTATGAGCTTTATTTGTACTATATCTACGCCCGTGCACAGCAGCAGCAACGAGCTGCACGATGACAAATAAACGATCCCGCTAACAAGAAGTGTCCTAAACGAGTCGGTGAACGAGGCGGCGCTAAGCGTGCTAATCGATAAAATGAATTACAGAGTAATAAGCGCTTCGATGTTCGATGCTCGACTTTTAACAGAAGTCTGACTCGAACAGTGTTCTTCCTGAGAATATCCGAGTATGTTGCATGACTCACTACAGGCAAAGAACACATCTGCAGATGCGCGACAACTACTAATGGTTTGCATGCCCAAATCACCGTGCTTGACAACAATTCCACCGCTAGCAATCAGGCCCCAGTGAGAATTAAACTAGTAACCACTGGTTTACTAGACCAGTGATCCAACCACTGAGCTATGAGGCCATGCATTCTCTGTACCACCTCTCCTCACGGGTCACGGGGGGTGCTGGAGCCTATCCCAGCTATCTTCGGGCAGTAGGCCGGGGAAAACCTGTACTGGTTGCCAGCTGATCGCAGAGCACACGAAGACAAACGACCATCAGCGCTCAGAAACACACCTAGGGGCAATTTAGAGTGTACAATCAACCTGCTACGCATGTTTTTCAGAATCTAACCCACGACCTCTGCATTGTGAAGCCATTGTGCTAAACAGTCATCCACCATGCCCGAGAGCCATCTAGAGGAGTAAAAAAAAAACAACGACGATTTCATAAAGTAAGTTTAATTTTCACTAAAGCCAAGTATACTCTGTGACTAAATACAGAACACATAAGCAGATGTTTGACACATTTCCCAGATTCTTGCTGCCAACCTTGCTTGACATAATTTCCTCAGCATTCTAGCAAGCTTCAGTGAGAATAGAACTCATGACCTCTGGTTAACATGACCAGTACTCCAACCACTGAGATATATTTCCTGGCTTCCATGACACCCTGCTGTAACACACGATAAGGTTTGTTAGATAGCTTCTCCAGCCGTGATTATGTCATCAGGCCTCAGTGAGAATTGAACATACAACCACTGTTTTACAAGACCAGTATTCACTGAGGTATGAAGCCTTCTTTTCATACATGCCGTTAGTATATTTGTTAACAAGCCAAAATAGATCAGCCAAAAGTTGAATTTTTTTTCTCAGAAAAAAAAACAAGCACTTTGCTTGACTCGCAGCAGAGAAAACACATTCCAGATCTTACCGCAGCGCTTTTGTTAGTTCTTAGACAAAATGCTAATGCAATACCTGCACGCAAGGCCTCATACCTCAATGGTTAGAGCGCTGGTCTAGTAAACCAGGGTTCGTGAGTTCAGTTCTCATTGAGACCTGATGGCAGTTTGGGCCACTGATAATCAGCAAGGTCTGCGCAACCTAGCTAACAATCCTCATCGTGTGTGTTGCAGCGGGAAATGTTGGGAAAAAAAAAAACCAGAGGGCGGGCACTCAAGGACAAGGAATGAAGACCCCTGGTGTAGACGATCAGCCGGTGTGTGTGTTGTCTAGTGCAAGTAAAGCAATGAACTCTGGTTTTCCCTGAAAAAAAATACCCTTGTTCCTGCTATGCTTTTATTAGAACATAAACAAAATATTACTGGCAACTTTTGGCCCAAAGCCTCATAGCTCAGTGGTTGGAGCAATGGTCTTGTAATCCCGGGGATGTAAGTTCAATTATCTGATAGCAGACAATCACCAAGGTCTGCAAGAGCCAGGTATCAGTTCTTGTCGTTCAAAGCATGTGTGTCACCGCAGCGAGCGATGGAAAATAAGCGCAATCATACGAGGAAAAGTAGTGACAACTAGTGATGGGAAAATGAAGCTTCAGATTTGCTTCATGAATCAGTTATTTTTTTTTTTTTACTCCTCTGGATGGCACTGTCTGTTCACCATTGGATTGAAGGTACACTCACTTGCCATTTCTTATACTCCTTTATTCAAGACAACAATACCATTTAGTGGAGTCAAAAACTACAACAATGTTTCATAAAACAAATTTGAAGCTTCATTTTCCAACACTAGTGACAACCCTTGTTGTCTACGATCTGCAGGTTTTTTTTCTGCTGCGAGTCAAAATGTGCTTGGTTTTTCCCTGGAAACTTTTGTGCTTCTGGGTTGGGGCGTTAATAAAAATGCTCACGTTATGCGTATAGTCGTGGCTTCATAGCTCAGTGGTTAGCGCACTGGTCTTGAAAACCAGTGGTTGTGAGTTCAATTCTTACTGAGCCCAGATGGATGAATGATTATCTGGGAGGTCTGCCAAAGCTAGGTGATGACCATTATCATTCAAATCACATGCAACACTGCTGCGGGAAATGGATAACAGGCAGGATGCAGGCCTTATAGGAAAAGGATACATGACCACTCTTAGATCTACAGGTATGTGTTTTCTCTGCTGTGAGTCAAGCAAAGTGCTCGGCTTTTCTTTGAGAAAAAAATTCAACATAAATCTGTGCTTTTGTTGGCTAGTTAACAAAAACGGTATGGATGTATGGAAGGCTTCATACCTCAGTGGTTAGAGTACTGGTCTTAAAAACCAGTGGTTGTGTGTTCAACCTTCACTGACACCTGAAGGCAGGATTTGATGACAGGTAATAAGAACGTTCTCGAGCAGGAGGCTAACAATCCTTATCGTGTATGTTACAGCAGGGGGTGATGGGAAACAGTCATGACGCAGGCCCTTCAAGACAAGGATTGAGGACCCCTGTTGTAGAAATCTGCAGTGTTTTGTCTACTGGTAATTCAAAAATGCTAACAGTATGAACGTATGCAAGGCTTCATAGCTCAATGGTTAGAGTACACGTCTTGTAAACCAGTGTTCGTGAGTTCAATTTTCACTGAAGCCAGCTAGCAAGTTGCCGAAATGGTGTCAAGCATGGTAATTTGGGTGTCAGCAGAATCTTGGAATGTGTCAAGCATCTTCTGATGTGTTCTTTACCTGTAGTGAGTATACTTGGCTTTTCTCAAAAAAAAATTCAGAGTACCCACCTCTTTCCGCTGTGCTTTTGTTAGATCGAAACAAAATGCTAGTGGCATACTTAAGTGCAAGGCCTCATAACTCAATCGTTGGAGGTGCACTGGTCAAGTAAACCAGGGATTGTGAGTTCAATTCTCAATGAGGCCTGATGGCAGGATAGGCCACAGATAATCAGCAAGGTCTGCAGAAGCTAGCTAACATTCCTCAACGTGTGTGTTGCAGCAAGGAATGATGGTAAAAAGGCAGGGGGCGGTCACTCGAGGAAAATTATTGAAGACCCCTGGTGTAGATGTTCTACAGGTGTGTGTTTTGTCTACTACGAGTAACTCAATATACTCTGTTTTTTTCCTGAAATTAATTGTGTTTCCCTTCCCGCTCTGCGCTTGTTAGGTTGTTAACAAAATGCTGGTGGCATCCTTAGCCGCTAGGCCTCATACTTCAGGGGTTAGGGCTTGTAAACCAGTTGCCGTGAGTTCAATCAAAGGAATTGGTGCCAAGCAAGATGATTTGGGTCTCAAAGTAACCTTCTCAATGTGTTAAACTTCTGCAGGTGTGTTCTTTACCTATAGTTAGTCAAGCAACGTTTCCTCTGCAGAAATTGCAGTCCCCTCTTCTTACCGCTGTGCTTTTGGGTTTGCTTGTTAACTAAAATGGTAACGCTCAGAATGTATGCAAGGAATCATACCTCATTGGTTAGAGTTCTGGCAATTTGGTTATCAGAACAGTCTTATGAATGGGTCGGACATCTCCATGTTCTTTGCCTGTAGTGAGTCAAGCAACGTACTTGGGCTTTCTCTTAAACATTGCAGGGTGGCCTCTTCTTACCGCTATGCTATTGTTAGATCGTGAACAAAATATTCACAAGTTTATTCACAAGTCCTTATATCTCAGTGGCTAGAGCACTGGTTGAGTGACCCAATGGCCATGCTTTAAATTCTCACAGAGGCCTGACGACAGGACAGATGACGGGTAACCAGAATGATCAGCAGAATCTTGATAACGATGCTTATCATTTAAGGAACATTAAACACTTTTTAACTTAACCATCCTCAAACAGTCAGCTCAGGTATTCTATATTTGTGGCTGCTCTAGTCTGTTTAATATGGACAAATGGTCTGTCAAGTGTGACAACTTATGCGAAATAGTAGTTGGCGGTCATAATTTTAGATAATGAGATAGATATTTGAGGCGTCGTGGCAGTGCTTAAATCGAGGCATGCCGCCTGCCTATACTAAACGAGATTTTGAAAACATCGCATTGTAAGAACTTCGAAGGTTCACAAAAGAAAAAATGCACAATTTATTTTTTTTTTACCACAAAACACACTGTATGGACATGATGCGTCACCGAGGCACAAACACGTGTATGGTCTCTGTCCCTACTGCTCGTGCTTGTTGCCAAACTCATAAATAAACAAACTCATAAATACAAGTACTCATTATGTTTGTCACAACCCCTCCACCCCACTGCAACACATAACAATAAAACATCCATAACCCAGTTCATTACAATATAATGTATTGTTGCAATGTTTAAAAAAAGGAAAAGAATAAATGTTTGTTATATTATTTGAAGGGTTTTTTTCAGGTCCATGGTGCACACCACATTTTGATTTTGTTGCACATTTTATTGCTTTACAAGTACACATACTAGTGAAGCAAAACATTTTGGATTAATAAAAAAATACACTACAAGTGTTTATTTAATTTTTCTTTAGCACAGTTTTCCCCCCTAATTTTACCCATTTGATTTTACTGTGTTCAGCGTTAAAAACAATACTTGCTAACTGGGAAGAGTGAAATATGTTTACAAGTGTTTCTTTTGTATTTTTAGACACTTTCATAGTAGGCATCGTGCCAGTGTTCATAGTTTATGCAGTACTTGTTTGCTTAGTTTTAAAATGCACAAACCTGTACAGATAAAATGTTGAAGCCACAGTATTGTCTTCGATTTAAAGAAATTGCGCTATAATAATAATAATGATGGTTTTATAAGAGTAGCTGCTTGCTGGCGCAATTTGCTGCTGTATCTGTTAAGTAGCATAGATGTTGATATCCCTCTAATTAGCATACTTTTAGATCCGGTTGGATGTTCCATTGAATGATGGCATCCTTTAGGTTGTCAAGATGCCGACCTCCTTCCTGGGTGTTTTGCTGATTGATTCACGACACCTCCAGTGGGTTCAGCAGTAAATCCCAGCATCTCAGGTTCACGCCCTTGATGCAATCGACTCATTTGAAGTAGTGATGGAAAACGAAGCTTCAAATTTGCTTCATGAACCAGTTGCTGTAATTTTGACTCCTCTAGAAGGCACTGTTTTCCTAAATAAAGGGGTTTAAGAAATGGCAAGTGAGTGTACTTTCAACCCAATAGTGAAGAGAGATTGCCATTTACAGGAGTAAAAAAAATAACAACTGATTCTTGAAGCAAATCTGAAGTTTCATTTTCCCATCACTAATTTGACAGGTGGGGTTTTTCTCTTCATCCACAGACACTTGCTCCCCTTTTCAGCAGCCCTGGAGAGATTTTTAACTGCCTGCCAATGAGCATTCCCTTGCACTCCCATCTCCTTAAGTAGATGACACGACCAGTCGACTAATCACAACAATTATCTGGACTGGTCAATGAGCAAAATGTGTGTGCATAATGTGCATTTTTGTGCATGTGGGAGTATTATAACCCCCGCCCTCCCAACTGATACTCCTGCAACCCCCTCGCCACCCCAGGTAAAACTGTCTGGAACCACTAGTGAACCACTCTGCTTCCACACAATAGGTACAATATGCACTGACTAGTCGAGGCGGGCCAGGCAGTGTAAACAGCAGAGGTGTCATTAGACAAGATGAAGACTGCCGTAAACAAAGCAGTATTTGGATACCTTAGAAAGAACATGGGTCAAATTCTTTTAGGAGGGGCATTCAATTTCCCACTTTCTAGAATGCTACGCTAAGATGTTTGTAGACACGCTATACAGACAAAATGTTTATTATACTTAGTGTCAAAATTAATTGATTGCGCAACCTCTAATATTAAATTAATCAACAACTATTTTAATAATCAGTTAATGTTCAACAATAGAATTACACGAGCTGTCATTTTAAAACTTTGACGTGACTCTGCGTATATACGATGCACGGGACGTCTTGAATTATTCTTAGTCTATTTATATTTCATTCCCATGGTGCAACTTTTGTCATGATCTGTCTTGGTTGGTTTTGGTTTAGAATTTAGTTTCATTTTAATTTCCTTGAGTTCACATCTGTTTGTCTGATTATGTTATTAGGTCAACATGTGCTCATCATCCCAGTCCCTAGTGTGAGCCAATCAGCTCCCTCAAACCATTTGTGTTTTGTCCCGGTGTTACCCATTGTCTCGTCAATTTGTCATAGAGTTTCCTGCTTTTCCTCAGTCCTCATCGGTTCATTGTCAAGTGTCCTCTGTGCTTAGTTTACGTCATGTCAAGTTCTTTTTGTTTGTTTCCGCAGTTAAAATTAAGCCCAAGTAATTTTTTCCCCAGTGTTTTTTGATAATTTGATCCCTTATATCTTCGATTTGAGTATTTTGTATTATCCCGGTACCTTGCTTTCTTTAAATTAAATGATCCCAAACTGAAGTCCTGCCTCACTACCCTACATTTGTGTGTTCCAACACGCCAATTGCTGACAATTTTATGGTATTAAACAACATAAAATAGTAATGACTCATTATTACTTTAACTATTGCGCTCCCGTCATTTTGATGGTTCTACTTAATCTCATGCACGTTCCAGTGCGATGACTCCGCTAGGTTTCCGTAGCTACCAGCTGCTTTTAGAAACGTTGCTGGTGACCATGATAGCTTAGCTGGTGTTTATCACCCAACAATACCAATCTGGTTAATTAAAAATAATATGGAGGAAAACGGTTTCATAAAACATTTTGATGTAAAACACAATTTATCCAAATAATTGATTAATCATTGGAATAATTGATCAAATAATTGATTCAAAATCTATTTGATAGTGCGAGTCCGAGTATGAATTCTGGTTTTATGTTAAGTCTGACTCTTAGACACGTGACAAATTCACCCATTTCTTTTTTTTTTTTAACACAAACAAATAGCACATTGTATTGTTATGCATAAAGCAATTCTTGGCTATGTTTGTAAGAATTTGAAATACCATTTAAGTGTTTTTAATGATTAATATTTATATATAATCACTTTTATGTTCGTGTCAATTATTCACAGAAATTCACTATTTCTTTGTGAACAAATAGCGGGGGTCCACTCGCTCACTCTTCTCGAAAAGTATTGGAAGAGTCTTTCTCTATTTCTTTGTTTGTGCACTAGCCTGAAAACATTTGTGCAACAATTAAGATTGGATCAACATTTCAGATTCAGCATGTCCAAATCATATTACTTGCTCAAAATGTTGCAATAATATTCAATAAAAATATCTTTCCATGAAAGTATAATAATAATAATAATTCAGTAGTAATTATATCTAAAATCTTACTTTTTACACTCTGTGGCATTTTAAACCAGATGAAACCCATTCACAAACAAAATAAAATATTAAGCCATAAATTCACACTTCACTCATATGGTATAATAAACCAAAAAAACAATTCAACACAGCTAGAACACTTAGAATGGAAAGGTCAAACGGTATAAGAGTATCTCTTGTCAATATGTGACAGGCTACTGGGACACCATCTGACTGAAAAACAGCCTCTGTTGTGATAACCTGGGGTGTGTAATAGGTACAGTACATTCAATAGCACACTGCTTGTACTTTTCAAGGTCAAATTGGCATCAGAAATTTTTACTTTTGAAAGACGAGGAGATAGCTCCTCCAGCCAAAGCTGCAGTGTGCAGATATGTGAAATGCTGACTTGAGTTTTAACCCATTTACCATCTTGTCAATATGAATATTTTGCATGCCTTACACCGAACACGGCAGTACTGCGTGGACAGGGCAGAATGATACAAAAAAGGGAGACCTTTGCCGCAAAATAAAAAAAAATGGCTCTTTGAGCATTAAGGTAAAAAAGAAAAAGGATAGCACCAAAGGCCGGCAATACCGAGGAGCCCTTCCTAAGACAGCATTAAATAAAGTAGTCTGAGTAACTGAAAAGCACAATTATTTATTTTGCACGCAATCATTTTATTTGTAACCTAGTTGTGTTTTTCTTTTTTTTTTAAGATAAAAAAAAAGTTTTTATTTCTTTCATTATTCCACTGCCTTATGAGGAGCATTTGGATTAAAATAGTTACATGCTTGAAACTCATTAGGAAATGCCCTTTCAGCTTTTATTTTTCTGGTATAAAAAGTGTAAAAGTGTTGTCATACTTCAAAATAAATAATTATACAGTAAATTTTACATTTCACTAAGAAAGGATTTGTTTTGGTCCCAGTCTAAACAGAGTTGTTTTTATTTATTTATTTATTTTTTTACTGTGTAGTAGGCAATTTGCCTATAAATGTGAGTGGAGCATAAAATTTTAATGATCATTTCGAGGACTCTATGAAACTTAAAGTCCTTGTAAATTTGTGACACCACAGAAACGAGTGTTAACATCCCTGCCAAATTTCAATGATTAAAGAGGAAATCAAGAAATACACAGTAAAACCGCTAGATACATTTTTAAAGTCACACTTTTTTTTCCTGTAATTGAATTATTTAAGTATTTTGAAGTATAGTTACTAGAGCAAGAGTAAATCTCTTCAGTCAAGAGTACATGAGGCCATCATCAGTGTAAAATATGAGCGAGTAACTTTTGTTCTTACCAATTAAAAGATTATTTAATTTTGAACAGCAAAACTGAGAATCACAGATTCTTAAGTTTTTCTAATTATTGAACCATCGAGACCGCCCCACAAAGCTTCACTGGGCTGGAAGCATGAACGGCACACACGTTAACGCGCTGCAATGCGCTTACGTCATCTACCAGAGGCTGCTACTTACGGCACACCAGCTGGCTAGCAACGAGCTTTGGCTAACTGCTAGTGTGGCTAAACACGATACGCAGTCGCTCCTAAATCAATAATCATCTTCTCCAGTGTGGCAAATAAGCTATATTTAGTATCTTTCACATGAATTGATAACATGCTGTAAAGACCATAAGATGAAGAAGTCCCGCTGAATGTGGAGCTAATCAAATATAATCATGAAATACCGGAATTAAATGCTTGGGCGATCGAATAAACTTTTCAGATGTTTTGCTGGAACTGCATTAAAGTGGCGCGTATCCAAATTTGAACAGCAAAATAGCAGACAATAAGTGTCTGGAGAGAAAATTATACGCACTAATGCTACAAACACAGCTAAACAGGAACGGAAGCCGGGAATTAATTATGTCATGTTACAGCATAACTCAGCTGGGCAGAGTGGCCTAGATTATTAAAAGTGTATTAAAATAATAGATTGAGCATTTATGATATCAGAAATTAGGGTTTTTTTTCTTTCAGTTTTGAATTAAATATTTGAGATATACCCAATACATGTCAAAATTGCATTGAAGTAGATCTCATTCTTTTACTCGTTTTTTCAATAAAATTTTTTGGGGTTTGCTCCAGGACCAAACAACCAAGTCAGAAGTGAGTTTGAACTAAAATTCTATATATATTTTTTTAAATATCCCCACTGAAAATGTTTCTCGGCAAGAAAATACAGTTTTCCTCCTATTTACAAAATGAATTTTAGAAATATTTTTGAAACATTAAAAACAAACCAAATAGTTTTTTTTAATATGAAATAAAATCCTTTGTTCAGGTCCGCGGGATAACTTGCAACATTCTTATTTCAAGCCTTGAAATGGATAAAATCATACACGCACACACTTTTCTGAAAGAGCAAGGATGAACAAAAAAAATAAATAAATACCATCATCTGGCAGCAGCACTGACGTCATCCATCAGTGCAATAAAAAAAAATCCACCAATCTGTATTTGATACAATATTTATTCTTCTGTCACGGCTTTTAGTTCTTTATTTACATATCAATTTTATTGATGTGTGTGGGTTTAACAAAGAATGTTGCTTGATAGATGACTGGATGGGTGAAAGGAGCTGATTTGGTGATTTAGGGCCCAATTCTGGCCACTAAAATTGGTTCCTGCCAGAGCAATACATCAGGGGGAATTAAAAGGTGATTGCAGTGTGGGTGTGTGTGTGTGTTTGTGGGGGTGTGCATGCGTGTGTGTGCGTGTCTGGGATGGCGGGGCTTGTGGATGTCTGAATGTGTTCTTTGTATTGTTGGGGCAATGACAAAGAAGGATAAATGAGTTGCTTTGAAGGTGCCATGGTAACCGGCACAGACAGAATAGATGAGTTAGGATGTGGACTGAAATAAGAAACGGAGGAAGCAAGTCAGGAAGTAGAGGACGACTTCAGACACTCATTGACCTTCGCCTGATTCAGGTTGCGTGCCCCTTTGCACCCACAAATTTCTTCTGTCCCTCATTCAACAGTTAGTGTGAAAAAATTTACTTGTTATTATATGACTCAATTTAAAGTAAAAAGCAGTTCTCCAAATAAATACTTAAATAAGAGTGGTGAAATACGAGTACAAGAATAACCAATGAGAAATGCATATTCTGTTTTGCTATTTTTTTTCATATGTTTTGTATTGTACGAATTAATAAAAGAGGGAAGTGCAACAGATATTGCCTGACAATATCATTTAACTAAAACAAAAAACAAATATGATCTTTATGAAATACAATCGATGAGGGCAAATTCAGCCACAACATATATTGGGTTTTGGATTCACTTTCTTTGTTTACATTCCTGAAACAGCACAATGAGACCAAGGTTCTCTGAGTGAACTCACACAAAGATCCGAGTTGGTTGCAGTCGATTCAATGCTCTGCAAATACATTGGACTGAATCAATAAGAATTATTACCAGCAATGCACTGTTCCGAAATTCAATGTCACAGACAACTGCTCTTTCAAATACAGCACATTTTATTCCATATATTTAATTGAAATTATTCTCATAACTTCATTATTAACATTGCCATTTGTGTTTTTAGGTGCAAGCAAAAATAAAAATTTATTTTGCTTGATTGAATTAAAAAAAGTCAAATATTCACTTTTAGCCATTTATTGAAAGAGTCAAGCGCACAAATGCAAAATGAAAACACATGCAAGGAGGATGGAGCATAGGCAAAAACGTGACTGCTCCAAATGTCACTCACGAGGCCACATCCTCTTCAAGACACATCACACACCTACTGTATGCAGAACAAATGCAAGTATTAAAGTTAGTTTTTATTTATGTATTTTTTTTATTTAGTTAGTTTTGATTAGTTTCCAGCTCCTGCTGGCCTTCTACCACTCGTCCATCGAGTGCCTGCTGACGTACTGTGTCTCCACCTGGTACAGCGGCTGCACTGAGGCGGACAGAGTGAGGCTCCAGAGGACGGTCAAAACAGCGCAAAGGATTATTGGCTGCCTTCTCCCCTCACTGTCAGACGTCTAGACCGCCCAGTGCCTCAGAAGGGCTCTCAACATCGTCAAAGACAATACCCACCCGAACTCACACCTGTTCGACCTGATGCCCTCTGGCAGGCGCTACAGGTGCATCAAATCAAGGACCAATAGACTGAGAAACAGTTTCTTTCCAAGTGCCATCTCCATTCTAAACTCTCACACACACACGACCACTCTTACCTTGCAGAACAGCAACGTGATGTGTTTTTATATACCCTATTCAGTATTATTTTCCATTGTACTAACTATTCTCTCAATTATCTAATTTATATATTTATCTGAATTATTGTTGTATTGCACTGGAGAGGGGAGCTCTCTAATCTCGTTGCACACTTGTGTCATGATCCGCGTCGGGCATGACAGGGTTTATTATTGTTTTTGTGTGCATGCGGTCTTGTTATTGTTTCGATCAGCTGAGTAGGGGCGTTTCCCCTCAGCACCTCGCCCTCACCAGCCACGCACCTGCTCCCCATTAACCGCACACACCTGATGCCCATCCGCACTCCTAACGACTGGACTATATGAACACCTCATCCCAACAGATCATGGTCGGAACATTGCTTCCCCTCGCGGACTGGCACGCCCGCGCCCTGCTCTCGTCTCGCGCCCGCTCACGCGCCCGCTCACGCGCCCGCTCACGCGCCCGCTCACGCGCCCGCTCACGCGCCCGCTCACGCGCCCGCTCACGCGCCCGCTCAGTGCAAAACGCTTCAAAAGTTACATGCTAATTATAATAAAGCTCGGATGCCCCATTTGCCAAATTGCCAACTTCTAGACTGGATTTGTAGCTTGAGTTATTGTTGAGAAGTATTAAACCAGATGTACAGTGTAATTTTTTTTCTATACTGTATTTATTTTGTCATATACATGAACCAAAAATCAAAAAGCACTTTTTACAAAGCGTTATGTTTCGGGCTTAGTTAAATGGCAAAAGCAGCTGAACCATTCAAAACAAAGCCTCACTCAAATTTGTCTCTGCTGGCTCTTTTTTTATTGGCTGCTGCTTGATGATGTTGCTTCTGTGCGACAAACATTAAGAGCACTACCATCCCAAATAACTGTTCCGCCTTCTCTTCTTCCGGCTGCCGGCCGTGCCGTTCATATCGAAGTAAATACAATTAAAGCTTGTGTATTAAATTCATTGCTAAAGCCGAAAACAAAGGACATTTTTGCTATAAAGTTTTTGTAATATGTTTCCAAGTGTAAAATGTGGTTAGTTTTTTTTTAAATTATTATTTTTGTTTTTATTTTGTTTACTGTGTGGTGTGCATGCATGTCTAAAATTTACACACACACACACACAAACAACTTGACTTTACAGAGAAGTAACATAACACAATGTTGTCAGACAGCTGTCAGATGATGTATGACAAGTTTTGAAAATCTTTAGCCGAGATGATCTGGGCCAAATGAATTAATAATTCATGTTTGATGGAGTCTTTTTAATATTTCAGGCATAATTAATAAGCAGGGACATCACTTCCCCTAAGCAGAGGAAATCACACTCTGCGTCAACAAAAGATAAATGAGACAGGATGTCCTTGCCCAGCTTGTACACCACACACACATATTTGTAAACACAGAAACACACTTGGATTGATGAAGCCCTGGCTTACTATACAGTCAAAGAGCAAGAAATGACACCAAACAAACACAATTTCAAACATCACCATTTTTGAGTGATGTATGGATGTGAAATAAAAAGAGACAGAGAGGATGACTTTACATCCGAGTCCTTATTAAGTTCAAAACTGACTCGAAGCTTGTAGAATATTAATTTACAACCCAGTGAGGGAAAAAAAAACTTTCATTTCTAATACACAGCTACAGCCTGACATGCAAAATATTGCTTCTTGAGGGCACCGGAGGGAAACCTGATTAAGTGCAAGACACATCCACGTGCACACCCACACACACATATATGCACACACACGCACGCACGCACACACACGCACCCACACGTATCCCTTTACTGTATCAATGTGTGTGGTGGTGGGAAATTGTCAGGGGATTATGAATAAAGAATGGCCTTGCAGCACATGTCGCATGCTCTAAATAACCCATAATCATTTATAGAAATACTTTCAGCAAACCTCGTCCTACCTCCTACAATGTCACTCTCATGATTGATGAATCTTGTTAATCTGTGATTTACCTTTTGTTCAGTGACTGGAATTTCTTCATTAGCTAATTCATAAGACATACGTGACATTGTTTTTGTGTTAAGCAAGGATTCCAATGATCGCAGCCATTTGATCATTGGAAAAACAATCGCAACAATCCAATGCACCTGGTCTGTTTTTAAATGCTCTTAAGCCCATTTAGGTCAGGGGTGTGAAACTAATTTTTGTGGACGGGCCACATTATTTTATAATTATGGTTTCCCTCAGAGGGCAGTAATGGCTGTGAACCCACATCACCTTCCACTATCACATACCCACAACAAATTGATGGAAAGCCAGTTTTGAAATCAGAAGCCAGTAAGTAATAGTTCAACATTTTTTTCATTTTTTTTAAAAGGGGAAGATGTGTAACAAATAAATTGCAATATATTACGTCTCAATGTTGTTAAAAGTGAAGAAAATATGCTAGAAACATGAAGTTGATGCACATGATTTGCTCGAGGCGGGCCACATAAAATGAGGTTGCGGGCCAAATCTGGCCCCCGGGCCTTGAGTTTGAGACCTGTGATTTAGGTTTTCCATCTTGTCTTTATCAACAGATTAATTAGTCTCACACCTCAATCAATTTATATTTCAAAGAGATATGCATAATTCACATTATTATTCCATTAATTGGGTCATTGCTGCATTTATGTCATAACATCAGCAGCACAGTGACTAGTGAATAGTTAGCATGTCTGGCTCACAGTTGAAGTTTTTGGTTTGAATCAGAGGCCTTCGAGTAGAGTTTGCATTTTCTCCCAGCGCGTGTGCGGGTTTTCTCTGGGTATTCCGGCTTCCTCCCACTTTTCCCAAATATCAATTTTCTGCTAGTTGAGACTTTAAATTGTCCCTAGGTGTTAATGTGAGTATAAACGTTTATTGAATCGCAATCATCGCTTCATTATGCCACTTACATTTATTATGTTCTCTTTTGGTTTAGAATTTAGTTTAGTTTTTTTCCCTTTGTTTATCTCATTAGGTCCACCAGTGCTTGTCATCAAAGTCCCCAACGTTAACCAATCAGCTTCCTTCTGCCTTTTGTGTTCCTTGTTGTCTCGTCAATTAGTATGTATTTAGTTTCCAGCTTTCTTTCACAGTCCTTGTCGCTTCATTGGCCATTGTCCTTTGTCCTTGCCATGTCTTATTGCTCTTCCGGACATAGTTCTTTTTGCGATTTCTATTTAGTTTCGTTGATCCTTGTTTTTGTTTTTTTTGGGACTTTAGTCTTTTTGTTGTAGTATTTTATCTTTCCCAGTTCAATGCCAATTTATTTGCTTTAAATTAAATACTTAATTCACTTAAATAACCGGGATGAAACAAGCCAGCCTTTGTCAGACTTATCCTGACAATGTCAATTGTTTTTATTTTTTTTTTTCTATGAATTTCAAATCACGCCCGACAGTCCTTTGTCAGCGACAGGCTTCGCGTAATGTATCCCAATCTAGTGCCTCAGAATCAATCAGAGGGATGAAAAATGCTGACATCACACTAAGCTTTCAATAGGCCTTTGTTTTTTGACTCTGGGAACTGATTGGTTTAGATTGCAGTGAAAAAGAAAAGAAAACACAGATTTGAATTGTGTCTTTTGGGTATCAACCAGCAATACTGAGTCTAAGATCCTGGAAAAATTACATTTATATGGCAACACGGAATCTGAAGCCCTCAGTTGAACGCCAATGTTTAATCCTTTGACATTAGAAAAGTTTGCATTTTTGTACATTGTGTCTGTCAGAAATGTATTATGTTTCAGTTTCATAATGACAGGGGTCACCAATGTGGTGGGAACGAGGTGGCCCCCAATGACCACAAGTTGGTAGACCCTCGAATCTTATGAAACTTTTCTCTTTATTGCTATGGAGAATATTTTGTTGCAAATATTTGGAAGTACAGTATGTTTCCAGGTGCTTGGAAGGTATATTCACTTACTGTTAAAACTTTTTGTGACCAAGAAAATACTTGTATATCGTGGTTTAAAGACCAAAAAGTTAAAGTATCTTTCTACACTGTTCTACTCTATGTATCTGGCCTGGGAAACTACCTAAAAAATGAGAATTTTTGCAACAAATGTGGTTGTTTTTCAAAAAATTAACAGTAATTGCATTACCCGATAACTTATTAAATTTATGGAATACTTAATAATTCATTTACATTTGGGGGAATTAATTAGTAACTCTAAATTACAAATTATTAAATGAAATTACTTTGTCTAAAGTAATTTGCACAATACTGTTGATTCGAGTGGTTGGTTGCTGTATAGAAGCTAAGAGATTACTAGGATTTGATACTAAAACTCACATTTGTTGCCTAATTTTAAATAATTTATTCCCATTGTTCATTTATCGTACAATTTTTTTTGTATCCCTGAATGGAAATTACATTTTCATCATTGCTATATATATTGTGTCACATGTACTGTATATATCACATCTCCGAGGAGCAAGCGCGGGAGACGTGTCAGAGTGATGGGCCTCTTAAAGTATACTGTGCCCCTGAGCAGAGTCTCCGGGTGTTCTGTGCCAGATCACAGCACCGCTTTAGCAACTAGTTGCAATTTCTTTTATTGCCCACAGGGGTGTTGAACCAGGAAACAAGACCAGACTCTATTGCTAGCACTAACTGTTAATAAGAAGTGAATTAGAAGAATTTGTAGAGAATCCAACTTGATTATTCTGTTAAATGCACCTGTAACACGGCATTGATTGAGCATCGGTACAGTGAACTCACCTGACTGAATTAATGATTGTTTATGATTTCAAAATGAAAATGGCTAAATTTGCTTAATTACTGCTCAAATAATGTACATGGGTGAGAGGCATGTGGTTGCGAGCCTCACCTAAGATTGCGCAATCCTTCAGGGCAGCTGTGAATTTCATTTGGGCTTGAAAATGTTTATTTTTGGAACAATGACTAGTTTCTTGGTTAGTATCATCTCGGTCCAAAGTAATGAAAAACCTCAGGCAGTTACACTCATATTTGTAGTTCCCAGTTCATGGCAGGTATCTTGATGTTTCTCCAGTTGTTTCACGACATCCTAACCAATTTACTTTCATCTGTGGGTGATATTTTCAGTATTCCTCCAGAAGTTGGCAAAGTGTTGCCTCATGTGAATCATTCTCACTTATGCCCAATTGGAATTGATTGTCTTGAAATCTGCAGTTGTTTAGAAATAGCTCCTGAATACATTGTTAACTCAATCGCAAACACCTTAAGAGTCACACTGGCTAGTGGCTTGGAAACCTGGGTTTTACGCCAACTACGCAACTTGTCATTTTCAAGCAGAGGGGATGTGTGGATGGGGAATCAAGCACCAGATACCCACCAGTTACATTGTTTTAGACAACGATTGAAAATTTGGGAGAATACCGCAAGCACAAATAGCATCGGAATTGGATAAGGCAAACAAATAAAATAAAGAAAATGGCTCAGACCATTTTTGGCAAATGTTTTAGAAGCATAAAAACCATTGTTTACTTAATATAATTCTCGACGAGTCTATGACAGTTGTATGTAAAGCTATGTGCCTATCCAACATAACGTCACCTGTACATTTAAAACTTGGGAGAGTACACCCAGATCGTCACAGTACACTGAAATGACCCAGATGAATTGAAATGCAAGGTTGAAACTAGTTGTCTTAGGTCAGCCTGGAGATCGTTAATAATCTCAAAAAGTGCGTTTCTGAATAGATATGTTGCACTAATTATTTTTTTATTTTTAAATACTTTTACACAAAGGGAAATGTTCACTAGAGATGGGAAATGAAGCTTCAAATTTGCTTCATGAACCAGTATTTTTATGACCCCTCTAGATAGCATTGTTGTCTTAAATAAAGGGGTTTATGAAATGGCAAGGGAGTGTACTTTCAACCCAATGGTGAACAGCAAGTGCCATCTAGAGGAGTAAAAATAATAAAGACGGTTTCATGAGGCAAATCTGAAGCTTCATTTTCCCCATCACTAATGTTCACCCATTCACTTCTCCTTTTGACTGCATTTATGTGCTGTTTGTGCCTGCCATTCAGACGTGGTGTTGAAAAACACAAAATCATCCATTCATCTCAGGTTTGACCAATCACATTGTGCATGCAAAAATCTTCAGTTTGCATATACTCCACCCACAACGCACGACGCAAACTGTGCGGCCATACAGCACATTTGGAAGATGTTCCACTGGGTTCGGTCAGCAAACACATCAATTTGTGTGTGAAAACAGGTTTTTGCCTGTTTTAGCACTTGCGACTGAAGAAAAAAAGTTGGATGCAAAAAAACTAAATGAACCTCAAATGGTGTCATACAACCTTACGTTAGGAAACAAAAAGATTTTTTGCTAAACATCCGCCCATATATGCATAGTGTATGCATAATGTCGAAAATACGCTCTCCCTCCCACCATAAAGTCTTCATTCAATGAAAAAAAAACATCTGACTTGGGAAATACACAATGTAAAGATAGGCTGCTGTATATCAGGAACCTGGTTAACCTCACTCAAACCCTGGAGGCCAAGCACATGCCAACAGTTCGGGTATGCGTCTTTGAGAGGTACATATTATCTCAATAACATCTCAAATGGAAACATTCATTTGCCGGTTTCTCCGGAAAAGTTCCAAATATATGTCGTGCACCAGTCACAATCAATTAAAATATCTGCTGCGCGTTTCGCTGAAGTGCCTTCACCACTTTTATTCTTATTCTCACTTTGTCTCATTGGTGTCAGTCCCTTGACAGTCGTTCATCCCCATGTTCCCACCTCGTCTTCCCACCTCATGTTTCAATGCACCATGGTGCAAATTAATTTGTTTACAAAGAGAGATCAAAGATATATTATATTATATCACTCCTTTGCCGGCCAAACATGTTGTACGTAATGCGTGTACTTGGTAAGGTGGCACGGTCATTTGTACATTTGAATGATGTGAATATTCTCTATAAGCAGAGAGCTAAATGAATTTCCCTCCTGTTTGGAAAACTCGTTTTCATTTTTTAGCTCACCACAATGTGATCATACCATAGCTACCTTAGTTGTGGTAATTAATTTAAGTATCTACGTAAATACGGGCCTTGCCTATGTACACAAGATAATGTGATAATTTAGTCAATTGATGAATGGGTATGTGTAGTGATGGGTCCAGCGACACTGAGGCGTCGCTGCGTGCACAGAGCTTCCAGGGCAAACCCCGTGTCGGTGCGTGTACTGCTTTAAAAAAGTCACGTGACCACTACCGGAACCGTGTCGACACAGCGGTCGCGAACCGAACTGTGTTTATAAGGAAGCGCATCTGTCAACAGGATGCACGCTCAAAACAAGGATCGAGTTAAATATCCGCAAGATGGGAGACGTCACTGGTAAACGCAAGTTTTTCTGCCGTATGCGCACTCAGAGGTGCAGCGCTATCTGTCAGCAGGACACGTTGCACGTACGGAAGACCCGTTCTTATACTGGAAGTCCATGGGGGCAACGTTCCCTCACCTATTTATATTGGCCACACAGGCGTTGTGCACACCGGCCTCTTCAGTGCCTTGTGAGAGGATCTTCTCAAAGGCGGGGGAAATTGCCTAAAAAAAAGAAATAGACTGAATAACAAAACGCTGGAGAAACAATTTTTTTTTAAATAAAAATCTTTAATTACAATGAGTCCATTGTCATTCACAACACTTTTACTTAGCATTCAGATAGATTTTCACTTAATTTATCAACTGCGTCTCGAATATCAAAGAATTTTTTTATGAAAGTAAGTATATGTAAAAATAATGTGAATGCAAATGCCTAATCAATGGAATTGGATAAAATTAGTTTGACAGATCAGTGTCAGATGACCCTGTCAAATGTTTCCTGCAAGTCCACCAGGTGTCAGTATTCAACAACACAGTGTCAACACAGTGTCAATACAGTGTGTCACTGTGTCGAAACGATACAGGATGCCTCATCTACCCATCACTAGGTATATGGATGGTCGTGGCATGGACAAGTGTATGGATCTATGTTGTTCTGCATAACCATATTTGGCTCCAAGAATAATGCAATTGAAGTTACGATGGACCCATTTTATGAACTTTGGAAGATACAATTATTTTTTGTAGAACATATGCCTCAAGTTACATACATGTTTCATTATGCACAACTGTCTCATCACGGATGAGTATATGGATTGACTGTCATTTGCGCGCTATTCTACCATCATTGGCTGTGTGTAATTAATTGTGATAGTTGCTTTTTGCTGTTTCTTTTTTCTATCTTGATTATACCTCTGAATTGATCATTAGATTTGGCTGTAAATTCTCCAAAACACCTAATAAAACCCTCTCTTCTGCTGCAGCAGTCCTGTTTCTGAGTTTCCACTTACACATGCTTTTTCCAATCACAATTGTCTCAGCAGCTGTCAGCACTTCAGATTAATGTAGCACAAACATTGGACTGTATGTATGATACGTACAGTACTTACTGTATTGGAGCATCTCTTAAAGGAACAGACCCGTCAAAATTAATTTTCCAGCATTTGATTAGTCAGTGTGTATATGAAATAAAAGTGCGAATATCAACGGCATCAGGATATCATGAAAAAAAAAAGGTTTAAGCCGATTAAGTTTCAAAACATGCAGCCGTATTAGCATTTTGGACGCTTCATTTAATTCCAGTGACATCACGTGTGCTTTACACTCGACTGTTCATATTAGACTTGTTTAGCGGTTTATTGTGCTTTAAAAATGGTGGATGGCATCGTCAAGTATTTCCATTATTTAAATATCCATCCTACTCTCAGATTTCATGTTCTTTCTAGGAGAAAGACGAGCCAGGGATGAGAGCGCAAGAGCTGACAATGCAGTCAGCTTGCGTTCTCCAAAGCGACTTCTATCACAGGTTTACATCCATAAAATATAAGCAATTTTCACCAAAATTTATGTCCGCAAGGGTAGGCGTGTGCTAATCATTCTCTGAAAATATTAGAATTAAACTCACAATTTACATTTGTGTTAATTACCTACTAATTGATATGACGGCATATGGAAAGTGCTTTGTTACAGCTCCAGCTGTAGTGAAATGCGCTATATAAATAAAATTGTATTGTATTGTATAGTATTTTGTCACGTCGGAAGCATTGCCTCATTAATATACGTACGCATATTAACCCTTCCGACATGACTATGTTCAGAAATTTGGGGAGTTTTGTTCTAAAATTCTCAGACTACGATAATCATATTTTTATACATGTACACAGACATTTTGGTGACAAGCAATCATGCTTTTTTGTTCAATAATTGTCAGAACGTTGCCACTCTACAAGGCAAATCTGGCCAGGCATGCTGTCCTCTAGGGTCACCACCTTCTAATAGCACCCTGTAGTGATGGAAAATGAAGCTTCAAATTTGTTTTATGAACCATTGTTGTATTTTTTGACTCCACTAGATGGCATTGTCGTCTTGAATAAAGGCGTTTAAGAAATGGCGAGCGAGTGTACTTTCAATCCAATGGTGAACAGACAGTGCCATCCAGAGGAGTTACAAATATAAATAAATAACTGATTCATGAATCAGATCTGAAACTTAATTTCCCGTCACTAGCGCCCTGAGCTGTGCGGGCGGCTTTTAGTCCAGCGTTCAGCGTTCTGCTTGAATTTGATCCCAGAGTTTGGTGGACGCCCGCAATAGTAAAAATGCCCCCACCCCCATAATTCGGGGGCATTGAAACCTGTTGTTCTCGTCGTGCAAAATTTTGAGGAAAATAATCTGTTATGTTCTTCACTTCATTTGAGCAGGTTATTGTTGTAAAAATGTTAGTTTGTGCTGCCACTTTTTTCACTCTACTCTGTGTTTTGTGGCCTTCGACCGTCTCCCTCTGGGGGTTCTGTGGGGGGTGCTTTGGAAGTATGGGGTAGAGAACCCCCTGAAAAAGGCTGTTTCATGCCTATACTACTCACATCAGATTTGGGTTTGCATTGACGGCACTGTAGTAAGTCGGATTTGTTTCCATTTGAGGGTTGAAAATCTGGGACCATGATCCAGAGTCGGAAAAGAATGGCGTGCCCTCTGTGGGTCTGGAATGAGATCTTGCCCCAAGTGAAGGAGTTCAAGTATCTTGGGTCTTGTTCAGAAATGAGGGAAGGATGGAGCGGCTGATTGACCGCAGATCAGTCCAATGTCTGCTGTGATGCAAAATATGTAAGGATCTTTCTTGGTGAAGAAAGAGCTGGGCCGATATGGTTGGTAGTCGATCGGTATTGCAACCCACACCTATGGTCACAAGCTGTGGGTCATCACTAAAAGAACGACATCCCGGACACAAGCGGCTGGATCTACACTCATCATTGTCCACGTGCATCTTGGTGAGTGTGTGCACAAATGCGTCTCCATATTTGTGTGCAAACTTCATACATCACACAGTGCTAACTGTGTCTCTGTGCCCAAGTTCAGCAATTGAACTTCACAATGCACAGTGCAATGTTTATGTAAGCAAGTGTTTTGGTTGCCTTTAGAAACAGCTATTGAATCAGTCGCATGAAAAGTATTCATAAATGTATCTTCCTCTCTTTGTGGTGTTGATAAAATTGACTCCAGGGACCGAGAGGATACATAAAGACATTTCAGCATGAAAAAGCAACTACAAATTTCATACTTCCTTGGTTCGAGATTATTGACCGTCAAAAAATTTGTGCAACAAAATCAAACTCAGCCCCTGCTAGAAGAAAAACAACAGCAATTTATGTTAATTCATACAAACTAAGATCATCTGTAGCTTCATTGTGTCTCGTTTAAGTAAAGTCTCGTTTATAGTTTCAAGGTGTTTCACAAGCTCCGAGTTTAAAAAAAAATAAAATAAAAAAGGAACATCAAGGGAATGAAATGCTAGAAGAAGTTTGTGAGAAGCTTACTGGGAAAACAGTGTTCCCACCAACAATTGCTTAATTGTCGTTGTTGGATATTATTGTTCTTAGACAGTGGGTTCACTTAACGATCTCTTTTCAGGTATAAGCCAGAAATAAATTAAGGCCATTCACACAAGATAATTTAAACAAATATGTGTCATCTTCTTTCGTGATGTATTTAATTGCGAGGTGGCAGAAATGGCATTAGGTTTCCAACATTTGAATTGGTATGTTCAAAAACACTTTTCTATTAAGAAAAACCCTTTATAAAATATGAGCTCTAAAAAAAAAAAACTAAAAAAAAAACACTTTTCTATAGCGCTTGTCCTCATTAGGATGACGGGTGAGTGGGAACCTATTTCAGCTGGTTGCACGGGAAACAGGACCCTTGACTGGTCGCCCGGCAACTGTAGGGCACATCTAAAGTAGACCAACGCATTCACACTAATAGTCACACTTACATGGACAATTTGGTGTCATGGGTGAACCTAACATGCACATCACTGTGGGAGGAGGAGAGGAGGGACATGGCATGTATGTGCGTAATAAATGAAACAAAAGATTCAGGGTCAGTCTTGCGCGCTGCAAAAAAACAGCATTGGCCATCATGTGATCGCAAACGCGATTTTGATTTGAAAACGACAATTGTTAAGCACTCTGCGGCACGGTGGGCCGACTGGTTAGCACGATGGCCTCACAGTACAGATGCGCAGAGTTCAATTCCGGCTCCGGCCCTCCTTTGTGGAGTTTGGATGTTCTCCCCGTGCCTTCATGGGTTTCCTCCCACATTCGGAAAACATGTATGGCAGGTTGATTGGACACTCTAAATTGCCTCTAGGTATGAGCGTGAGCGCGGATGGTTGTTTGTCTCTGTGTGCCCTGCGATTGGCTGGCAACCAGTTCAGGGTGTCTGCCTACTGCCCAAAGATAGCTGGGATAGGCTCCAGCACCCCTGTGACCGTCGTGAGGAGAAGCGGTTCAGATAATGGATGGATGTTAAGCACTAATGGGGCTTGTATTCAAAGAGATGCTGTCAAACAAGATGACATCTATCCATCCATCCATCTATTATCTGAAAGCTTATCCTCACGAGGGTCGCGGGCTTGCCGGAGCCTGTCCCAGCTGTCATCCTGTACTGATTGCCAGCCACTCTTTGAGAGATGGCACTGTAAACATGCATTAATATATTTTGTGAATGTTGAATAAGTTGAACATGAAAGAAGCCTTCTTCCTCTGTGCCGCTGAGTAAAAACGATTGATGTCATTTCATGATGTGCTGCAGTCATCATTCTCTTTTGTGATTAACAGCTCGAAGCAATATGATCCGTTCCTTTCATCAATCCATTAATTTTGGTTTATTAGTTTAGGAATCGTTTTAAATTCTTACTTATGCACTAAAGTTGCATATATCGTTGAAAGGGACGAGAGAAGCAAGGATTGTCCAGACATAATTTGTCAGAGTTGGGCATCATCAGTCCATCATTAAGTTCCCGTCAGGGCGACACACTCTTTTAATTTTTACTTATTTGGCTGTGTCAGGTGTGCAGCCCCTGCATGTGACGAGAATTCACAAACGGACTGCCCGAATTCCCGCCTCCAACATTTCTGATGTGCAATGTTTTGATTATGTACATTTTTTCCTCCCAAATTCTTCAAAATAAATATCTTTGGAAAAATACCAAGTGGCAACAGTTGTAGCCACCAACTGTAGCTACAAAATCAACAACTGAAAGCCCCTCTGCCACTGAGTGACGAGTGTTCACGGAGGTACGTTCATGCGCACCTGCATTTTCATGGCGCAAGGGAATTTTGAACATGTTCAAAAGTTCCATGTGACAAGAAAATACACTGAAACTTTTGGCAAGCCTTTTGTAAACCATCAAAGCACCAAACATTTGCCATCTTTGCTGAAAGTGGCAAATGTTTGCCCCTTTGCTTAGGTGTGCACAACCAGTGTTGATTTTTCACCAGGGTTCATTCAAGGTCGCAAAGTAGTTTGACAGATGTGCGCCGATAAATTCAATGTTCACAAACACCTTTCCTAGTTGGCAGGAAATTTTGAGCATCTTTGCCACCGTTTATGACCTTGAAGTACTCGTATTCAAAAACCTTTTCAAAGCATATGCACAGTGGTTAGCATTGCTCACAGTTCTGAAATTGAGGCTCAAATCTGTTTCCTGTGAGGAGTTGATTGATATGTTCTCCCTCCTCTTCTTTGGCTTTCTGTCAGGTTTCCTCCCAGATTCAAAAAACATGTAAGGTCATCAAAGTCTCACAATTGTCTAAATTGCGTGAATTGGGATGGTTGTCTGTCTGGACACTAATGTGCCCTAGTGTACAGTTAGCTAGCAGCCAGTCCAGAGTGAACTGCGCCTCTCACCCAACATCAACTGGAAAAGCTTTTAGCAAACCTGCAGACTTATTGAAGACAAACAGTACAGCGGATGAATAGATGGATGGGAAATTTGATCAAAACAAAAACAAACAGTGTAATAGTCAATTGCTTATAAAAAAATATATCGTTTAGTACCACTGACTTTGTTTGAAGTAAAACAAATGACAATTGTCCTCTTTGTTATTAGATTACGGGTGATGCTTTAGATCAGTGGTTCTCAAACTTTTTTCAATGATGTACATACACCCTGTGAAAATTTTTAGCCCAGTCCCACCTTTCCAGTTATCTATTTGAAGAGTCCTCCTTTGGAATCGTACGACAGATCTATTCGCAAAAGTAAATTATGAACTTAATTCTAAATTAAAGCAGAAATGTATCCTTTAAAATTTATACACATTAGCATAAAATTTTAAAAGTAAAGAAATAAGAGTAGTTTTCTAAAATAACTAAAAGAAAAAAGTGATTTAAGAATATTTAGAAAACCTCAATCAAAAGTATAGGAAAAAAGCTAAGTTTTAAACCAGGCGTGCGCAAACTACGGCCAGGGGGGCACATGCGGCCCGTTAAACATTTGAATCCGGCCCGTCGAACTTGAAAAAAATTAAATGTTGTGGTATGTCGTTTTCATTTCAAATTAAATGTATTTTTTTTTCCCCGATGACGTGAGGTTACCAAAACACTGCATCCATCTGCTCCTCTGTCGGTCCGGCCCCTCTGTCAAATTTTAGAGCCCATTGTGGCCCACTAATCAAAAAGTTTGCCCACCCCAGTTTTAAACTGTATTTCAAAGCATATACACTCGGGGCGGACTTCACGTCTGTTGGCAGCTTATTCCATTTGTGTGCAGCATAACAGGTAAATGTAGCTTCACCATGTTGACTTTGAAGTCTGGGCTCCACTAATTGACCCAAGTCAATGTACTGTGAAAGGGCCTTAAGTTGAAACAAGCCTGACTCTTGTTTTCATCAAGAGATGGATATTGTCCTCTTGGTCCTCAGTCAACACATTGATACTCAAGGACTTCTTGAAAAGTGCGCAACTATCATGGCATGGAGGGTAACCAATCGATACATTTACTCAAAGAGTGTATAGGTTTGATCCTGCATTAGACACGCACCTACTGAAACAATCACAGAGAGTAGTCATATAATGCATCACCCCATATACCTCGCACGGATGTCTCAATTGCTTGGTGGCATTCTTTTAATCAAGATGTGCACACACAAATACAAGGACACACATGAGTGCCAAAGTATAAAAGACACAAGGCTGATTAAAAACAGCTGTCTCTGTCCTCAATGTCCTTGGATTTTGAAGTTCATCATCAGCTGAAAGAACAAAAGACGAGAAAACAGTCTCTTCAACAATCCCAACCCTGCATAGCATGTTATGTTGCCTGTTTTACGTGACTTTTTTATCTGCCCATATAATTGTTATTGGCAATGATCATGCATCATTGCCATTTTTTCCCCAAAACTGTGTAAATGCCAAAATAAATATTTAACAATGGTTTTAATGGTAATTGCTAAAATAGTGTTGAAAGATTATATTATCTTGCGTTGACTGATAATTGGTTTCACAGGATGTTTGTGTTCAATTACCAGCTAATATTTATGACAGCACATGGAAAGCGCTTTGTTACAGCTCCAGCTGTTGTTAAATGCGCTATATAAAATAAATTGTAGTGAAATGTAATGTAATGTAACTAGTGAGTATGTAATGTGCAGGTCTGGATGAATAAAAGTGGAAGAGAGCTCTTCAAAGGATCTTTGAAAACATTTTCTGCAAGGTCACCATGGCTCGCAGTAAGGCAATATCGTAAGTTTGTTTCCATATATAATTTTAGTGTTATGTTCCTGCCTGGTGCTGTGCTTAATTTTCCTTTTTCCAGAGCTGCCAGGGATGGGAAGATCTTCTGCCACACGCCTGAGCTTAATTGGCTTTTAAGCACTGGAGAAACATTGCCTGTTGCCAGACTCCTCATGTACTAATTCACATTCCAGTACACAGTCCAGTCCAGTGTTTTCAAGTGAGAGAGCGATCACTTGATCGACCAGAACCTTTGCAGTGGAGCAATACAGACTGATGGCATATGGAAAGCGCTTCGTTACAGCTCCAGCTGTTGTGAAATGCGCTATATAAATACAATTGTATTGTATTGTACACTGGGTGGTCTCAATTCATCCACTTGAAAGGAGTACCTGATGCTAGTTGTCAGCCTTTTCAAATTCCCGGCTGGCATAATGAATATTTGCAGAACCCCGCGTGTCTAAACAAGCAATGAAATTACGCAAAAAAGGCACTATGGACGATAGCTGTTCGACGAACAATGGTTAGTGGTCGTGTGCCAATACACAAAAAAATAAATGAGTAAATGGAAAAAAACATGCTAACCAAACTGGAACAGTCATACTGGCATCTCTTGTTCCAGTCGGACAATTTACAGAGGACTTTCAACATGCTCGTCTGCAGCTATCGCCAGACTCGAACGCTCTGTGGAGCAGTGAAATGTAGATGTGGTGGCCATATTGGATGTGGCAAGGAAATGCCGTTGACTTTAAGGATAGCACTGTTTGAACACTCTTGGATAATGCAGGTTTTGACTCCACTGAGTCTTTTTGTCATAGAAGTTGTCATTGAAAGCCAAAAAATGGGGTGGGTGGTATAGTAACATTTCAAATCTGGTCCTTCATCTTTTTTTGTCTTGGATTAAACTACCTTGTTTATCAGCATTACCACGTCAACTCAACCGCTTTTTTTCCCATCAAACTTTTTACTTACTGTTGTTCAGCGTGTTTGTTAGGAGAACTTTAGTTGATTCCATTAGTATGTTTAAGTTTTAACTTGTGTACTTAAGATTCGGTTTATACATGTTCCATTTTTTGTCTTGTGAAGTGAAGATTTGAGTCTCCTTATCTGTCTTTAGTGGCATCTCGCCTTTGCAATGGCAGTAGTTATGACTTGCTCAGTCTGTTTAGTTACCCATGATTGTGTACTTATTTTTAAAACAGATCTGTTCAACCTTTGTTGTCTGCTTTGGGGTTCAAGATTCGGCGTGTAAGCCTCACAATGAGTTTTTGTAGGTTACAGTCTCTTGCTCATTCTGGAGGCATCCCCAGATAGTCTTCGATTTGTCAGCGCTTTAATCTGCCACCCTGGTTAGGCCGAGTGCAGAGCAGTCATGGACTGTTGAGGTCTTGATTACAGTTTATCAGACCTCTGGAGGAAATAATTAGAAAAAAAAACCTGTTAGAACAAGGAAGGAAAATATATTGCAATTGTAGCAACAGTAAATGTGCTATGGTCTGACTGAGTACTCGGGCTGTGCGATATTACATTTTACATGATACTAAATGTAAATGCTACAGTATATTGATAGTTTTGCACAAGCAGTTCTAACGCACACAAAAGTGAAGCCACTAGAGAACAGAATAGCAGCATTTAAATCTCCACTGACAATTAATCTAATATGTACTGACAAAGCGAGTGACTATAATATGAAGTGACTTCATTGAAATATTTCCAAATACATTCCTAAGAAACTGTGCCATTATATAGATACATTGCATATGAGAACCACTGTGTCACCAAGTGAATGAGGTGTATAACTCTCACTTAGATAAACTTTGGTCAAATAAAAACTGACGTGATTGAATTTGTGTGTCGCCAGTTCCTCCTGCTTGCTCAGTGAACACAACCACATCAAGTGATGCAAAACTAGATAACATGAGAAATTGAATCTCAAATTGGGAGCTGTGTTCCTGAGGGCAGTGACCCCATCAGAAAGAATTCAATAGAATAGTGAGCGAAACCAATAGAGAGTAACCGCTCCCTTTTTGGAAAGACCTCCTGCTCAATGTTAGGCAAGATGGCAATTTTTAACACTCATCATAAAACACATATTTCTTCTCTGGCTTTTGGCTCAGCTTGAGACTCAGCATTGTTTTAGGGGTTTATGGTGTTAACTGTTTTTTTTTTTATATAATTTTTTTTTAACTGTCTTTGTTTTTCTATGTCTGGTTTTGTCCAGCACTTTGTATGTAGCGGCAGTTGTTTTTAAGATGCTCAATACATAAAGTTTATTTGGGAATCCGCTCTCTTTGTTATCGTGTCAATTTGTGTGTTAAGACTCTGATCAAGACAAATGCAAATGAATAAAAAAATATTTACAAAAAATTCTTTCTGGCACTGTTATGATATATTTGCCAATAATTTTAAAATCACACAACTGAGACACCACTGCTTATTTTTTGTTGTAATAAAAAGTATTTATTGAAAAATGGTGCACTCTAATTTATACGGTTCTTAGTTTGTATAGAAAAGAAAGTGGTATGTATGTGAAATTGATATTAATCATTGGTCATAAAGAAATGAAAGTATTTTCCTACTGTGTGACTACTTACAAAATTTAAATGTCATTATATTCCAAAAGATGCATCAATTTACATTAATAACAGATCACTTTGAATTGTTGCTTTCCGAATCATAATCAAATTGAATCAGGAGATAGTGAGAGATAGGATTTATCAGAGAATGTTTACTTGGTGCCCTTACAGGAAACAGAACACCCACCAGTTTGGCAGGCAACTGCTTCTGTAGTATTGTCCCCTCTAGAATGGATCCTTCCATTAATGACATCACCATGTTATATAAAAACGGCCATTAAATAGGTGTCGGGTGCACAGAAGACACAACGGCAACTCTAAATATTACGCTGCGACTGAGGCCCTAAGTTTTCTTCTCTACTAAGTGTCTGTTAAGTCTGTGCAGGTTTTTCCAATTTGGTGGCACCGGAGGCTCAACAACATTGTAAGACACGTGTTGGTTAGGAAGGGGTGAAAGATACTGTCTTTTTGTTTAAATGCATATTCAAGTTACAATTTTTAGTGTTTGTTGTTTTGGTTATGTGACGATGGAAACTCACAAACACAGAAACAATAGTCAATAATATTTGTAGCCAGGGGCTCATTTGGCTTGCTTGGTGACTGATCAATGCTGTCTTGGAAAAAGTAGAGGCTTTAAAGGGACAGCAGATGGCCATTTTTCCTTTTGGAGCTAATAAAGAATGAGAAAGGGGGCCCAGAAAAACCTCTAGGCTAGAGGATGCAGTTAAAGAATTGATGTGTAGAGCAGGTGAGAGTGGCAGACAAAAAAAGCTAGAGGGGGTAAGAGCAAACCAAATATATTGACTTGACAATAGCAAATACATGCTTTTTGTTTATGCTAAAAAAAAAAAAACATGATTTAATAACTCCACCTTCCACCCTGTGAAATATCTGTACTAGCTACTAAAAATGTACTAAAAGCCTTTTGCTCCTATGTTAGTGGTGTATGCAGCCATGGAGGGAAGGTAACAAGATCATTCACACTCAACAGGGGGCATCAGTATCTTGCTCAAGGTTATTCCTCAGTAGTGTCTGTATAGAAACCAGTGAACGAATCAACAAACTTGTAATTTCACAACAGCCAGGTTGTGCGAGCCGTTTGTTGTGAAAGCCGAAGTGGCTGGCAAAATTTGTCAACTGCTGGCTGAGCATTAAAAACATGTTTCTGTTATTATCCTGCATAATATTCCAGTAAAGAGTAAATCCTTAGTACACTGCAGGGTTTCCGACAGAAGCCTGGTGGTAGAGAAGCAGACCAACTTCATAACAGAAATTTCTTCCTAGTCAGTGTGCTGCAGTTGTTCTCAATTATTAAGAAGAAAACCATTCGCGCCCCCCCACCACCAATTTTTTTTTTTTTTTTACTAATGTACATGTTCTTTGTATATTAATGTTAGATTGTCAATAAAATATCCCTTCACAAAGCTAAATTGATAAAAAAAAATCATTTTGAAAACGACTATTGTGAGGATCTCAAAACTCAGTACTGTTGTGCAAATATTGATGAGATGATAAATATTTACTATACGTTTTAATATTGTTTTTTTTTAACTTTATTAACATGAACAAACCAAACAGTTATTAATACGTACATAATACAGAAAAGACAAAAAGAGCCAGGGGGATTTTAAACAAAAATCTATATAAACAACATAAAGCATAAAGCAACAGTTTTAATGTTTACTATTCGTATTTTTTTATTTTTACAATACGTTTGACATCGAACCCCTTCGTTGTGATGACGTCAGCCATTTTTGTGTTCCAGCTTGAGAGCGTCTGCTAAATTGCTAACGTAGCCATCGTCTTATTTTGCTTATATACGTAATTGTTGCAATGCAACATTTCTGTTCATAGCTGCTGGCTCTCCGCCCAAACACGGTTCCAGTCAGACTTCTGTTAAAAGTCGAACATACATCGAAGCAATTCATTTTAGCAATTAGCGCGCTTAGCGCCGCCTTGCTCGTCTCCTCGTTTAGAACGCTACTTGTTTACGAAGTCATTTATTTGCCATCACGTAGCTTGTTGCTTCTGCTGTGCGCGGACTTACATATACAGTGAAACCCCGCTACTTCGCGGTTCACCTTTCGCGGGTTCAGTGCTTCGCGGGTCTAAAAAATATTCGGAGGCATTGTAGTTTTGCTGAGCGGCACGAGGGGGCGCTGGAGCGGTTAGACGGCCGGCGTGCGCCGAAGAGGAGAGTGGACGAAGAAGAGAGTGGACGAAGAAGAGCAAGTTCCCCCGGGCACGATTTGGGGCGACGTTTTGCGCGGTTTGGACCGTACCAAAGCTCCGGCCGGCGTGCGTGGCAGTTAAGCCGAAGAGGAGCACCTTCCCCGGGCACGGGTGGTGTCAAGCGGCCCCTAAGTTTAACCGAATGGAAGCTCCGGAGGAGGAGGGCATGCTCGCGTCACAGTTAAGCCGAAGAGGAGCACCTTCCCCGGGCACGGGCGGTGCCAAGCGGCCCCTAAGTTTAACCGAATGGAAGCTCCGGGGGAGGATGGCGGGCGTGTGTCACAGTTAAGCCGAATAGGAGCACCTCTTCCGCCCGGGCACGAGCGGAGCGTGAGGCTGTCAGTTATGAATGAATAAATAAATAAATGAAGAATGCCACCTTTCATTTCACTGTCATGATCCGTGCCTGTCATGCCGCGTGTGTTTTTGTTTTTTCAGCTGTGTGGGCGTTCCTCCAGTGATCGTCTCGCGCCATGCCGTCAGCTGCTGCGAGACGCGCTGATTACACTGACTATATTGTGATTATAATAAATATCTTTGTATCACCACCTTTTTTCCCGTGTCTGCGTTTGGAAAGTCCTGCTCAATCCTCCAGCTCTGCTGGAGGATCATAACATTCACAGGGCACACCGGACGGCGTACCAGCAGGTAAAAGTCGAAGTAATTAAATAATTACAAAAAGAAGTAATTGAATAAATACGTTTTTGTTTGTTATAACATGAATTTCATTCTCTCTCTCTACCCATATATATATATATAAAATAATAATATATATATATATATATAATTATTTTTTTTTAAGCATTTTTGAAGGTGCGCCGCTACTTCGCGGATTTTCAGTTTTCGCGGGTGGTCACGGTCCCCATTAACCGCGATAACCGGGGGTTTACTGTAGTTCAAAGAAAGTCCGTTCTGCTACGGCGTAAGATAGCTTGGCGCGGTGCATTTAAATAGTGGCGAAAGAAATCACTTCCGGGTCAACGAGCGACGGGGTGACGCTTATTTTTAATCAGTACTGCGTGACAGGGCGACGCTTTTCTTTCATCAGTACTCCGTGACAGGGCGACACTTTTTTAAACCCGTACTGCGTGAACTAGGGGCACAAACAGCTTTGACGAGCTCAAACTCGCGTTGCCTGAGATCGCCTTTTTTGGTCCCAAAACTATGCAAAAAAACATGTTTCCCAGGGTCCCACGCGCCCCTCTCAGCATCGCGCCCCCCGCCCCCCCAGGGGGGGGCGTGCCCCACTATTTGAGAATCACTGGTGTGCTGTGTTTACATTATTTATTGGTGTCATACTAATACATTTTTCCAGATGATCTATCTACCCAGAAACTATCACGATAAAAATATTATCGTTTGTTTGTTGTTTTTCTAAATGCCACTGATACACTTAAGATGTTAGCACAATAGTAATTAAAGTAGATCCTTTTTTTAAATACAATTAATTTTCCATTCTGAATAATATGGAATATTTTCGTTGCAATGAAGAACAATCAAATATACCAGATAATACAAATTTAAGTAAATAAAATAAGACAGGTGCTGTTATATACTTTTTCAACAACAATAATATTCAACAAATGTTGACACACGTAACACCACATACAGAATCTGTAGTGGTAGAGTAAAACTGATTCCGTTCCTGAAAAATTTGCCTCAATTTTCCTAATTTCAAAATTCTGTTGGGAAGATTACACCAGGACTTCAAGCTGGAGTGTTTTACTGTATACATTTATTAATTAATGCTTCAAAGAATAAATCCATGACAGAATTATTTACTTGGAGTAACCTTTCAACAATGCACACGGCACACATACATGCACACGCACATATTTTTAAAATAAATGCAGGACAAACATTTTAGGGCCAGTAGCTGTTTGTATTCCAACAAGTATGAGTGACTGTTATGACAGAAACGACAAAGTGCAGTGTCATAGCATTTGCCATCCATCCATCCCTTTTCACAAACTTTTTTTTTTTGTGTTTGTATTTCCACTGTGGGTTAAACATGTACACATACTCACATTCACTAGAACACACATACAATGGGGTAAGTAAATAAGATCAAGTATAATTAACACTCCACATCAGTTGCATTATTTGACAGTGGTGCAAATTATTGACGTAATTAAACGACTCAAAAAACTTCTGATATCATGTCAACATCACCACAAGTAATTCAAATCTAATAATTTAAGATGGCCGGGTAATTCGTACTATGGAAACAAAATTAGCACGTTTCACACTTGCACGTGTTCTACCACGAGTTTATGTTTTACTAATGTTTGCTTTACTAAATTGTTTCCAATATTGCATGAGCTCAATGTTTTCCGAAGGCCTTTTTTTAATTCTAAAGACAAACGGGTTCAATGTGCACCATTTGTATCATATAAACATAATATGTCGACACCGCTATTAACGGAAGACCCTCGTAATGTGTATGGATTGATATTGTTTCTGAGAAGACTTTGTGTGTTTGAAAACCCTTGTCCATTTATCCAGAAGTGGATTTCTGAAGCCATTCACCAACGCTGAACAAAAGAAGAGGACATTGCTCACAATCAGCAAGCAATCACGTTTTTTGCAGATCAACCAAAAGGTGTTTGATGGGGCTCAGGCAACCTGCGTCTGTACCACTCGCTCACACATGAACCCATACCTGAGTAGGCCCAGTAGCTCTCTTCCGTGGCGGCTCGCCGCAGTCGTGTCTCGCTGGCCTCGCCTGTACAAGGGCCTTGAACAGGGGCACGGGACTCAGCTTGGTATCCTGTCAACACTGCAGGACAGAAGAACAGCAGGGACACAAAAGTTACCACAAACAGAAGCAGAACCGCAGCCCTGGTTGGATAACGAAGCACATTCAGAGTGGTTGAAAAAGGTCAACACATAAAAAAAGATGATGTGAAGCTGAACTGAAGCAAGGAAACAAATTGATAAGCCCTATATGAAGAAAGATCATTAACCCAGCACAACGAAGGGAGAGCCCCACAAATTTATGCAAATCCATGCGAAGAACAAAGGAGAGAAATGGCTTGTAAAATAAAAACATTGCGAAACCATTGATTATATTGTATTGTCTTGACACTGGCCACTGTTTTCTACAAGCATAACTGTATGAAGTAATGTGCCTCACAAAGATCAAATTTCACTGTTTGTATCCACCATTCAGAGGATATTATCCCAGTATTGTGTAATTGTGACTGATAGAAGTTTGGTTTACATTTCACAGCCGATTTTGTCCCGTTCGGCTTTGCTTTGCTTTAATTGTTGATGGTTGTGACAACAAACAGCAGTCTGACGTGCGAACTAAGAGTGTCGGGGCGACATTCGTCAATGGAGTCAGTCCAGCTGGGACAGCTGCTAAGCCACTACCGTCAGTAGTAACACACAAGGTAAAAACCCCAGTGAGGCAACAAGAATCATAGACATGTGTGTCTGTAGGCTTAAACAGAACTTGGTGCTATGAGAGCTACATTTTGGATGATGGGGAAATGGAGAGAGGAAAGAGCTTCCCAAATGGGAAATAATGACAAGTGAAGCTCAAAATCAATGACAGCCGTATAGTTGCTGATGGACAGTATCCGGCATAGCAACCAGTCAGCTGCAGAGAATTAAAGGAGACCTGAACTGTGCTGAGACAGGAAGAAAAAAAGGAGTATGAAGGAAAATGGTGACTCTGGGAAAGTTTTCACCACATACAATTGTCTGAACATTGCAAATAATGTCAATATTAACATCATGTTGCTGATGCTTTCCCAAAGAGTATAAATAACCTCTGTTTGAAGAGAAAATACCAGAGCATGCGAAACTGCTAGCGCCTCTGATTTCTTCAGTTGTGTCTCACTGCCTTTGGAGCACCTCAAAAATCAAATGCAGCAAGATATTCACTTGAAAAAGTGTCAAAAAGAGCATTTTGGGGAAAAAAAAACATATGCAGAAACGCATAAATCAAATTGAAACTGGATCTCAAGAAATTTTGTCAAAAATCTTTATTTGAAATGAGGGTTTTGTTTATTTATTAATTTAATTATTTAATCTTTAATTAGAAAGACTGTCACATTTTACCTCTTTGGGTCAGCCATCATTGTAGCTGTCTTCCAAAGTTAACTGGCCTTTGTATTTGTTTTTTTTAATTTAGAAACACTTTTCATCTACAAGGCAATTCTAGGTAGACTGCACTCATGTATATTACTGTAGCTCAGAAGCAAAGCATTGATGAATTGAGCTGCTGTATTTTTTATTTTTTTGGGAGGGGCATTAAAATGTGTTGATTGTTTTGTTATTAGTTTACCTTGCTAATACTTAGCGTTTTTACTGATCATTTTGCCTGGTCTCTCTTGGAAAGGAATACACAATAGTGATGGACTAACCTGGTGAAAGTAACACAACACTGATTGCAAGCTGCCATGGAATGAGGTCTCACAAAAGTGACATGATATAAATGATAACCATCCAGAAACCATTCTTCGGAAATAATTAAGATGATTATAAAATGGTTATGAGTAATGATTATTGAGGATAATAATCAGTTCTTGCATTAAATGTTATTATTCTGTGTTTTGTCTATATGCTATGGATAGTCGACGTACAGTATACACACATCAACACTGCAGCTTTGTTTTTCTTCAAACATATCAAAAATGTTTATAGTATAACATCACCGTAGAGGCTCATATAGTGGTGGCAAACTGTGGAGCACATCATGTTGATATTTCTACTAATACAAGTCCCCTGTGAAGTCATGCTGGTGATTGTCAGACTCATTGTTGCCCCGTGTTTTATCGCATAGTGGATTGCTATAAAAGCACTCTATCAAGAGAGAAAAGAAACCACACTAGTTTGCATCTTTAGAAATGTATGCAATAGTAATGCTTGACAATAAAAAACAGTACTGTCCAATGGCAGTGGATCTACTTCAACGTCATCCAGATTTTTTTTTTTTTTTGCATTCTCCTCCCACTCTCTCCGGACCCTTGTGAGGAGACGCCGCTTGGATAATGGACGGATGGAACTTTCCATCTATATAACCTTAGTAGAATGCTACAAAAAAAATCTAAATGTGTCTCATATGTGTACGGTTCTTTAGCTTGCATTATCTTGAATATTTACTTTCGATTTAGAAGAGTCACAACTTACAATATGTTATTTTCTTTCAGAATCAGTCATGGTTGGACGGATTGAATTTTGATTTCAAAGTGTTGTTTGCCAATTATAATCTAAACAAAGGTGCAACAGTCTTTGAATAAGTAGGAAATCACAATGGCAATACACTCTCGGCAGTAAGTAACATCCCATTTTGGCCAAATATGTATGCTGCTCTCAAGGGAGAAAATACAGCACAACCACATTTGTAGCCGCACCTCACCCCACCAAAACATCTCCATTTGCCAACTGGTGTTTGATTTGGTTCTGTGTGGTTAAATGCATGCAACACAATATGTACATCAGTGTAAAAGTAAAATTTTCATCTGGTTATTAAATGTAGGTGTTGTGTACACAGGACAGGTGTGCCTTTTATTAAAGTGTGGATGCAAAGGGACCTACGCAAGCTTAGAGCAGGGGGCCTAACTTAATTGTGGGTGCAGGTACGAACACTCATGCGTAATTCAACTCTCCATAAATGCAAC
Source organism: Idiotropiscis lumnitzeri (assembly GCF_059441095.1). Lineage (NCBI taxonomy): Eukaryota > Metazoa > Chordata > Actinopteri > Syngnathiformes > Syngnathidae > Idiotropiscis > Idiotropiscis lumnitzeri. The sequence goes on along the minus strand of NC_142401.1, from coordinate 19,488,366 downwards.
AAAATATTATTTAACAATGTAAAATAAAAGCAATCTTTTGACTGCAGGGGGGTCAACCTGACTGAAAGATGAAAATAGCCTTCTGCTTGTTTAATTTTAATAACAGCAAAGTGTGAAGTAAAAATGTGTTGTCGCTTCTTTTAATGTGGATCGAAATAGCTAATTCTCTCCCCGATGCTCCCTCAGGATGTTGTTCCAGGAGTCAATAAATTTTAAAGGGTGAGTGGTCTTTGTCTAGACTTTCCTGGTGAGTTAAAAAAAAAAGGAGTGCAAAAAAAAATGAAACTGGTCAAGCATCCTGATTGGACCGTATTGAGGAACTTTGCGTTCACACATGCCTTAATTAAGATGCACAGCATAGACTAGGGATCCTGTACTTAACCTTGGCTTGCCTACTTCTCACTTGATCTTTATTAAGCAGACTTCAGAGCGATAGAGAAAACACATACTCAAGGACAGGAAAAGCTAGTGCAATTTTCAAGATTGAATTCTTCACATCTGCCTCCATTTTTCTTGGTACTGACTGAACATTTGCCAAAATCTTACTTACATGTTTAGTCAGACAAATATGGCCAGTATTGACTTTCGAGTGTTATCGCAAGGCCTTACGACAATACTGAAAAAGCCTTTTTCAAAGGTTGGTTAATGTTCACACAAAGGCTTTTATCATGACTCGAGGCTGGCACTAAAAACAGCTTTTGACTCAAGTTTTTCCTTCCGTAGAAAAGTGTGTTTGCTTCTCTCTACTAGTTCCTCACAATTTTTAGCAGTGTGCTGCAAAGTAAATTGACCCCCACTAAGTTCTCAATGTCATCAAATCAGTGTATTAGTACATCAGTATTTTCTATGTTGAAATCAGCCCATTGTTCATAATCATCCAATCGATTTTGACTTGCTTGTGTCAATCAAACTTGGTTACTATCAGTCTGTTTTTTTATATTGGTCAATAAAAAAAATGCTGTATTAAGTTATTTTGTTTTATTTGAGTGTAATAATTTAGCTTCATTTGAAGCAGTAAATGCAAACTTTTGTAACCAAAATATGAGATTTTATTCATGGTTTCAGTTCTGTGTGAATATCAAGCATCAAAACAGTTGGAATGTAATAGAATTATTTCATTTTTTAAATTTATTTTTACAGTTGATGGTGACCAATTACTTGGGATGCTACTATAAATTATGATGCTCTGGACTCAAAGAAACTTTCCTCAGCTCAACTTGTTTTTCTTTGACATGAGGACCCGGCCTATGATATAGTCAAAATTACAATTTCAGTAAAGTCAAGTCTGCTATTTTATCCCCATTGCCACTCACAAGTTGATATGCATGTTACAGAGTTTCTTTTAAGTGTCTTTTATTTAATTAACGCAATTATAATCATTTAAAAAAAAGTTTCAAATGTAATTGTTTGTATAGTATATGATGCTCAGTGTGTTTTGTGTCACTCATAATGACAGACTTTAAAAGAATGAGCAGTCGTAACATTTCAATGGCTATTCACTGTTCAACAGAGTGTAAAATTAAGTTCAGCACATTTCTGCAAATGAGCCTTTTCAGGTGTCTGGCTGCTTATAAATGTCCCTTTAACGGGTTAGACTCATATATTAGACAGTCTGCAAGTACATCGTGAACTCGAGAATGCAGCAGTTGGTTCTGTGAGCCTTGGATGTTCAAATGCAGGACTTGCATTAAAAAAAAAAAAGATATTGTGTGTGTTTTTTTTTACAATCCAAAACAGTTCCAGGTGTCTACAAATAACATACAATAAAATGTATTTCTTGTCAAGATCAAATCTGTTGGCTTTAGGTGTGGACCAATACAAAGAACAAAGACCAATACAAACAACTCCACCGCCACAGCAGTGACATTACAGAAAATGCCCAGCCAACATCCATCCGTCAATTTTCTCCCGATTTACCGGGGTCAGTTCGAGCATTAACAGGGAAGCCCAAACATCCCTCTCTCCAGCCACTTCTTCCAGCTTTTCCTGGGATCGAAAGGCATTCCCAGGCCAATAAGGAGAAATAATCTCTCCAAAGTATACTGGGTCATTCCCGCAGCCTCCGCCCAGTGGGACATGCCCAGAAAACCTCACCAGGGAGGTGTCCAGGTGGAATTCTAATGGGCCCAAGCTACCTCATCTGTTTCCTCTCAATGTGGAAAAGCAGCAGCTTGACTCGACTCTGAGTTTCTTGTCACAACAGGAATCCCATACTCTTGGCGGAGGAAAGGCGGACAAAAGGCTTGTTACTGAGATCTTGGGGTGGGTAGGAACGTAGATCAACTGATAAATTGAGAGCTTTGCCTTTTGATTCAGCTTCTTCGTCACCATGACAGACCCATAAAGTGTTCTCATCGCAGATGCTGCATCAATCCATAGTGATGGGAAAATTAAGCTTCAGATTTGCTTCATGAATCAGTTTTGCTTCAGAATCATAATTTTTTTCCACCTCGGGGACCCCGGCGAGGGTGTAGAGTTGGACCACTGTTCCAGAGCCAAGACAAAAACCACACTGCTAATCCTGAATCTGAGATTCGCCGACCAGATGGACTCTCCTCTCCAACACCCCTGAATGGAGCTTAGTGGGGGAGGCTGAAGAGTGTGATCCCTCTGGAGTTGGAACACACCCTCTGGCAGACAGGGGTGGTGGTCCCCGTTTTCAAGAAAGGGGATCACCACCACCCTGGACTGCCAATCCAGAGGCATTTTTGTACAGTCATATCAACCAGGACAGCGCCACAGAATCCAGAGCCTTTAGGAACTCCGGTGGATCTCAACATCCATGGCCTCACTGAACTCCTCCTATGCCCAAATTTTAGACCATCTAGCATAATGCATAATGTACATTTTTTGTAATATTTTGGGAGGAAGGAAACAAAATATGAATGCACCTTAGTCATTTCCAAGGGCCTCAATAAAAATTTAGTTCGTACTCCCAGAGACAAATTCCTTGTGCTTTTCATAATAAGAATGATTCTGATCCATCCCTGGTTCTTACCCCAGTTATTTCTTTACATGTCATCTCTCTGAAATGTATTTATTTTTAGTTTTTTTAATTGAGGTGTTCAATTTATTTGTCACGTTAATGATGTAATAAAGTTTTTATTATTGGTCTCATTTATACAGCAAAATCTTTGAATTTGACTAGGCATGTACAGACTTTTTTTAATCCAGTGAGCTACAATTGTTTTCTTTACTGTCACCACTAATAACTTTTTATTCTTCTTCTTCTTATTTTTATTATATGAATAAAGTAGTAACAAAAAAGGTTTTAACTAAAAAGACCATGTGATTTTGCGCGTGAACAATGACGTTTTGGAGCAGTGGGGATGTTGGCTTTATGTGCTTGACTGGGTGTCGATCACAGCAATGCAGAGAGATCACTGCACCCAGCATGACTTCATGTTTTCTGGAGCACCAGCCAAGGGTAGGGAAAGTCGCACGGCACATACACACACATTCTATGAAGCAAACAGCGAAGGTCATCATCTATGAAGCAGAAACTCTGGGAGGCAAATGCATGCAGGGGCTGGGAAGGCTGAGAAGCACAGGCACTTAGAAGTACTTCCAAGTTTAAAGAACTATTTAACGTAAAAATGCCCTCAAAGAACTTTGCCATCAGCATACTTTCTGCCTTCGCCCTTCATCCTCACCTTACTCCACCACATTGATTGCATATAGACAGTAAGGCAGGAAGGCTGGCTGCAAAGGGATGCCACTCACAGCCTCCACCCATCCACCCCTCATCCCCAGTAGACTGCCACCCCCTCATGAACGCACACATGCTTGGTTAATTAATAGCTTGTGCTCAGTGAGACAAGGTCATGCTGCCAAGGGACTACAAACAATGCCATGAAACTGACACCTTCTGTAGGACACAAGACATGAGCTGTTAATACACACCTCCGTTTTCCCGTCACAGTGAAAACTGTCATGAGTCTCCACCTTCATCTACTCTCAGCTACATTTGTTTTTTTTTTTAGCACCTGCCAATGCGTCGTTTGCCTACTGCGGTCATGTTCATGAGTTTCAAGTGGCTTCTGTTTTGTATTGTCAGTTAATTTAAATAATAATAAGAATAAGTCCTTGTATTTTAATGTCTCACCTCAACAGTCACTGTGTATTCAATAACATGTACCGTCTACAGTAAATAGGGAAGTGCATGGGCTTTTTAGTTGGCAAGAGTAATTTGTTCTCATTACCTGCACAAGAAAAATGAGCGTGAAAAGAAATCAGACCATCTTTGTGAATCTTCCAAGATTGAGGGGAAAGGAAAAAGAAATGAGATATACTCTTAAGCTCATCTCTCTCCTCTAAGTAGGCTTGAAGGTCAGTGAATATGAAACAACCCATAACAGATGTCTGTCTGACAAATTGGTAGACACAAAGCATCTGCTGCTCTGTCATGCACTTTGTGAAATGGTCTATTTCTCTTAATCATTCACATTTACATGTAACATTTCACTATTCACATATGCATGACTGTCCTGCAGGTTTTTCACTGGATGGCATCAAGTCTTGGAAAATGTCAGCTCATCTGGTCCACTGACATGATACCCCGGTCACCGTCATTTTTTGGTGGCAACCTTGATCAAGGTCAAGTCTTGCCTTTAATCATAGAAGTCACCCAATAGGCCACCTATCACCATAATCAGAATAGAGAAAAAAATACTGGGACATGTTGATACCTACAGTAGGTGCTGAGATGGTTTGCAGTCATGTGCACACTTAAATCCAAGTGGTGACACAGCTCCAACCCTTTTGCCCTACTCAAAGTCTTTTGATATTTGACCGCCGTTACTTGAGTCTTTAAAAGAATTGTGCCCCTCGCTGATCCGCGGTGCACGTGCCCCCGCCTTTTCGCAAGCTTTTCTTGATATTTCTCTCTCTGTCTTGCGCTGGTGTTTCAATTAGGGTCCGCTCTGACCCAGGCACAGCCCTTCTGTGTACAGTTTCCATTTCCTATTCATACCTGTGAGGGTTGATTTTCATAATTTAGGACTGTGAATGTATATACATACATTGCATCAACCAGAACACACTTTCTGTTTCCAATTACAAATTGACGGTTAAGAATAACTCTGAAACTATGGCATACATTCTCCGTGGTGGGACAAAGAGAATTAATAGAACATGAAAAGAAAAAAAAACAAGTCTGTCATGCAGCGTTATAGAAAATTAATAAAACATTGCTTATAAAATGGTCGAATGGAGGTAATGATCCCTAAAAAAGTGCATTTGACTGTGCGGCAAGATGAGATAAGAAATGCAAAATGTAATGCAAAATCAGATTTAGCTGGTGTCAGGGTTGAAGCTAAGGACGGACGAACAGATGAGGAATTGTGAATCAATATCCTGTTGTTATGCTTTCCTCTCCTTCACCAAGACTTCACCTTGTAGGTAAGAACTGATTCAATAACCAACATCTCCCACTATACCTTTGAGCCCAGAGGCACCCAAATGCTTAACTAACAACACAATGTCTTGTGTAGTATTGCTACTAGCTGAGACCTTCAGTTCTTTTCAGTGTATCAGTGTTTTACTTTTGAGACCCAATACACACGTGACATTTACGTTCTCCTTTATTTTGAAGCTCTTACACTCAAAATATTCAATTTTCTTGTAAAGCATATAAATATGGGACTTTTCAACTGGTTGATATTTCAGGGATGCTATTTTTGCCACAAAATAACGGAATGTACTAACTAGGACAAGAAATTGAACTCGCTAAGAATGAATCCGACACAAGCAACCCACCCAAGAATCTATTGTAAACATGAGTAAATAATTTCAAAATTGTGGTTCTTAAGACAATCTATTGGTATCTAAGATTGAAGAAGGAATTTGGAGTCAATGTCTCGCTGCAACTTCATGCTGCTTTTAGCAATTAAATGAGCTACGTTTCATTTCTTTACTTTGCTTTTAAATGTCTTTAATTGCTTTATTTGTAAATGATTTTGGGTTCCCCTGTGTATGAAATGCTGTTTAATTAAAGTTGCCTTGCCTTGTCTTTTCCCTGTCAAGCAGTGCATTTATATCATCCAATTTGAGACACAAATGGGAAAACTGTAAATGATTTTATAATTTGACTTCATTTTATATCGGGCAATTCAAGAGCTAAATGTCCACAATAGATATGCAATGGATCTTGTTAATTAAATAAAGTGAAGTTTTTTCTCAAACTCTATCTTAAAATGCAAATCGGTAAGGACAATTAAGATTAAAAGTACTTTGCCTTGTGTACACCTCATTCCACAAAAATATAGCCACTTATCGGTAGCAATTACAAGGTGGAAGTTTTCCCACCACTGTTAAGCCACATATTGAGCAACAGTATTGTGGAAAATAATTATCTTATCTTATCTTATATATTTCATTTTTCCCCGTTCTAAGAAAAGTATATATTTTTTCAATTTCAAAGAAATCAAAATTTGTGTCAGAGAGTAGTGATCCCAAACCACCAGTCCACAGCATGCACATACACAAGCCACACAAAGACAGACAAAAAAAAAAAAAATGTCGTCAGCCAACCCCCCACCGTGTACCTTCTGAAGGGCAATATAAGTAGTGCTGGGTGATTATACGATTGAGAATCGTGATATTACGTGACCAGCAGTTAGCACATTTATATAAGAAACCTGTTGGATCATTTGAACAAGTAGGACCTAAGTGATGAAGTGGAAAACATTTAAATGCGAGCAGTGTTTGCACAGCCTGTGCACGTACACATTGTCAGTTTAGCTGCTAGTAGCTAGTCTGCAGCTAGCCAATCGTGTCATCTTTTCTTTACGCACATTTGGGAGTAGCAATGACGCCATAAATATTAATTTTAAGGCATATTCATTATTCCTGATGGGTCCATGTTTAGTAGTTCACTGTGCTATTTTATATTGTTCTACATTTATTATACTGTTGAATAAAAATGTTTCACATGAATAAAAAATAATTTTAATAAAATGTTGAATTACTCTTTATCTTAGTTGTCAGTATCAATGCTTTAAAACTGACAATTTAAAAGCAATGTGAAAAAAAAAACGTTATAGCATCCGTCACTACCAATCCGATGTCAACCCTGTCAGCGAATGTTTGCCGGTCCGCGAAAATCATGTCCATGTCTAAACAGGTCCTTGGCGCAAAAAAGATTGGGGACCACTGTCAGAGAGCACTAGGGCCCCACAAAAATCCTTCGCAGACGTTCATCCCACTCATCAGATAGCTAAACAGTCATTCTGATCATTTAGACTGATTAGTGGGAATGCATAAATATGTCAATTGGTTGTTAAAATGTTAACTAACCATCTCCCAGAAATTTATGATAAGGTTTTGAAGGTACCGAGATGAATACAGTCGAGATATGAGAGACCCACCAGAGTCACCCCTTAGAATGACAGATTAGGTGAAAAAAAAGACACGTTTAAATGTGTTTCCATTGGGAGTAAGTGAATGTTATTCTGGGTGCAGATGATTGAGGATTGGTGGTGGCCTGAAGAGAAAATAGCCGATAGGACGGGGCCTGTGTGTGGGTGTGTATGTGTGCAATGGACAAAAACTGAATTATAGTATACACATGCAGCCAAGATCAAACTTTGGAAATGCAGTTCAGTGGAAACGTGACAATTTACAAGGAGACTAGATAATGAGAATTTCCCATAATAGGATTCACAGGGACTCAAAAAATTCAACAACTCATGCAATCAAAGCTTTATGAAATGAGTGATGGGCGGCTGGGTATTGAGTGGCTCTGGGTGGTTGGGTTGAGACGGTGATTCAATTCTGGCATCTTGCTCAGTTATCTTTATTACTCAATATTGATTACGAAGAGTGCAACTGTCTACTTGCTGAGTCTCATAGAAAGCTTTGTAATGCGCAGGCAATATTGTGTCATAACAGGGAGTTGCTCCAGGTGCTCTTGAAAATGTTCATTTGTTGGTGATAGATTGATGTTTGCTTTCAGAAAATGAAATGAAATAAAATAAAAGAAACACAGCCTTCTACTGCTATTTTGGTTTTCAAAATGCTTCAGTGTCAGATGATTTTGAGTCAAAGTGGAAAAGAGCTACACAGTTAATCCCCCCCAAAAAAGATAATAATGTTCCTTTGGAACTGACCACATTACTGCCCACCCACTGCTCATTTGTGACCCCCAAACTGTTGCAGCCTTTTCTAAGATCAGAGATTGGACGTTCTCATTGCAGTATGGCCACAAGACACATTTCATTCAGCACTGATCAGTGTGTGGTTTTCCATCCCATTCTTTGTATAAGTGAGGCTTGCGTGCACGAGGTCTCGACCTACCATGTGCCACGCTTGCCCTTATTGACAAGGGTTCCCACACTACGTGCTTTGATTGGGTCAGTACATGTAAACCAAGACTTGTCTCCATGCCAATGATACACAGGCAGATTTATTTTGTTTTATTCAATTATTCTCCATGCCAGTTATTTGTGTTTTGAACTAAAAAGATATTTTGATTTGAGTACCTATTCATTTATAATCGCATGTGTCCTGATCAGTCATGATAATTTGACCTTTGACTGATTGAACATGATTTTGTGGCCCTTTAGGATTTGCATTTGAGTATCCCTGCTTTAGAAGATTATTTCGATCGAAGGTGATTACATGGAAAAAAAAGTCAGTAACACTGGTTAGGGTTTGTTATTCTAACAATTTCCATCACCAAAATGAATGCATAAGCAAATCAGATGGAGCAGAATCTGAGACATTGATCACAAAATTTCAATCAAAGCAACAGAGGAATAACATTTTTTTAATTTATTTATTTATTAATTTTCTGCTGAAGCACCCCTGAAGCCCATATCACACTCAGAGGAGACGGTAGGTAATAAAAATACGCCGCAGATTATAGATCTCTTATTTCAGATTTGTGTTTTTAGGGATTGTTTTACTTTTACGCCACCATTTGCACTTTAACTTAATTTTAAAATTAAAGAGCTCTGTTTTTAGAGTTGGTGGTGAAGTGATTGTCTGTAGAGGGCAAAGTAGTCTGAAACTCACTGCATTGAAATCCAGTCTATGTTTTCCGGGATGCTTGTAGTGCCGTAGCCTTGTGATGTTTCCAATGCCGCTACAAGGACCCACATTTCCGTGACTGCGGGCTAACCGGCCTTCTTGTGTATAAATAAATGCATTGCTTGATTTATTTATTTATTATTTCTCCTTTTGGTCATTCTAAACCACACCACACAGACACTTTGCATAAATCAGCGGACTTCATTCTAGACAGGTCATCTTCATGACCATTAATTAACTACATGATTTATTTGCATAATTTCACTGTATGAGGAGACGAAGAACAGAGAGTGACAAGACGGCCTTTCAAGAAAAGTGGTACGCAATTTTGCGTAGGCTGCTGGTTTACTGTCAATGTGTATGAGATGTCATTTCCCAGATATTTGGGTTACCAATATGTTGACATTTTAGGATTACAATCCTTTCCTCCTCTGCTCTGTGGCTGTGTGGCTATGCTGCTCAGCCCCCAAGTTGCCAATGAAATCTACAATATAGTAAATAAATACAACCAGTGTCCCAGAAATCCATTTTCATTGTCCATTGTGAAGAAATGCGTCAGAGTGAGGGAATCGTGCAATCATAATGCAACCAAGAGTGCTTGCTGAAATACTGACAGAGCAGACAACCCACAAAGCAAAAAGCTAAACAAGCCAGAAAAAAAATTACAAAGTGCACAAAGAAGCACACTCCACTGACCAACAGGAAAGGTTTGCCTTTTCCAAACACAATTGGTCCAGAATATCTCACTTAAATATAAAAGTGTTGACCACTTGCAAAGCATAGATTTGCATATTTGGTGAATTTTGCTTCCTGTTCAAAACCCAATTAGTGCCAGCAACAAAATAGACAGCTAATTTCAGCTTGATTTGATTTAGATTTTTTATTCCTCGTTGATTTTTTTTCATTGAGTTTTATTACATACGATGGTACATGAACATATATATTGAACCAGTTCCACCCAATTACTTATCAGGTGCCAAATGACTAATGAAAATGATGTCTAAGTCCTGATCGGGTAAGATTGCTGTCTTTCCCTCTCTCTTTCTCTCGCACTCGCTCTCTTTCCCAAACACATCATTCAGTCAAACTTTTATAGATGAGATAAAAATGAGGAGATGATGATTTTACTAAATGATTCCGCCATGCCTATTCTGCTTTCATCACTGCTGACTGAACACGCGACAAAAATGATTTATGTCCAACCACACCTCGACATCGTATCTCACAACACCACCATCTCTTAATAGAGCATTCCAATAAACGTACAAACCATACATTAGTAATGCAGCTCAGTTATTGACCCAGCCAACTATTATTTTCTAATGGAGTCAGTTCTAATCCGGAAGTTCAATTTGAGACGAAATCAATAATCACAGGCTGGGGGTGGCCAGGGGGACGCCAAAAGGCCTCTTAATACTGGTTTTGGGTGGTGACCTCGAGGACTTCAGTTTGCTTTAATACTCACCCCGTTGTTTTGACTTTCACTCCAAGTCGGGTGATGTCGTTACGGTTGCTATTGGCTTGGAGTCCACAGAGTGGAGTTTCTGCCGAATTGTATAGTCAATTCCGGCTGCCGTTTATACTTTGAGGTCCAAGGAACGACGCAACAACAATGGGGACCGTGCAACACTGCCTGCTACCACAAATGGCTCTAGATGACCAGATGATGCATTTAATTAGATTGCAAAATAGATCAAGGTGGGACTGTATATACGGCCACGACATGGAAGTCGTACCTAGCAAGGAATAGCTGAGCCAGGGAAAGCTGAGTATGTCATTACAACATGTAATTAAAAGGACCAACCAAGGGAGATGATGCACGCAGCATTCTATGCGCAGCAACAATTTGTGTCGAGTGTGAGGCATGTATAAACTGTTTGCTACTGCAAGTGGCCCTCCACGACCGAGATTCCCACGTTGCCGCCGTGTGGAGGCTTGAGCGGCTCCCTGGAGTGCAGCTAGCACTCTGGGGGCCTGACTAAGAGGAATCTCACCCTGGTGGTCGAACCAAGCGTTAAAACTTGCTCTCGACTACACACCTCAAAAATGGAATTGGCTTTCAGGGATGAGACAGGAGGTGTGAAAACCACACGAAACTACTACTACTGCAAGTGGCATAAATATATATAAAGTATCCCTTTAAAATGAAACTCTGGGATAAACAGTAGAAAGGGAATAAATGTAATCCCATACACCATAGACACAGATTTCTACCTCTTCTACTGCACACACTACTATCCTGTCGACCGTTCTTTCCCAGAATTATGTGATTCCAGACATTCTCTGTGGTGCTAGTCTCCACAGACTAATTACTGCATTTAATATATTGGTGAGATTCAGTTTAGGTAGTGTCTAGCGGGACTAATTATGATGGCAAAAATACAAAAACAGGAGTGATGTCAGGTACTGTTTGTATTTTATTTTTAATTTCTTTGTCTTCAGATAGTCTCTAAGCCAGCCCATAGAGCCCCATTATGAACATAGTAATGCTGAGAACACCAAAAACTTACTGCAGAAATGCTAAGTATGGATCCCAAGCATACAGAAATGGCTGGATATTGTTAATTTTCATCTGGTGATCAATTTGCATGATTAGAAAATTTCCACAATTAGCAGAATGGTCCAAATTGTTATGCCAAGTCATCATGGTGCTATTCATTCATTGAAATGTAAATTAAAAATACAATTTGGCAACCAATTGTGTGCATGGGTGGAATTCCTTTTTTTTTGCCATTTTGGTCGATGAGCGCAGTTAAAAGAGACATTTGCATCATTGTGGAACACAGCTTACTTGATTGCCATCCAATCTATGCAGCTATTCTTGTCCCCTTTAAATTAAATGCAGGAGAAGTGAGCGGTCTACATTGCGCAAGCATGACAGAATCCGTGTAGGAGATCGGCACACAAAAAATATGTTTATAAGGAATGCAAGATCACCACTTGCGGCCGATATAAAGAGGGCACTTGGTGACCACCTTCAACCCCGATCGTGTCTGACTCCCCCCCACACACACACACATACATTATACACACCAGTTACATTAAAGTTAATCCCAATAATAATAATAATATTTATGCATTAAATGAATTGATTTTTGCAGTTCGATGCACGCTGATGTCATATTAATGAATAAAATCCATTGACGTCCAACACACACATAGGGAGCACAGAATTTGTCTGTCTGTCTGCACCTGACTCAAATCCACCAAAATGTTCCACAACCTGCAGCCAAACTGAGACCTAGTTTCACCTGGTCTAAAGTCAAGTTATTTTTCTGTCACCAAATTGTCAGGGGCGCCAAATAAAATGTAGACAAATTTTGAAAGGAAATTCAAACTGCCGGATTACTGGTAGGTTCAGTGTATGTTTCCAAGAGACATTTTGTCGGCCTTTAGATGGAACATATGCCTTCAACTTCTCGTAGTTCTTGGTGAAACATACAACTGGGGTTGCTTCGTTAAAACTTTGTAAGGGTCGATACTGAACCCTTCTTTTAAACTGCACAATAAATTAATAAAGTACTGATTACTTTTGCCAGGCGTGATGATGATGTGCATAATTCAATATGGTTTCATGAATTGTAAGACCATGAATATCAGTGTTATTTTTTTTGCGTCACCACGGCAACAGCTTTTCATGCCATAAAAACTTTTCCTCATACTTTCCATCATGAACATCTTCCTACAGTTTGAAGACAATCGGTAAAATCTCCATGAGTCCTTTCAAATCTGACTTTGATAAAAGGCCAAAAACGGGGCAAAATTTGAAGGTAAATGCAAAATCGCGGACTTCCTCTTATGTTTAGCAGATAGCGCACTGAAAATTAGACATTTTGAAAGGAAATTCAAAATGGCACAGTTCCTGTTAGGTTCAAAGTATATTTCCAAGAGATTTTTTATAGTTCATAAACTGTTACATAACCCTCCAGATCGTCTTGGATCTTTGTGAAATATTTTTTCAGCTACAGTCGTCTGACAGCTGTATGCGGCTCGCTCAGCCACTAAAGCACCTTTAGGGCGTGTGACTTTCACAGTGACGGTGAACGGCAGAGACGAATGAACGCTATGTCGTAGTGCTTGTTTAATCGGTGCTTTATTCCATCACATTTCAGTAGCAAACAATTTGCTATGACACTTTGGGACAGAATAAAATGTTCAATCACTGTGTGCCATCGCATCTCCCCTCATAACTTCTTACTTGCCCTCTGTTCAACATTATTTCTATCTATTCGTGTGCACCTCACACCAGCCGTAATATTGCCCAATATTTCGGTACGCCCTTATCCGTCGCCACTGTTATGAATAGAAGGGATTGTGGACAAAATATCCCTAATTTTCAATGTTTCGGCCGTAACACCGCAGCGTTCAGTGACTTCCACAACAAAGTATGGACAATCCATAACAGTTGGCAGCGCTGTAAAACAGTCTTAATTCATAACGTTGTTTGGCCATTGTCTGGCAAAGTGGCAAGTCTTTTATTCAACAGTTGGAATAATAGTTATGACAACCACACTTTTGCCATCTTTGACAGATATAGATAAGCACGATGAGAGAAACAAGAGCAACAGAGAGATCCACAAAGTATGAACTGTACATCACGACCTAATCGAGACAAAGTCTAGATATACAGGCACAAAAAGCAAGGGCCGTGAATTCCTGTCTACTTTGAGTATAGGAAGGAAGATCGTGATGGTCACTAACGCCGACAGCATTGACACTCCTGATGGGGCCGATCTATCACTTTTATCTTACATGTTCGTGCTGTCAGACGTCTGGCTTCAACTATTCTTATTGTCTGTGCTGACACAAATGTCTTTGTACTTATAGTTTATTGGTGTTGGAAGGCTGGCATCTACGAATGGGTATTGTTAAGATTTTAATGACACTACTACTCTTAACGATAATGCTTATTGATCCAGTACTTTAACGGTATTCTTCTTGGTAAGTTGGCCATTTCACTTCCCCACCAATCACTCGGTTCACCGACTGTTCACGAGCAGCTTGTTCTTATCATGCATTGAATGCGCTTAGGGTTTCGTTAACTTGCTATAGAAAAAGAAACATCCCCCCTGGATTTCTCCAGTTATGACCAAGCACACCAAGAATAACCACCTTCACATTAGTGTAACAGTTGTATTCAGCGTAAATCGATTAGTGATGCCTGCAGAGTAAAACGGTTGGCTTGTGGGACATTAGTGTAGCAACAGAGCAAACCCAGTATAATGGATGGCAGCTTGTGGTCGACAAGTGTATCTTAGTAAAACTTCACTCCTTGGAGCCTTCAAAGTGCTGAGTTGGCGGTTCCCAACCGAAGGATGTGGTGGCAGTGCGGCTTTGAAGCCTCAGTAGGTGTGGTTTGATGGCGCTGGAGTCGCCACAGCAAATAACAGTTACCGTATTATCGCGAACATAAGGCACACTTTAAAGTTCCAAATTTTCCCCAAAGCTAACAATGCGCCTAGTAATGCAACGCCTATTGTATAGACCGAGTAACCCTCTCGACCATTGGGCCTGATCCCCTTGGGGCATTTCAGAGTGCATGTAAACACTCCCTGCTGGCCAAAGTCTGAGACATCTATGTCTTGAATTGACTGTGAAAAACACATTATGTGAATACGTATTTTGGTGATGGACAAAAGGGCAGCTGTCCACGATGTCGTAGTCTGTCTTATCATTCATGTTATTGCAAGCAAGAAACATCACAGGTTTAGATAACACTGCAAAAAAAAAAAAAAAACACTGCCCAAAGCACACCACTCACATCTCTCTAAACAGCCATGTGATTGGCTGAGGCTGACTGGCACTCCCAAGAAGCCATTGCTGTAATCTTTTTGTGTTATTTTTATTTCTTTTGGGGATATGAATGGCATGAGAGATGCATTTTTTGTTTTCATTTTATTTCTTTGTTCCATTGTTTGCTTGTATGCTGTTCCTAGATATTTTTGGTTTTGATTTGAAACCGTGACTCTAAGGAGTGCGGTGACCAGTGACATCCCACCCCTGACGTTGTCAATTAGATGTGTTGCCATCACATCTCTCATTGGTCTGACATGCTACTACTGGTAGAGATCCCCTATTCACATGGGCGCTGACGTGCGCGAGCTAGCAAGCGCCTCGTAGTGAGGCGTGCCCAGTGTGAGTATTGAATACAGAAATAGCACCCTCAACTGGTGCTGCGCCCTTTGATACAGCGCGTCTTTTGGCCGTAAAAATACGGTACATATATCGGAGGGATATTTTTTTTTCTTTTGCAATTTAGAGTGTTCAATTGGCCTACAATGCATGTTTTTTGGAATGTGGGAGGAAACCGGAGTACCCGGAGGAAACCCACACAAGCACGGGGAGAACATGCAAACTCCACACAGGATGGCCGGAGCCGGGATCGAACCCACGCCCGATGCTGTCTCTCACTGTGAGGCGATCGTGCTAACCAGTCGTCTACCGTGCCGCCCCTTTGGGGCCAAAGCACCTTTATTTTATAACAGGTGACCTGTACGCAATGCGATAGTCGCACTCCACAATAAGTGCTCCACCAACCCTTCCTCATTCATTTATATGACATAATTTAATACTGAGATATTCACAATTGAATTTTAATAAACAAAATACCTTTATTTGACACTCGAGCAGGGAGTAATAATCATTTTATTCAATGAAATCATCGTCAGCGCGCAACAGAATGCCATCCAACAACAAGACGGATCTCATAGTTATACTTATAGTTTCAAAATCCAGGTTGTCCTAGTGCTAACATGACAGACTGCAGCTTCTTACAGACCTTCCATCATTAGGACGAAAAATGTCTTTCACCTGCCTGAACAAGCAAAATAAGCATTTAAAACATACGGTTGAGTTGGGAGTAAAGCTAACCGACATCCACAGCAAAATGAGATGATAGAAGACAGAGCATGTGAAGGCAGCTGCCCGGCTGGGAGAAATGAAGGAAAAGAAATCAACTCTGAGTGTAGTGAAGAGAGGACTGTGTATTATGTACTTTATTGAAGCCAGGTGGTCCCTATTGATTTCTATATGAATTTATACAGCCACGAATCTATAAGTACGTATTATAAATGATTAATTGTTGTCAGTCATGTAGAAGTGAAATACATTATTGGAAATTTTAGTCGCGCAACTTTACTTGGGAATGTTAAGCATAACACAAAAGATGTATACCAGAGTACAGACCAAGAATATCTGAAAATGTGGTACCCACTTTCATTGAGCAGATGTGTTTGAATGAGCTTCCTCGAACTGTATTAGCATTAGATCCGTCACACTTTTACCATGATTCGGTTTTATCTTCCGTTGTGCTCTTCCTATCAATTAACAAAATTTGACTTCTTTCTAACTATACTGTATGGTTGGATTCAATAATTAAGACTTAATAGATAACTTTTTTTTCTTAGTTTTTCTTACTTTTTCCTGCCGCATACTGAACCTGTGAGGTTTTTTTTCTCAAAAAAGAGTTCACAAGTTTAATCGTCTTTAATTAGTTCGAGTCTTTATTCGGCGGCGATAGTCAATGAGTAGCCTTTTACGGTGATTTCGAATAACGGCAGTCTTTCGTGAGTGAGAGTGATTACTTCGTCTTTGCGGTCTTCTCTCCAGCCAACTATTGTCTATTGGGACGTGAAAATGACCAGTTTATTAAGTCTTGAGAAATAGCTTCAATTCAACGTTTTTAGTCGTTTCAGTCCACTACACTGATACGCTAGCAAACAGCCTATCACAGTGCTTATTTAACCCGACCCAATTGCACGTGTTGAATCGGCTGAACACGCCCCCCAGATTCCCCAACATCGGGCCCAACTTTATGTTGCGCGCTACACCAAATCGACGGTGTGTAGCGATTTTCTGACGTCGGTTTGGTGTGTAGAGTCCTTAATGACTTCCCGATGAAAGATTTGTGAAAGGGTCGCTTCAGCAGCCTGGAGCAAGCTGTCACCGCTCTGACGAGAGCGAATACAACACTCAAGCTGAAAGATGAGGAGGATCTTGAAAGGTGCTCTTGCTGCAATAATGTTAAAATATTCAGCATTCCTGAAAAAGAGGAAATAGGTACACCATCTGTTTTCATTGCAACATTGATTCCTAAATTCCTGGTAGGTGACAAAATCCAAGCCTTAATAGTGATCGATCTTCGTGCTGCTTGACCATGTGGATTGGTATATTGTGGGGGGTTTGTTTTAAGTGTTTTTTGGGGGTGGATTGTTGATCACTTTTATGTCAGTTGGAATGTCAGTTTTGAATAGAGATATGGGTAGCAGCAGAAACTTAACAGTAGTCTCATGAAATGTGATGGCTCTTGGTCATGTAATTAATAGAAGTAGAGTTTCTCAAATTTAAAATCTCTAAAGGCAGATATAATCTTTCTTCAACCAGTGTAAATGAACAATGTAGACTGAGAACTTATCGGCATTAACTCTTGGATTTTCTATGTCCCTTTTCCCATAATTCAAGAATAATTGTAATTCTTTTGCATACGACTAATTCTTTTGAACTTGACTCATCATGCGTGGATCCATAAAGAAAATACCTCATGATTTCAGGTCATATAAATTAATTTCCAATAACAATGCTCATTAATACGGTCCGAACAACAACAGTTCAGATTTTTTTTCTTTTTGCAGGTTTTTTCTAATTGGGTCCCAGCCTCGTGTACAAATATTATTGGAGGAGTCTTCACTTGTTATCTGGATCGAATGTTAGATAAACATTCAACTATGCGTAACAAATTATATTCCGAAAAATTGTTAAATGTTAAGTATCATCCCCATAATAATTTGTATTTTATTAGGTTTTCCAAATAAATTTGAATATTCTTTGAAGTACAGTAAACTGGAAATAGCACGCTTTATACATCCATTAGCCATCCAAGGTGGAAAATGCTTTCCTTGCTCTGTTGCGCTTGTGCTGACTGAAGCTAACGAATTATAAAGAATTACAATTACACACCTGCACGAGGTATAATACAAATATACGGGTGAGCATTTCTGCTGTCTTGTAATCTAAGACTCCAAATCTGATGTCATGTTACGTCAAACACAGTAGACGCAGTAGGAATAGATACGAAAATAGATCAAACAGTTTGGCTAATCAACAACAGATGACACTTTCTCCAGCGCCAAGCTTAAAGATAAAAAAAATCAAAGAGACAGAGATATCACAAATGCAGTATCTTATTGTTTCACATAATATGTTAGCAATACCCTTTGGTGCTCCTTTGAGAAGCAGACCAAAATTGTTCCTGTATGTGCACCCTTGCATATAATTCACAAATTCAGCCCATTTTTCTACAGGGCCACCTGATGAAAATCTTTCCGTTTGTTTGCCAATATGACGTAGAACTGACAGATAATGGACTTTATTAAATGGGAAACTAATTAGTAAGCATTCCACAAATTCATGACTCTACACTAAAAGAGGATGACTATGAGGGAACGGCCTTCTCTACTTGTTTTAATTTTGAATCACAACAGCAATGCATGTGGGTCCACAGTCATAAACGTAGCAACTGGGATGTATACTTTGTTCACACAACATGCATTAATACTAAAATACCTCTTTCCACTGGACATACAGGTGGACTTCGAACAGTGTTGCTCATATCCAAATATGTTCATAGATTAAATATATATATATATATATATAAAAATGTTGATCAATGAGATCAATGCAAAACCACATCACTATAGATTTATGAGAGCTGACATTTTGATTGACAAATGTTCCCAGAATGGTGGGTGCAAAACACCTCAGTAATTCTATGCATGGAGTATGCACACCACACTTAAAATTCTAGTCCAGGACGAAACCTTTGCATATTAAATGGCGGCGCTTTACAAATGACATCCAGGGAGTTTGAGAAGAAGATATGGGGTGAACTTTCCGCAGTTATGATGAACAGATTCTACATTATTATTTCACCTGGGAAAAAATGGGTGATTGCAGGGTCATTCTCCAGAGTATGTGTCATAGACAGAGAAAAAAGATAAGGGGAGAGAGAAAATTGCTTTAAGTTAACACTCAAAGCCTCTCCAAGAACTTTGTCCTATCTCAGCAGTGCATGCCACCTCTTCTCTCTACAGAATCCACCCATAATTCTACTATGATCTATTTCCATGTGTTTAAGTATTTGAGGGTTAAGTACCCTTGGCTAAGGGCACTGTGGTGCATTCCCATGATAGAGGAGATTTGAATTGATGGGTACCACACACCTGAGATGATTTCCATGGGCACAGTTCTGCTCTAACATGGTGCAAAGCAGTATGGCGTGGGAGGAAATAGAGGGTATAAACCAGAGGTATTCAATTAAAAGTCACAGAGGTCCACAACTAAAATTTCTTCCAATTAAAAGGTCCGAACTTCCAACTTCCCTTAATGTCTAGCCTATGTTCACATTTTTATATAGTTTCAATATTTGGTCATTTTCAACAGAGCGCACTTATATACTAAATATTTAGCAATGTTCCCATTAACCACCTTTCCCAGTCAAACAAATATAAGGCGTTTATTTCACATTCAAGAAAATGTGGCTCCGGGAACTTAAGGGTGCCACTTCCAGAAAAAAACAGTAAAATATCTCCTGCAGAAATATATCTAGTGCTAAGTATTGAGTTAACATCTTTTACCTTTATTTTTTTAAATCAAAGAGTTATCAGCCTAAAAAAAACGGAAAGCCTAATTATCCAAGTAAAACAGGTCGACATGTTCAGTACACAATCAATAAAAATGGCTGTCCTCATGAAAAACTAATTCAAAATGAGCTATGACACCACCTTTTCTTTTGAATATTTTTTTAACTTCCCTTAATGAGAAAAAGTTTGTGACTGCCCTGCCAGTGACTTAAATCTGGGTTGGAACGGAGTCAGGGCCATTGGAATTTGGTACATTATTTCACACATCTGGGCTTTGTGTTTTCCTTTAAATAATGTTTGTGCAACCACATTTAAGCACTCCTTCACAACTTCCCCATCACTTGAACGTTTTTTTTATGTTTCCCCAAAATCCATGATACTTTTACTGAATATTCGTTTGCATGCCGCTGAGCTGTCAACGAAAATGTAAAAATCTGTAGTACTACACTCGAAGTTCGATGTTTTTGCGTGCGCTCACCTCGAACGTCAGCGGATAACTGTGCACAAAAGGGCGGTGCTTTGTTTCGTAGTGCCGCTTCGCAATGTTGCGACGGTTTCGGAGCATATGATGCACACTGGTTTTGAATTGGCTGCAGCCAGAACGAAACTAAATTTCTCCGTCCATTCATCTAAAACAACACGCATCGACCTCGCTAACTTTTTAGCAAGGCTTACTGTCAGCAGCACTCTCTTCCGGTCTGCTGCGCAATTGGCAGTGGATCGTAAACAAAAGATTTGATTGGCTCAAATCAGCGACGCCTTTTCCGTATGAACTAAAATTGCAGCGTCAACGTTTGCGAATGCGCCCTGAAAAAAATTAATCATAGATTGGTCATGGGTCCGGTCCGAACCATCTGTCGGTCCGGATCCGGACCGTGATCCGCCATTTGGTGATGCCTGGTATAAATTAGAATTAGAATTAGAAATCCCTTTATTGTCATTGTACTCAAGTGTGCAACGAGATTAGATAAACCAAGCAACTATAATTAAAACAGCTCTAGACATTGTATACATTGACATGAAGTACACCCTTGTCATTTCTTAAGGCACACCTGTACATGTCCTGCAATTAAAACTAGTAGCTAGGGGAAAAAACTGCAGCAAACCTCAAACATGGTTCGCACTAAATGTATCATATATCATCCTTGGGGAAAACATTTTTAATAATCGCTTGCATTATGAGGGTGATTATGAGTTGCTTGCATGTAATTCTGTTTCTTTGTCAAATAAGTAACAATAAAACATACGATGCTTGCAACAAAGCTCATGTTTAGAGACAGGTATCGCTAAGGTAAAAAAAAAGAAACTAATATATATATATATATATATATGTGTGACATTGTCATGACATTATGCGCAACGCTTATCCAGTACAGGGTCGCGGGAGGGTGCTGGAGCCTATCCCAGCTGACTATGGGCGAAAGGTGATTAATCCCCCAAATTTTAGCTAAGTCAAATATTTTAACTCAGTTTGATTTATTTAAAAAATAATTTGCATACTTTGCAAATATTGTGCCATATTTGCTGTCTTTAGCACGTCTCAGAACAAAACACTGTGTTCAAGTTACCACTGGGCCTTGCAAACCAACACTGCTGGAGTGTAGCGCTTGTGGGCAGTTTTGAAAAATGTTTCGAAAATAAATGTCAGCAAAGGTGTCTCCATTTATATAGTATTCAAGAATCCAAGAAAGCTATTAGAACAGTCTTTGAATTAAATATACTTCCATATTTGGTGATTATGCATCAATTCCAAGATATTATTCAAGTAAATATCCGTTACAAGCTTCGCAAAAAATATTAGTTGAAAAATGTGATTCAAATTCAATTCAAAGACTGTTCTAATAGCTTTCTTTAATTCTTGAATACGATCTAAATGGAGACATCTTTACAGGCATTTTTCTTCGAGACATTTATCAAAACCGCCCACAAGCGCCACACTCCAGCAGTGTTGGTTTGCAAGGCCCAGTGGTAACTTGAATACGGTATTTCAGAGACTTGCTAAAAATGTACAGCTAATATGGCACAATATTTGCAAAGTATGCAAATTATTTTTGAAGTAAATCAAACTGAGTTAATTGAGTTAAAATATTTAACTGAGTCAAAATTTTTGGGATTAATCACCTGAGTTAACTCTTTAATTTTGACAGCCCTAATATATATATATATATATGTACACACACTTGTCTTGCAACTACAGTTACATTAACAATTTACAGAAAAATAAATTTTTTGAACAAATCATTATTATACTGTCAAGCATTACTGTATATTAAACAATTCAGTGTAATTACTGTAAAAGAAAAAATATGCTGAGCAGCAATGCCGGAAATTGCTGTTGGGCTACAAAAATCACTTTTGTGAGGTGAGATTAACGTTTTTTTTACTTATTATTTATTTTTCATGTTAATGTGTTTCCTCCTGACATTTTGATGATTTAATGCATTTGTGACAACATGCATTGACACTCCGTCACACTCCAGGCATACAACCACTCAATCCAAGACCAACCAAACTTTTACGTCAGTGTAAAAGTTGCATTGCGAGGAATTGATGAGTTATCCCGAGAGTGAAGCGCTCAGATGCTGCGTTCGACGCATTTATATCCCACTCATGGAAAAATTCAAATTTTTGGGAGGTCATGTATCTAAGGGTTAAATGCAGGTTAATGAGCCACTTGGCGGAAAAAGTATTATTAAAAACTCTACTCTGTATAGCTATCCCTTCTGGGCGAAGATGCACAGACCAGAAGGAGCAAAATGTCATTCGGCAATGAAGCATGAAATCCCAATGCACACAATGTTTAATTGATTACATTTTATTCAATTCCCTTCCCAATGAATGTTGCGCAAGCCCCCTCTCTGTCCACTTTTAAAACTCGTTTGATGACACATTTTTATTCCTTAGCGCTCAACTTACCATGAGACTGTCGCTGTTCTGCTGTTATCTACTGTATCTGTTTTAATTTGTGTTCTAATTTCCTGCTAATTTATATTACACCATATGGAAAAAGCGCTTTGTTACAGCTCCAACTGTTGTGAAATGCACATTATAAATTAAGTTGTATTGTATTGTATTGTATAATTTATCTTATTTAACAAAAACCAGTTTTTTTTTTTTTAGTTAATGACATTTACTTTTGTTTTCATGGGGAACGATTGGTTTAGGTACAAGTGTTTTGAGTTAGGAGCTTGTTTATAAAATGAATTAAACCGGTAAGTCATGGCACCACAATGAAATAATAGTGACCTTATTTCAATTTATACACAAATAAATTTAGTGTGGCCTGTTTGGTTAAACACAAGAAAAAAGTCACAGAGACACATACAAAGATCTTAAATCATAATTTTCAGATCAGTTAAGTGAAAAACATCACATCTGATTATTTCTCAAGGCACAATCATCACTTTTGATCATGTGACAAAGACACAATTTTATTTTTAATTAGGAGAAACAAAATCGTATAAATTACTAGATTAAATTGCTTGGGATATTTGTTTTTCTGAAAAAAAATCACCTCAAATTTTGGTGGTTGAAACAATTTTTTAAATTCCTTTGTTCCATTTTTTAGATACTTAAGTAAGCACAAATCCCTGTGCTGCAGAGATCTCTATCTCCTGCATTCATCAGTACAATCCCCATACACTAATTGACCTATTAGTTTTGGCATTATCCATTGAGGCGGGTCCAGCAGCTATTACTGCTGCAGCAGTCTCTAACCAGTAGACTGATTTACTATCTGGCTGACTGCTCGACTGGAGGTGGGGGGCGGCTGAAGCAGCCACTCGATTAGCCAACTAAAACAATTGCGGATGCACGCTCCCCTAATGACACACAATCGGGTTGTCAGACAATTACTCATGCAAGTACGGACGGGCCTGCTGTCTTTACTGTGGTGACTTTGATTAGTCCTTGCCTCCACCGTTCTGGTAAAACACTCTGTCACATGTACACCCGCATAGCCTTTGAAGCCATTTGTCAAAGAGTGCTCAGGCCTTCCTTTACAGCTCTATGTCCAGTGCCAGTGAGGCGGTGCACAATTCTAAATGGATGCACTGAGAGGCTGTGTCATGATTTATATTTGGAGCCCAGGAGAATTCCAGCGGCTAGTTGCTGTCACCACAAGCAAATGAAATGAAGTGTGCATGGATACAACTTGAATTCAGTTGTCGGTATTGATCAGAGATCATGTTGTTGGCAGAACATACTTCATGGTTATGAGGAAGATAAGTTGGATAATAGCAGTGCAGCAAGATGATGAAAGGACTAAAGGCAAAGACGGAGGCTGAAGTAGTACAATTAACTAGAGTGGAGTTACTGGAGGCGGTGTAAAGAATATAGTGCTAAATCAGTTTTTACACCCAAGCTTTACATATACTTTCCAGTCCAGTTTAATACAGTTGGAAATTAAATTTAAAGGATAAATATAATGAAAAGGTCACTTTTTAATTGTAAACAAGCAGTTGAGCTTCTGCAGTGCCTACACACTCATGAAGTGTAAAATTAAACTAATTCAATCTTTTGTTAGTTTCCTTCCTTGGGAAATGTGTTTTAAACACATTTGCAGAAAAGAAGTCTGAGTTTTTACATACCTAGTGAACTTGATTTTGAAATTTGATTTATTTTCTGCTATGGCATTAAAATTGAGTCATCACGTTAAGACACTGTTAAGACTCTGATTTTACCCCAACACTAAATTCTTCAGTGTATCAGCAGAAACTGACAGCATTGTGGAATTTATAGATTCTGTTAATGTTCCTATTGAGTGCTGGCAAACATTACTTTTTTTGTTTTTCCTCCAGCAGGTGACCCCTTTGTTATTTTGTTGCTTTACTTTCCTCGTAAGCCCTTTGGGCTCCAACACACATCCTTCCCACTTACCTGTCTTTTTCAAATCAATACATCTCCTGAAGTGCTTTCTGAGCAGTCATATTCCATATTTGAGTTTACTTCACACACCACTGGCTGGAACTCAAATCTTACATTGCAGTCCTCAAAATGTTACTACTATATACTGGATATATTTCAGTCTGTCAGCGTCTGACCAACTTTAAAATATATTTACAGCAAAGCACAAATTTTATATTGTGACCTCATCTGAAGAATAATTTTTCGATCTTGTTCTCATTTCTCACCTCATTAATTTTCACACATGATTTTTTTTTTTTTTTTTTTCAAAAACAGCAACAACTCTAAATGGGCCCCAAAACTTTTCAGAATTGGTATGGTACATATGCAATCATTACTCCTGCTAGAAGTTACCATTTATAGAGATTCAATGTTACTCGATTGGATTTTCTCTGATTTCCCAGTGCCTGCCTTTACCATCACTTCCCTGCAGACCAGAATTCAGACAGCCAGCCTCTTTGATGTTATTTTGGAATCAATATGTTCTGGAAGCAAGCGAGAGACACTCTTAGATAGTTCATCAAGGGAGCAAGAATGAGAAGAACACATCCTGTCTTGTGAAAATTGTGATGTTTGGAGCACATTGCATCTATGTTTCTTCAATTCAGTTCAACATGAATAGTGCGTGGAGTTCATTTCCAATCATATGAATACAGTATGCCACCATCAAATTACACGGGTCAACAACAAATTATAATCAGAGGTGACCTTATGTGTCTCTAAGCATTTTGTGTTCTGATTTGAAAAACATCCTGTTAATATTTTTTTATTTACTTATTATTACTTTTTTTGTTTTGTTATTTTTAGTTTTACATGTAAAATCTTGCCCGAGACGTACGGATTTAACATCCTTATCATTTATAACTGACGTTTCAGAAAAAAAATCTCACCTGCTGCTGAACCTAACCCATAATTCATCAATATTGCTAAATGTTATATTATATTATATTATATTATATTATATTACATTACATTACATTATATTATATTATGAAAACCTGATATGCAAGAGAAAGAAATGACTGCAAATTTGGAATCAGCGCAACAAATAATCTAGAAATGTTTACTTGCATTTCTGGTAAAAAAAAATTTTTTAAATGTGTTGACCAGTTACCTTAAATGTATTATTATTTAGTTTATTTTAACTTATTATATTTTTATTTATGTCAATAAACACCTAAATTTAAACCAAATATATAATGGCCTCAAGACATAGTCCAATTTTGGGGGCACACTCACCCACACAAGAAACTATAGTGTGTTTTTTAAATGTTTACTGAAGATATGGACATTTGTGAGTATTTTTAAATCGTGTTTGACTGGCATTGCACACTGTTTTCACAAGAAGTCCTGTAAATATGAATTGCATGGTCAAAATTTCAAACAAGTATTAAACTTCAAAAACATGTCAAAGATTATGCTGCAATATTGAGTGCCATTTTCTCCTCGCTGCTTCTAGAGTACATGACACAATGCTAAATAAGCCTGAAGTGGCTCTTTTGAGCTTGTACAGGATAATAACAAACTATACAGCTCCTGCAATTGGCTGCGGTGTACACCGCTACTTGCCTGAAGTCAGTTTGGCTAGCCTTCACCCACGACCCCAACGAGGATAAGGGGTATAAAAAGTGGACGAGTGGTCAAACAAAATGATCCAAATAATGTCCTGTTGTAAGCAGGTATCCGACATACGAGGACAAAACTATAGTGTACTAGCCATGCCACACGAATATATTGGGACCAATGGTTCGGAGCGTGTACCAACATACTGGGTTGTGGGTATCATGAAAGTCCTGCCCTGAAGAGTTCCATATCTTTAATTTCTTTTGTATGAATTGGTGGTCATGAGTCTGTGCGAAGATCACATGTGGCATTCCACAAGGGTCCATTCTTGTACCACTTCTATTTAATATTGACATTGCTGCCACTTGCTCAGTTTATGGAGAATCACAAGATCTCTTATACTATATGACATGCAAATTAACTATATTAATTATTTTGCATGACAATTTTCCCTTAGTGTTATTAGGGTTAGTGTAGGGCGTTAGGGGTCAAAATCAATGAATGGTTGGACCAGACGTTTTCAACCCAGACAAGACAGAAGTGATTGTTTTTGGCCCCAAAAAATATTAAATTATTAAATTACCACTCGAAAAAAATAGCTCAATGTAAAGGTTTTCTGTCCCAACGAGACACAGAATAATGCTTTTATTTTCAGTACGCTGTAATGGTACTACAAATCTTAATACAAAATAGATCCGGCTACAACAGCTGATGCAAAATGCTGCTGCCAGAGTTCATACAAACACGAGGAAACTTGACCACATCATAGCTGTCCTCAAATCACGACAATGTCTTTTTATAGGTGAAAGAATAGATTTTAATATTTTGCTTCTGGTCTATAAAACTCTAAATGGTCTTGTACCAACATACAAGCGAAGAGCATGAGCATCTCCCAGTATAAAGAATCCAGACTTCTCAGGTCATCCGAGACAGGCCTTGTGTGTCTTCCCAGAACCAGAAGCAAATAATTTGGATCAGCTTTTAGTAGCTATGCTCCTCACCTGTGGCATCAACTCATGAATTACTGTCACTTCATTTACATGAAGGCTGAAAACATTGTTTACTGCATTCTCGTGAATTATATCCTTATTCTCTTGTTTTAGTCCTCATTTGCACATTAATCTAATTAGTTTACATGATTTTTTGTAATGATGTTAGCAATATCTTTATATTAAGTTTCTTGTCATGTAATGATTTTAATGTTTTACGTAAAGCACTTTGAATTGTCTTGTCGATGAAATGTGGTATACGGATAAACTTGCTTTGCCTTGCCTTTTACTATAGACTTACTGGAGGGAATGCGCCATCGGAACAGAGGTGAAAATGTTTGCCGAATACGAATGCAAATGTTTATTTCTTGACATGATGTTCCTTTGCATACAAACAAAATGACAACGGCTGTTCATACAGCAAATTAAACAGCATTTTACTTTGAAAAGCAGCCAAATGAAATCATAACCCTTATTCATGTGCGCATGTATATTATCTATCTCTTCATTGATCCATCCAATTATATGTATCTCTTTCTGTCCGTCTCCTCTCTTTGTTAGCAGAGCTCAGATTCGTTGTTTGCCAGTTGCATAATAAATACTGCTTGGTTCACATGGGAGCACAAACCACAGCATTAGCATTCCTTGCACATGCACACAAACACAAGCATGGCTGACAGCAGTGACATCACTGGCTTGTCAACCTAAACCACTCTGAGCTTTTGCACACAGGGCCAACAACAAACACTTTGATGCTCTTGCACCTCTTTTCGCACATCACTTTGCTTTCTCTGTTTGTACGCACATGTAAACACATTAGAAATGGTGAGGCTGACTTAGACCTGGATTCAGAACTTTCAAATACATTGGCATGAATATTCATTTGACGCATAATTTAACACAACACATTTGGGAAGTAAATCCATTTAATTGAGTTTTAATTTGTGTTAAGTTTCTGTTTTAGCAGCAGTACAAAATGTCCAAAAAGTCCTTGCAAAACTAAAGACAGATGTCAATCTCCATGGGTATAATTAGATCCTTTTTAGCAATGAGAATGCTTTGCAATTGGTGGTGCATTGTTATCTAGCTGTCCGCCACTCTCTTTTGTTGGCCATTATCTCATGTTATCATGAGTCACTCATATGAATTCCATTTAAGAAGTGATTTTAGTCAAAGTTAAGTCAGTGATCCAGTATTTGATTGACAACAGATGCTAAACGTTTGAGCACATTCCAAATTCTTCCTTCCATTTTCCAATACTTATCTGAAACATTAAGAAATGTTCAAAATGTTTCAGATGAACATCCAATGTGTCGCTCAATCAACAAGAAAACGCTCAATAACATTGGACATACACAAGATGGTTGTATGAGTACTAATTTTAGCTCACAAGGGCAGGCAGATGAGTTTGTCACAGACCATTTCCAACTGTACAGAAACTTAGCAGATACAGAAAAACTAGCACAAAAAAAAAAAAGAAGTCATGCGAAACCGGTTGTTCTCCTGTGACAAGATGCAGTCATATTGATTATTTGTTTTTTGACCTTTGCTTCAGCCTTTTCATACCATCTGTTTCCATCTTGTAATTGGGTTTTCGTCACTGTCAATTGATTGAGCGACCATTTAATTACACTCTTGAAGAATGCATAATATTCTTTTTTTTATTTTATTTTATTTTATTTTTTTACTTAATTCTCCAACCTCAGCTTTGTTTGTCCGGCACTTTGAAAAAACACAGATCTTACAAAGAGTATAATAATATAACATATAATACAGTAGACCTTGCAGCGCCTTGTATGGCAGCAGTCTCTGATTAGTTGCTAAATACGTGCGTTAATGGGCGAATGAGAGGATTCGTAAAGCGCTTTGGGCACCATATGGTGTTCATCAAGGGTCACCAGGATGGTGCCCGCAGGCACCAGGTAGCCCACGAAGGACCACATGGGTAACCAGTGGGGCTGTTCTAAAAATAGCTCACCAGTGATAGGACATTGTGATTTTCCAGGAATGTTGTAGAAATATGTATCTTTTTCCGAAGTATTGTGACATGATCAATAACCGTAAATGAATATCATTATTTATGTGTATCAAGTTGGTAGCCCGGGCGACACGGTGGATGCAAAAGTTGACAAAGAAGGCCACTCTACGGGACCTATAGCTTAATGCTAGGCCCATGGGAGTGTGTTACATTCCCCATTATTCTGCCATTTGATTTATGACTTGATTTATCAGTCGATCACATCATTGCGGCATCTGAAGACCAATCGCATACCTGTACGATAGCCTCAAAACATCACGTGACTGATCCCCACGTGCTCATATTCATGCAGCAAAGCTGACCAGACCTGAGTGGCGGCAATTTATCAGTCGATATTCCATCCACTTGGATAACAAGGACACTATGAGATACATATACAAGCTGGAAAATTTGACTATCACAGATATCACTACACTAGTGAGTCCTTGCGATCATACAAAGGCTTGGAAGGTTACACAGTTTAGCTTACAGGCCGTGTGTACTTAGAATCTCATGACTTTAATCTTTGTGACTGGCAAGATCAATCAATTGCCACTTTCCTCTGAGCCAAGGCGGGCGGGAGCAACGTGGTGGGCCGGCTGTGGCAGCGGACGGCCCTGTGACAGGCCAGGCACCTCGCACAAGCGCCACACGCTCCCCCCGGCCCACGCCAAGGTGGCTTCTACCGGTGTGGAGTGGAGAAGAGACTTGCTGAAGCTGGCAGGCCTCGCTTCGAGGCCATGAGAAACAAATTTTTTATTTGGTTTTTACTACCAATAGGCAACATCTTCCTCTATCTGTCAACAATCTGAGACAGATATGAGGAGAGCAAGAGGAAGGAAGAGCACTTAGTAGGTGGAAGGAGTGAGGGGGGGTAGAATGGCACAGATTGATACCTAATTAGAAAGATTAGACGAAGAGGAGTGACTCACTCCTCAATACTGTCTCTGACCTAACTGCTAATGTTCTTCACCCAGCCCATTTAATTTGGCTCCCATCTATTATCGTTAGCCACTTTTTACTTTCAACTCCTCTACCCCATCACTTAATTATGAATGTCATCTTTGGTTGATGGTTGTTGACCTGGTGGTAGCATGTATCAACCCGCTAAATTCTGTGTTGACATGACATTGGTCTTATGCTGTCATTTCTTTTTTTGGTTTTGTTTCAGCATTGGCCTGATCAAGGTGGGCGGTTCCATTGGTGACAACACTGCGGAGAGTTTATAATTAGCGGCCTTTAAATGGCAGCTCAAGCCATTAACTACCTTCAGACTGTTCTCTTGCTCTACTCCATAGCCCTACTTTAGTCTCGATTCCTTGAACTTGTACCACGATTTTTGTGCCACGATTGTTTGATATTGTCGAGCCTGTTGTTAGTACATTCGGTAGTTTTTTGTTCCTTCCTGCATCCTTTTCGCAAACTCCGTTTGTTTTGGAGTAACTTTCCACGGTTGCGCGGCCACCTTTTGTTAATGTCCGTTCCTAGCCTTTTGCAAGTGTTTTTTTGTTGTACTTTATATTGTGTGTAGTTTTGTAAATAAATCCCGTTGTTTGTCAATTCTTATCTCTGTCTGCGTTTTATAGGGTCTGCCCCCCGAACTAACAGAAGCCAATTTGAGAGACCCAGTATAGAGCTATGTTGGTATTTATTTATTTGGTATAATAATTTGACACAAATGCTTGTAATTATTTAACTAATACAAAACAAGCCTCAGATGGACATTTATAATCACCTAAGAATAACTCAATTAACATGTCAGAACTTGATACAGTGGATCAAAACACAATTAAAGGAATTTATTCAGCAGCAGAAACCATCAAGAGTTGCTTTGACTCAATCTCATCTGACTTTTTCAAAACCATCGTGAAATCTTTGCAAAATGAGTTACACAGGAAATAATCAATTGCTTACTCCAATCAGGCGAGTTTCCTAAACCCCTGAAAATAGCTGCCGTCAAGCTATTTCTAAATCAAAAAAATAAATTAAAAAAAAAGAACACTGGATACTGTCCTCCAAATTATAAAGTCATCTCAAACCATCCCTTCTTAAACACGATTATCAAGAAATTGTCTTTCCATCAACTCGGCAATTTCTTAAACCTGAACTAACTTTTTGATCAATTCCAACCAGGATTCCGATTTCAACACAGTACAGAAGAAACTCTTTATTAAAGTATTAAATTATAAAAATTGAACACTGGTGCAGGGAAGATGCCAGTGCTAGTCTCACTGGATCTCAGTGCAGCATTTTATATACTGTTGAACAGATTGGAAACTTGGATAAGACTAAATGAACTGTCCAAAACATGTCCGGGTCCAACTTGGAGGGATTATTTTGTGACAATTAGAATTTTCGAATCCGATAGAATGGCCATGACGTGTAGAGTCCCTCAAGGATCATTCCCAGGACCCCTTATGTTACCTTTGTGTAATTGGTTCCTGTTCCGCTCTCGAATAGATTTCTGCTACTGGTCTATGAATCACTGAATGGGTTGAGTCCTGAATACATTAGAAAATGTTGCCCACAGAAGTGAAGTTAGCTCAAAGTATAAATCCAGGTTAAAACTATGCCCTGCTCCCAACACACACACAAGCGAAATGTTGATCCTATTTTATTGTAAAATGTTTTTGCTTACGTAGAAAAGGTCTATATATAAATCCCAATGATTTATTCAAATCATTAATTTCAGCAACTAACTTGTTAATGGACTCACCTTTTGCATTTGGTTTACACATTCACCCACACTGTGGCTGACGTTAGATCGTGTAGTGAACTTTTTTCCTCTTAATTTTGCTAAAGTTACCTTCCGTAGGGCGTATGTTTGTGTCTGCTTTGTGCTTTCGGCCCACAGAGTTAGATATGAATGGACTACCGATGCCGCTACTCACCTTCGGAAAAAAGGGAAGCCACATGCTTCCGTTGCCAGCGTGTATAGCTCAGCTTGAATACATTGATTTCTCCGATGCATTTTCATGTTATATTCTGTCTCCGCGTGTATGGCTTAAGGTTGTGCCAATAAATCTGGCGAAGCATTGCATCAAGAATTCATACAATGGTGAGCGCTACTCAAATATTCGTCTGCATCAGTTGTCAGAACCATCAACAATGAAATGAAAGCCGAGCTCATCAGACCAAAATGTGCTGCGAAATGTGAACCAAACCTGTCAGTCACAATTCACGATGAGATAATATACTCATGGTTGAGGTAAAACAGTGAAGTTGGCTCTTTGAGAGGCTCTCATTAATCCATACAGGGATATTCGCATAAAACATGCTGTCTCGCGTAAAACAAGTTGTCAATATAAATGGCAAACATTGAATGCGCAGCCTCATTAATATTCATGTGCATATTAACACATCTTCCAAAATATTACGTGTCTCGTCCTAATATTTTCAGACTAATGTTGCCACTCAGAAGCAAATATGAACAGGCAAACTTGCCATGGAACTATCATCCCCAAAAAGTTTTGTTTTAATA
This sequence comes from Idiotropiscis lumnitzeri, assembly GCF_059441095.1. Taxonomy (NCBI): domain Eukaryota; kingdom Metazoa; phylum Chordata; class Actinopteri; order Syngnathiformes; family Syngnathidae; genus Idiotropiscis; species Idiotropiscis lumnitzeri. Next base: position 19,455,744 of record NC_142401.1, on the reverse strand, counting down.
CTTTCACTGAATGATTGTCAGAGGCCTCTACTTGCGTACACACATGCTAGTGATAATCGGTTATGTTTTACAGACGTAGAGTTGTGATAGAAGCCCCATTAGAGGCTTGCAGGCTGACTACACACCAAAAATATGAACTATAAGTCCGGTAAATTTAAGACAGCTCATGACTTTCTGACTGGCACTCATGTGAAGATAAAATGTTTTTTTTAATGTTAAAACATAGTTTGTTTCAGTCAAGGTCAAAATTGGAATATAGGATAATTTTGAGTTCATATTTTTATATCTGACTCCAGAGTAGTAGTGCTTCACCAGTCATGCACCTCACTACGCGTCACTGCTGACACTTGTTGGAATACAGCATGCATACTGAATTTCAAATTTGAAGTGTAGATAATTGTGAGCGAAATTTTTAATAGTGTTATAAGCTGGTCCTTAAAAATATGTTTGAACCATATTTAAACCGTCGTAAAAAGGCTTCACGTCAGACCCTGACTGTGCAAATGCAGCCGGTGAGGGCTCAAACCCTGCATCGCGACACAGCTCTGGCTTTAATTTTCTGCAGCAGTCGAACTCCTGTCCGTGACAAGATCTAAAATCCTGTCTTGCTTCTGATCAAATGGATTATTTTATGAATTCAAATGTAAGATTAAAGTACACAGTCTCTGAGCAATACACAAATCCCAAAGCACCATGTTTAAATTAACCCTGATAAAGAAAGTAGGCCATTTTTGCAACGATTTTGTATCCTCTGGCGGATTTGATGGGGCTGTTAACATAAACTCAGGGAAAGAAAGATTAAGACATGATTGATGGCCATACAAATAGCTTAAAAATGCCATTTGTTTTTTTCAACATGTCAACTGCAGCAGATGGCTACCTCTGGGACATATCAGGATTAGGAAACCTACAGAAAAAAGAAATAAAAAAAAAAAAGTAGTATGCCAATATCTTTCAATGCTATTATTTTTTTATGTTTGCGTTTGAATTTTGTGTCTAGATAAAAAAATGGTAAGAACATGTGAACGTAATCCTCTGAAAAAAATGGGGTGGCATCTCTACCTAAAAATCATCTGGGGCAGATGGATTCCTCTAAAGGTAGCTGCAGTGTAGTAGCTATAAACAGTTGGAAGAAATCCGGGAAGTGAACAATGTCATTATTTGAAAAAAGATTGTCTGTAATGACAAACTGACCATTTGTCAGTCTGACCCAGTTAGACCAAATCTGAATAGAGCCACTGCTGACAGACACAAGCTAGCAATATAAGAAATGAAAATGAAAGATGAATGACATATAAGAGTGATATTGTGAATACTGTATATGAAGGATCGTTAGCATCAGATGGGTGAAGAAAATTTAACTGCCGAATGAATTGAACCTGTCTTATAGGTCAGACGTATGTAATATGAGAACAGGTATAATGATATGTGTTCTGTAGCTGGACATTTGAAACAGGTCATTTCGTGTTCAAATATTATGATTTACTTTAGGTTTGTTTTCCTGCGTCTCTTCGGCATGCAACTGCATCCTTTTGATGTCGTCAGTTCTGCAACAACTATGTCAGTCAAACAGCTCTCTCAGTCCACTCATTTCTTGCCCTGGTCTCCCTCACTTTTTTTTCAGAATTACTTTCAAATTATGATTTCTTATATTTTACTCCATTTTCCCCATTTTTTGTCTCTTCATAATAAATAAATGAAAAAATACCCTTTCTTTAAGTCTCCGGCGGTTCTACTTTGTCTTGTCACTTTGGTCCACCTGACTTTTGCCTCCACTCATTGATACATGACATAACCTCCCAAATAACACCACAAATTCCTCCAGCCCCGAAAATTGTAAGGTGAATAATTGCAATCTGCTTCTGGTTCTCTAAAATGTGTTCAATCATTATGAAGTGTATCTAAATGAATCTGGCAGTCCAGTGACGGAGGTTGTGGGTTCAAATCCGAGCTCCAGTCTTCCTGTGTGCCTGCATGGGTTTTCTCTGGGTATTCCGTGTTCTATCCACATAACAAAAACATGCATGGTAAATTAATAGGAGACTCTAAATTGCTTTTCCGTGTGAATGTGAGGGTCTAACATGTTTGTCTATATGTGCCCTGTGGCTGGCTTGTGATCTGTTCAGGATTTACACTGCCTCTCACCCCTTCTCAGCTGCAATATGTTCCAGCACACTGGCAACCCTAATTGTAAGTGGTAGAGCAAATGAATGTCGTTGAGGTTTGGTCGGTATGCCGCAAAACTGAAAGGCTTGTTTGATCATTCATATGTCAGAGTACTGTATGTGGCACGAAGAAAAGATGTTAATTCTAAACTAGCTAAAAGTAAGAATAAGAATGTCTTTATAGTCATTGTAACAAGTACAATGAAAATGAAGTTTGCTGCATTAGAGCTTAAAATACTTGACATATGCACGTGAGCGTGTCATTGAAGAACAAGAAATGCATCATCATCACCATGCAGTTACACCCATGTTGAATCAAAGCCCGGCACAAATCATACTGGACTAACCGTGTATTTCTTCCATCTGGGATATCAAATTCAAAGTGTGATTTTGGCCGTGTTCCTGAATGAAGATGAAAGAAAAATTCCTTTCAATGACACAGCATCCACTTTGAGTTTCAGACAATTCTTCTGAAAGTTGAGGCAAAGAAAATAGTATAAAAGGAGGCTTGGAGCAAGGGCAGCGAAAGTGTGAGTGTGAAGAAGAAAGCGTGTGTGTGCTAATTTTGGCTAATGGGCTTGCTTTGGGGACTCGCCGATTTAATGGTAATTAGATTTTGCTTTTGGTTGGTTCAGCCAGCGCCTGTCAACATCAAGGCACAGCAGTGGTCTTTGGAGTGACATCGCCCGAGAGGCCTTTTTCAACAGTCAGAGCTTTAAACAGGGCTCCAGGCACAAAAAAAAAAGCCATGAAGAGACACAAGACGCTAATAGAAACAGAGTAAGCTAGAAGGGAAATATATAAATGAAAAGAATGATGATAGTTATGACAGCAAAGCTTGATTTAGTTAGCGTACCTAATTGAATAATGTTTCTTACTGATTTTATCTATGCACGTTTAATTTAGAGCTCCACAATATGTGAGCTGAGTGTCTCTAATATACTACATAATATTATCATTTAATTTAAAAAATCATCATATTTCGTTTATCTTTCATAGCAATTTTAATGAAGGTTTTGGCAACCCAAAATAATAGGCAAAAGGGTTGTAAACACACCAAGCAAGTTACAATGAATCTTAAACACTTTTTCAAAATGTATTGTTGTTGTATGGGCCATGTGACTGGCATTGGACCAGTCTCGTGTGTACTCTGCCTCTTGTTCAAAGTCAGCTGGGATACCAGCGACACAAATAACATTAGGGGATACGGAAAATGGATTAATTTAATTGTGTGGCTGGCCTGAGTATCCGGTGCACTTAGTTTTAGTTAAAATATAGTAATTAGTCCGTTCATTCTTTTCACAATGAGTTGCCAACGAGACATTCAGAAGTGCTTTCCACAGCTTGTTGTTACAAACCACTTATGGTCACGCATTCAGATTTGTCTTAAAATTTGACTTGTTTTAGTGTGATGGAAACACAAATACCACAGACACGGGGTTGACCAAATTTCAATATCATAAAAAATGATATTTCTCTAAGTATTGTTTCAACATGCGTGCAAGTGCTTGCATAGTCCGTTGTTACGCTACTTCTAATTCAAAGCATTAGAACTTTTTAGGCGGCACTGGACAACTGGTCTGCACGATGGCTTCACAATGCAGAGGTCGTGGGTTCGATTCTGGCTCCGGCCTTTCTGTGTGGACTCTGCATGTTCTCCCCATGCCTGCATGGGTTTCCTCCGGGTAGTCCGGTTTCCTCCCACATTCCAAAAACATGCGTGACAGGTTGATTTGACACACAAAATTGCCCCTTGGTATGAGTGTGAGCACAGACGGTTGTTCGTCTCTGTGTGCCCTGCAATTGGCTGGCAACCAATTCAGGGTGTCCCCCGCCTACTGCCCAAAGATAGCTGAGATAGGCTCCAGCACCCCCCACGACCCTAGTGAGGAGAAGAAGTACAGTTAATGGATGGATAAACCTTTGGCATAGCGAACAGAGACCGTATGCTGTCCAAGACAAAAAAGTCATTGTGTGGTCTTCTTCGTATTCATACTTGCACTTTACAAATAAGTTAATTTTGTTTAGGTGCTTTGAATTTTACCTTGTATGTAGATTATTTGAGCCTTTTTCACAGTGTGCTAATTACAGACATTGCCAAGAATGAGTATCCTGTTTTGGCATTTATCTGGTCAGAACGATGGACTCAATAATTGAGTGTTCGGAATGACAGTGGCAATTACAACTGTCCACAGAAACAGAGGTTGAGGTGAAATACTTTATGATGTAACCAAAACATTCAAAAGTAATATTGGCAACTCTCTCTGGTCACTAGTAAACTAGTAAATTCTTCGTGAGGTACTTTGAAAGAATTTCAGAAGGGTCAGGCTTGGCTGGTTTCCATTCGATTTCCCCTATGGGTCATCCATCGACCTGGGGACATGGCGAGCCAGAGCCCCCAAGCTTGAGGTGATTAACGCAAGAAAGATGGCTGCACTTTGCAGCATAAATCCAAAAGCGTTTCATGTGGAACGCGGTGCTTGTCTAGTAGTAAAGAATGGCGAAAGGCTTAAACGAATCCAGTGGTGAAAACCCCTCAACTCACAAATGAAGGAGGAGGAGAGAAGAATAGGAGACCAAAAGTGCGTTTAAGAACACAAACAAGTGGATAATCCATGATGGGATGCTCCGCCATGGAAACAAGTCACCGTAGCAGTTTGAGTGGAAACCTGCACATCCCCGGGTGACATTAAAGAACACCATCAGTTCAACATTTGGATCAGGAGGCAAACACCTAAAGCAGTGTGCTTGGATCATTTTTAAATCAGCCTCAATAAGCATCTTGATCTTTAGAAAACTACAGCCAGATATAACTCGTCATCTACCTTACCTCTGATTAATTTGGAGCCATTCAGGTAAGAGTTTGTTTTAGGTCAGGGCAAATTGTTTCTCGCTTTTAAAACTAAGTATATGAGACAGGTCATCAATGATCTAAAGTCTGATGATGATGATGATACGTACAGACAGGGCCATGCGTTATATGTGCAAACAGGTTTCCACAGGTGTTTGGAGAATGTCAAGAGTAAGTTGTTCATGGCATATTGTACACCTATGCAGCTCCCGTGTGGACAAATTTGAAAACTTTTGTTTTATTATTTCTCTTATTACACTGAAAACAAATATTTTGTCAAAACTGGATTTTCTACAGAAGGGGTATTATTAAGTACATAAATTATAATTCATAAATCATAATTAGGACTTTAAAAATACGCTACTATGATGTGGCACAATTTAAATTGGAACTGAATAATATATTAAAAAAAATACTGTTATTGTGATAATGGCACTTGCATTGTAGAACGCAAAAGACATGAAACGAATTCATAGTCCTGGCATCGGACCAAAACTTTGTACTTCCAAAATTGTCATTTTTCAGGACTAATTAGCAAGGTCTACAGAATCTACATAATGACCCTGATCATTTGAATCAGGTGTGTTGCAGCAAGGAGAGATGGAAAACAGGCTGGACACCAGCCCTCGAGGAACAGGATTGAAGGCCTCTGGTTTACTCATTGTGGTGAAACCTGTTTTTCCTCTCTTGAAGTTGTCTCTTCATCGTTGACTGTGAAAAAGAGTGGAATTGATCTGACCAACTGTTGGGAAGGGGATTTTCTTGATGACGGAAAGGATTATTCTGTCATCCACCACACTTGTTTTCCATGGTGTTCCAGGTCTTTTGGTGTTGCTGAGCTGACTAGTTCATTTTTTGTTTTAAGAATGTACCAAGCAGTTGATTTGGACACGTGATGTTTATGCCATTTCTCTGACGTGTTTGCTTTGTTTTGTTTATATTTTTTTTCCAGCTTTACTGCTAGTGTCAGCTCTTTTGACTTCATTTTAGCCGGGTTTACATGGATACCTGTATTCAATCCATTATCTGTGCCGCTTGTCCTCACAAGGGTCACGGGAGGTGCTGGAGCCTATCCCAGCTATCTTTGGGCAGTAGGCGGGGTTCACCCTGAACTGGTTTCCAGCCAATCACAGTCCATGTATTCCGAATGATTGAATTAGAATCCTCCCCGTCCCATCCTCCTCAGCAAAATGCCTGCTTCCACACCACTATACCCAGTAATCCTTCTGATCTCATCAACTACTTGACACACTCCACTCCTGTCTTGATCAGCTATGAAAACCATGTCTATCTCATTCACTCACTCAGCATCAGGGTACACACCTCAACTCCACCTCATGAAAGCTTGTAAACGTCAGCTTAAAATACTCAACACGAGCGATGGTTTAATTATACACCTCTAGTCCCTACGGACTACCACCATCAACATAAAGACAATCTTAACTCAGCTGGGTCCAACTACTACTACAATCTCATTCAGTCCAGCTCTGCTGACCCAACAGCTCTCTTCGCTGCAAGAAATACTCCTGAAACCTACCAACAAAACCTTTCCATCCTTTACAGCCAGCAAGTGCAAGCCCTTCATCACCTTTTTTTTTTAAATATCTAAAGCCCTCCATACCCCCATACCAGCCATCCATTGAAATAAAAAAACTGTTCACTAATTTGACAGTATTTGTCATGCATTTCTTATTTACAGCATCAGATGTGATACTGCCTACTAACAGCGATTTCTTTGCTTAAGCCCAAAAATTTAAGTCAAGTCAGAATGTTTGTAGCATCTGATGTAAGGCATTAGGCAAGGTGGGTCCTGCAGGGCCAACAACGACCATTATTCTAGAGATATTTTGCGGGCCCGGTAGACTTATTGTGTCGTTTGATGACACAGTGGATGGGTATAACTTTGCACCCCTTGGCTTTTCTTTTTTTTAAAGAACTTTATTTGCGAACACACACAACTTCCTTTTCCATTGATATTCTTATTCTTTACAATACAAATTCAAAAACACAAAATGATTCACAATAAAAACATATTTACTACAAAAAAAGAGAAAACAAGTCCCTTCCATCTAGTCACATGGGCAAAACACAGTCCAGATTTAGACAAATCCAAGGATAATGGTTGTTTCTGCCCTCCCCCCTTTCCTTTCTAAGATGGACAAGGATTTGTCAGGCCACAGCATTACTATCGATAATAATATTTTTAGTACACATGGTACACCAAGTCTTTCACATTTTTACACAAACAACAGATATTAACATTTGATAAAGCTCTTTTCGCTATACTAATATCTATTAAATCATACATAAGAGTTTCATAATTAATATTTATATTTAATGCAACATTTTTTATGGCTACAAAAATCTAATAATCTAATAAAAACAAACTAATAATAAGTGTTGTAGTTTTTCTTTTTCTGTGCAATATATCACGGGACATTCAGTAGTCTCGACATAGCAAATGCATGATTCCATCGCACTTGTGGGAATTTGGTGATTAACCACATGGTCTCTTTCATGTCTTTCGACACTAGTATTTTTTTCTTTAGATAATAATCTGATCACCTCAGAGCATTGATTTTTTTCAAAATTTAAAAATGTATCCTTTTAAAAATCATTACGTTTGTTAACCCACATTCCAACATATATTTCATATTCATATTAAGTGACAAAATCTCAATATTTTAGTTTATAAAAAGGACCCTGGCTGGCCTCCCTCTCCTTTTGTACCCAAAGGGCCAGATCACCAATCCAGGGGCATTCCTGGAAATAGACGATTGAACATTCTTTACAAAGGCTATCTTCCACTCGTCCCAGACCTCCAAAATGTTTTCCTTTATACAAAAGATCACATTTCAGAACTAGTCTTAGTTCCCCAGAGCATTTTCACACCCAGTAATTGTGTTATAGGCAGGGGGGAAGAGATTTGCAAGAAAAAGCACTTTGGACATTACAAACGTGTTTAGTATGTTTATTCTTGATTTATGTTTGTATTTTTCTTTTCCCATTTCTGTGTTTCTTCTTTAATTACCCTCAATTTGTCTTGTCAATGCCTTAAACTGCAATCCTCGTTCCAAAAAAAGAGGCCAAGGATTTTCATTTCCTTTTTAATTTGAATATGGATACGTTTAATGTCGCTGTCGTCTACCATCCAGACGCATTCAGATTTGGAATTGTTTAAAATGGCACCCAAAGCACGTTCATAACATTTCAGATATTCAGTTGTCAATGTTCATTTCTGTCAGGTTTCTTATGATGACGTCAACAAAGGCAGTAGCCACCATCCTATGTGAATGCCCCACAATTAGGACAACTATACAGTTGTCAGAATTCATATTTTTAATGAAAGGTTTTTTTTGTTTTTTTTTTTACATTTATCTGGTCCTGTGATTTGACGTTAAACATCCAACCATATCAATAAAACTTTCAGGGAAACTTTAAGATCTCATTACAGCCCAGAGATAATCCCTGGATATATAATTGAAGGCTTTCTTTTGATCTAAGATAATAACATGAAAGCCTTTTTCAGATGCAAGTTTATGTATAATTTCTTTCAATATACAGAGATTATCCCACATGATGCCCTTTGACGGAAAACTTCTGTTCCCTTTAAATTATATTTTTTTCAAGGATATCATGAATTCTATTCATTATTATTTTAGCAAGAATCCTATAATCACTATTTGTTTAATGAATACTGATTATAATGAATTTCATTATGTTTGGATGTCAATCATCTCATCCCCATTTTTATACACCAAACACATTAACCCTTGGTAAAAGCTTTTCCCCATATAACCCCTATGTAAAGCTTCATCTAACATAGCTGAGAGTATTTCTATAACATCATCAATACAGTTGATAAAGTTCAGTGGAGAGCCCATCAATACCAGTGCTTTTACTGGCATTAAATTATTTAATTTTATAGTAAACTTCCTTTTTATTAATTTACCCTAACAAAAAAGGAAATATTGACATATCACATGAAGGGACTTTTCCCAAAAGTGTTTCCATTGCTTCAAGATCACACTGAATTGTCTTGTATGAAATAGCACATAATTCTTCAATAGAGTCTCATTTTTCCTTTTCCTTGACAACTTAGATTTCATTTTTATTTTTTTGTAGTATTGATATATCTACTTTGTTGTCTATTGTTTGTCTTTATTTCCCACTAATTTAGATCACACCATATGGAAAGCGCTTTGTTACAGCTCCAGGTGTTGTGACATGCGCTATATAAAGTTGTATTGCATTGTATTGTACTGATTGATTGTAATATATTACCTCTATTATCTGAATTGGTTTGCTTACGTATATTATATAATGAATGATTCATATATTATAATGTTGTATCTGTGATTTTTATGTCCATTATTATATCCTCATCATCTATTGACTTTGTCCGCTTTGCTAGTGAAGGGGCACAAGACAAGAATTTCATGGAGACAACAGAGTCAATTTATGCTAACCAAAATTTTCTAATGGAAAATCCCTTAGCAATCATGAAATTGCCTTACCTTGTCAAGAATGAAATTCCTGCCCTGAAGCCACACTTAAGTTTTAAGTTCATATTCACAAAAAAATGCTTGCTTGTGTGTCTTCTTCAACTAAAATATCAATGTTTCTGTTAGAATTAATTGACTCTCAGTGTTCTCAAATAAAGACACACTCTTTGTCAATTATTATTTTCACTAATTTTCACGAGAACTGATACTTCAGGGATGGGCAACTGGCGGCCGCACTACTTCAGGGATGGACAACTGGCGGCCGCAACTTATGTCATTGCTGTCAAGCAACTTAATTTTTTTACTAATTATTAAAGGTAATCTGAGCAAATTGTTATTTCAGAATGGTGGATTAATCCGGTAGCCCTTCGCATTATTCAGTACCCATGAAGTAGCTCTCTGTTTTAAAAAGGAAAATGGATGGATGGAGTGTGAAAAAGAAAAACTGTCATTTGTGTCAGCCTCAAAATATTGGTATTTCAGAGTACAGAACTACACTTGGAACTTGAGAACCATACAAGAGACTCTGGCTATCTGTGTTTGTAAAATGACATTCTCTGTGGAATAAAACAAGCACATGAATACAAATTGTAATTTGACAACTCAATCAGACCCATGGGAGTGCTTTGTTTTTGCTTGCTGTAGTAAGCACAGTACTGAAGATAAATGTGTATGTTGGCAAATCAAATTGTTTATGAGTAATGTTAGGATTGCAGAGAAATGTGCGTCGACCACCTGTCAAAGCTTAATATATATATATATATATAGGGAGAGAGAGTGAGAGAGAGAATGTAGTTTTAAAGTGATATTGTGTTGGGTAATATTTAAAGAGAATAAAATTAAATCAGAAGTTACTCACCCGTTGCTCAGTACTTGTAGTTTCTTTCACTGAATGCTTACTTTCTATTCAAGTAATTTTCTGAAAGTACTGCCTTGCACTTTTTGTGAGCCTTATTTTTCTGTATTAACATTTACTTGAATACAATGTTTGGCTCATTAGTTCTGGACCACACCAAAAGCTCTTCTTCTATTCTTCTCCTACCGGCAAACGCAAGCTTGACATGAGCCGTGTTAAATGTTATATTTAGAGTGTGCCGCAGGGCCGTAAAGAAGGACAGTTTCAAGAAAGCACGGGAAAGCACTCAAGTCCAATGTTCCAAATTACATAATTAGAATTTTAATTACCAGCTGTTGAAGAAACTATACTTTTAACATTCACTGCTTCTCGCAGTCTCCTAGAAATGTGCATTCTTTGCCATGCAAAGGAAAATGTGCTAAAAAGTGTTCATAGCTGCTCTCATTAGTTTATCTTAATCTTAAAATTACAAACACATTTATTTTATCTAACTCTTCAAGGTGTCTCATCGTTTTTTTTAGCCGCTGGGTTTTTCGTCCATATAATTTTACACACACGCACACACCTTAACACACACTCACTTTTCACTCCACTGTGTTACATATTAAGTGGGTCCAAATGCCAACCTATTTTTTCCGACAAAGCGCTAAGTTTGCCATTGTGTAGTTTTGCCATCATCTTTTTGTGCTGGCTGAGCTTCAAGTACAGTGTGCGTCAGGCTGAATGCAGCAACGCAGTTTCGCTGCGAGTCATAGAAGGTCAAAGGAAAAAATATCAGGTGTGCAGAGAAAGAACAGTAAAGCATAACCAATCAATGAATATCAGTTGCCCTTTGGGCATTCTTAGGGAAATGTTGATGACTCATGCAGATTTTTCATCTCTTTTTTTTTAATTCATTCCAGTCTCATAATAGTCATTATATATTAGGAAACAACTGAGTTTTCTTGATTTAAATGAATTTGTTTATAAATATTTTTTCTTCGTATTTTTAAGCAATATTTTGAAGTGCACTTTCATTATTTCGAAACCAGAGCCTCAATTGCCTTTTTCTCCCAGGAGCCCAGCTAGAGAATTGGAAAAACACTCACAGAATATGAGGTAAACATTCTGAAGAAAACAACAGCAATAAATGGGCCATAGCACGACAGAAATATAAAACTGAGAAGAGGAGATGTCACCAGAGATTAAGAAAGAAACAACGCATGATTGTGCAAACCATCTCTCACTGGACCCAAGAGAAATTGGGCTATGCACTTGTCTTGGTGCCCCAAAGTCCCTTTCTCCCTCAATGGAGGGAGTCGGCATCTCCAAAGCATTAAAGTGGAAAAAGCAACACCACTGCACAAGGATTTAATGAGAGCTGCACAGTTCTCTTCTGCATGTGTGACACAATACTTCTTGACATGCACTGATTTCCCCTCCTCCCCTCATTCTCTCTCTTCTTTATTCACTTTCTTCACTTCCCACTGAAGGGAGATGATATCCACAGCTGAAATAAGATCAGTAACACTCTGTGCTGAGTGCTTTGAGTGTAGGCCTGAAGTTGGTTTATGGTGTGTACACGGACCGCTCGGCATTAAAGAGACACACAATCACGACGCAGGAGTTTGCCTAAAATATGGCTCAGGAAGACATGAGCCTCACATTAGCCTGCCTGAAAATTCAGCTCATAAGACATTTTTGTTCATCTGGAATCCATGCAGCTTTAAATCCCACTGAAATGAATTGGGAGTCATATTTACTTGAAAATCCTAGTAAAGATTTTTTTACACCAAATTTCCAAGTAAATTATCTATGTATTATATTTAAAAAGTCACTCCCAGGTGGAAGCAATTTTTAATTTTTTTTGCGCAGCATATTTCATGCACAAGGGACCTCAACAGGGTGGACAATCGAACCCAGCACCCACTATACACCTGAGCGATTGCACTAGTATGCATTAGTATATTATTGGTGTCAGGATAAAACCACAGAATTCTTTGAACAGAGTTTATGGCCTCTTGGAGATACCAATAATATACTCACACCCAGTAGCAGAGCCATCGCTCAGGTCGGGAGAGGCCGTCTAAAAATCTGGAGGTTATGTGTTTGATCCCCAATCACATTGAGTAGCCTTTTGTATGTTATGTGCTAAGTGTAAAAAAAAGACGGTAAAAGCTAACATCTTTTAAGTGGCTTTTGTTAATTCAATAAACTAGTAAAATTTACTCAAAAACTCTAAATAAAATCACAATATGACTATTTTTTACAGTGCAATGCCCTATTTTGAAGATAATGATAAATGGAATGAGTAGCACAACTGTGAGTGCAGAACACCCCAAAATATATGGTTTCAAAGTCAGTAGACATCACCATAAAATGATAGCAGCATAATTTAAAACTCATTCACTGCCATTGACGGATATAGACACCAAAAATCACATTTATTTTACCTGAGCTGGCAGTGAATGACTTAAAAGGCCTCCTCATCATAGCATTTGATGGTGATTGAATGTATAATCCATAATCTTGAGTAATTATTAAGCGCAAGATCATTGCAAAAGCTTGTCAATGAGCATCAATTTTGTTAAAAAGAAAATATGATGAAACTTTATGGCCAGAGTTGAAAAGACACCGAGGGGTGCCTGCAAATTGTCGAAAGAAATCTCATGTCACTTAAATTATCTGGCCAGCCAAGATTGCTCAGTTTTTACTTACAAGCTCAGTTTGGAGATTGATCAGGAAACTGTAATTTGTGATCATTTTCTTTTTTAACCATTAATTTGGGCTAAATTAGGAACTAGGTGATGACTTGAAAGATGCCTACTTTTAATGAGGAATATGGCTACGTTCTCCCCCATCGTACTGCAAGAGTCAGTAAAGGTACCGATTCATGCCCGCCAGCAGGCTGTCTGCATTTTACAACGCTTGCCTCCCTGCTGTGACGTAGAAGCTGAAACCGGAAAAAAATAACAAGCCGAACTCCAAAAGGGGGAATGCCAATTTGTCGTAAACCTCATCACAAAAAAAGAAAAAAACTTAAATCATTACAGAGACTTTTAGGGGGGAGAATTTTAGTACTGGTGTCATTTTTACATGCCAACCTATTATATAAGTGCCAATGTTAAGCTCATCCAAGTGTCCCTTTAAGGAAAAAAGGCACAGAAGCGAAGGACCTGACAAAAAGTGTTAAGTAAAAGCTGACTATTGCCCAACTGGCGCAGCAAACATCGTACTGAGGTGGTAACATTGCTTTTACCTTTCAGGGGGCGAATGTAGCAGCCTCCCTCCCTGTCAGCTGCAATGAATGATGGGAGGCGAGTGAAGTGCATTCCCCCATTCAAGATGAAAAAGTGTTCTGGGAAATGGCAGGAACACCCATCTACACCTTTCACTGGTGTATTGGAGAGCTGTCACAGCTCCAGAGTGAATGGCCACCTATCAAGTCTGACAAATGAACAGAAAGTGTCTGAAAGTCCTGACAAGGCACCCCTTGGCCAGAAGAACACCCACCACCTGGCAGACTTCAGCTGTTTCACTGTCAGCGATACGCCATCAATTTGAATCTTAGCGATGTTAAAACAACCTGACGGCGTCGCAAGTTTCAATCTAGAGGGCTGGGATGGATCAAATGCTCTCTTTCCAAGCGCTGCTATTTGTTTTTGCGTTGCATCATCCTCTCTGTTCACCTCCTGGTGTTTATTTGGTGTCGCCACGACTTAGGTTCATCAGCTTGCACGCTGGCCGGCAGCTTGTCAGTCTAACCTCAGTCAGTTTAACACTCAGCAGCCCCTAACAGTGACACAGAAGCATCAAACGCAGCAAAATGGAGAAAAAAGTGTTCTGCTCTCCTCATATCAACATCTCATGCAGGTGATACATATTTTCTCCTAGTTTTTCATGTCTCTGTTGTGTGTGTGGCAGCACGCAAACCAAAAAGCAGCCAACTGTTTTGTGGCATTTGTTCTACTGAAAAGACAAACACAAAAAAAGGAAGGTATGGGGTATTTATTTTTGATGATAACTATAGAAAAAGAATGGTAAGAACGAAACTACAAAACAAGAAGCAGAGCAACTGAAAAAAATATAAATTCTGTTGGAAATTGCTCATCGATACTGTAGGCCTGACTGACTGAGCCAAAATTCAGGTGGCACCATCCAGAGAGTGAGAGATCAAACAAACTTAAATCTCCAAGAAATGCAGCAATGGACTTGAATAAAAAGGAGAGCAAGAGGAGAGAGAAAGGTGCGATAGAAATCTGGTTATTTATACACTTATTTATCTTAGCGTTGCCTGTGTGACAATAAAGCATCAGATCCTCCTTGAATCAATTGGGCAAAGGGAAGGTGGCGTTTTTTCCCCCCATTTTCCAATTATATTGTTGTCAATTCCCTCCTCCACGATTCCAAAGCAACCACCTCATTATGAAAGGCACAGGCTACTGAAAACAACATCTTACAAGGATTACTGCCTGACGACAATTCTCCCGAAACTGTCACATCTTCCGTAGACACAAGCAAGACACGGTATATTTTAATCAATCTATTAAGGAAAGTTGGGGTGGCAACGATAGGCCCCAAGCTCACTGATAAAGTGACCCTTGCACAGACGTGCAAGAATTTTCCTGGGCACAGCGGAGTCCAGATAACAGCCCAGTGAGCATTGAGATGATGATAATGATAATGTTGGCAACCCAGGGCCATGAAGCATATCCAATCTCTTCCCTAAATGTCAGTCCCCCGGCCCGCCTCCTTGCCTCCCGTATCACTGTAACAAAAAGGCTCAGAGAAGGTTGGTGACATAGACCCCTGCTTAGAATCGCTAACCAACTCACTTGTCTCATTTGTCGCTGGATTTTAAAGAGGTGAACGTGCTACACATGAATTCACATACACGCTCACTGCACTGGGACGGAGGATGAATGTTAAAAAAGGGAGCAAAAAGAGACAGAGATAGATGGAGAGGGGGATATGCATGTTGGGCCAGCAGATTCGCTAGCTGAGGCATTTGGGAGATTACAATGACTGTTCTGTTTTATTCTCCCGAGCAAGGAGCGACAGGGCCCATTCATTTTTCACGTCAGAGTGTGACAGATTGAAGGCCAAACATCTCTTTCTTCCCGTCTCTTCTGTCTTCTTCCGTTTCTTTCTCCATCTCTTGAGTGTTTTGTTAACCCAGGGCTGTAGAGCAGTGCAATGACAGGGGTGTGATGCCTCAATGCTGACACCGCATGCTGCAGACAGAAGAGGAAAAGTGATGCCCTGTGTCAGCTAGCAGACGCCTGTGGTAGTGTTCAGCACTTTTCATCCCCAAAAAAAACAACAGATGTTTGCGTGGCTATAAAGCGACCGTTGTGTGGATGACCAGGGGCATGCTGGCTGCAGTCAGGTTGCTGATGCAGACTGCGTGCCACAAAGTCCTGTAGTTCTTAGCAGTTAGCTGAATCATTAGGATGTTGCTTTGCAGCGGAAGATGACATTATTAAGGTGGACTCCAGCACAAACAATGTACTTCGCTCCTAGAAATCTCAGAGAACAAAACGCTTAACCACAAGTCTCCAAACACTGCAGGCTGAAGCATGGGCCACGATGGTGGGCGTCATATCCTCCCACAAGAAGAATTGCCAGGCATGAGCTGTCTGCTTCATAATTCAGCGGCTACACAAAAAAAAAGAAAAAAAAAAAAGAAGAAGCTTTATGTAAAGAAGATATCGCACACAATAAGATTTTCCATGTTACAGTAATATTGATAAACCATGCACATACAGTATGGCTGTGAAGAACACTAAAGCATTGGCTTTAGATTCACTCAGCATGACATCTTACTTCATCGAACATCTGCCTTTGCATGCTTTTAGCGATTCGTGTGTGATGTATCACGCTAGCTACCACACCAAACACAACTCCACACGGATCACTACCCGAAAACATCAAATGAAATGTTACATTTGATGCAGTCTTTTGTTCCTTCACCGACACTCATGTTACCTTTGGACAGTTAGGAGAATCATTTTGCATGTCACCCCCAATGACATCACATGTGCATTGTTTAAGAGACAGTATTTAAAATACAATTACCGTGTTGGTAATATTTAGTGGCTTTCAACAAAATTCATTAGAGCAAGATGAAATTTGTTCTTTACTTGAAAAGAACACAATAATAACAGCGGGTTGCAATTAATAATCAGCCAGTGGATAAATCTGACCTTAAAATGGGGAAGCTGCCAGAAACTTTGGCTTTAAAAATAAACGTAAAAGTGTATCTTCTGCCTACAAACAAAACAGTGCATGGCACACTTGTAGCAAAAGGAAAAAAAATTAATTCATACAAACTACAAACAAAACACAAAAAGCTATATGGTACTGCATTCATATTTGGGCTATGAAATAATTCAAATTGTTTCCATACTGTTATCAGAGGTTGATGTGTAAGTTAAATTAAAAATCATTGATAAATAACATGAAAAAAATTAAACATTTTGATGTTACGTAGATTCCATCACTAACAAATAGTTATATTGTTAAAGCAAATTCAATCAACTTAATGTCAACACTCATCCATCCCATTTGGATGCGACTTAAACTACACAGTATGTTGTTTCAGACAGGTGCCCAGAGTGTAGCGCAACAATCACAGCGAAAAGCTTTCAAAATCCACATAGAAAATTTTAAACTACATTGCAAATTGAAAAGCCAAACATAAATTTTCATGCTGCGTAGTTCACTCAATAATAAAATAGATATGACAACAAAATTAATGGTGGGATTTTTTTATGTCGATTATGGATTAAAACCTATGCATCATAGGTTGGCCATGTTCCTTCTTGCATGGGGTCCCTGGGTGATCTAGAAAGGAATATCATTTATATAGCAAAAAAAGTTATACAAATTCCAAAAATAAATTATTTATTGTCACTAAAACACACTGCATACTGGGCAAAAAATTCCAACGTTTGGCAGTCAGGCAAAGATTTTTGTGCATTCATGGAGAAGAAAAATGTCTCTTTGCATGCAAAATAATTCATTTTTCTACCACATTATATGTCATATTCATGAAGTGAAATGTGGAAAGTGAATTATGAACATCTTCAGATAAAGCAAACTACATCAGCACAACATTCACGCAATCACTCTCTCCACCAGCCGTTTGTATCCGGAAAAGATGGACACTTGATTAGGGATAAAAAGGACTTTTGTAGACTTGTGATAAACATGTGTACCACACTATGTGCTTTTACACAACTCGGATTTTGTATTTAAAAGAGAGCTTTGCAATTTTCCACTCCGATCACTCTGACAAATTGGCAGAAGCCAACAAATACAAAAAAGCCTTTTTTTTAAATGTATTTTTTATCATTTTGTATTTATTTATTTTTTTGTGTTAACGCATGCATACCCGAGTGCAAAAGTAATAACCGCAGTGTACAGAAGAATAAATAAATATATAAAGATATTTTTTTAAATATTATCGAGTGAGAGAGAGAGAGAGTACGAGAGTGTCCGGCCGAAACGTACCTCTAAAATAATTACTTTTCAGGAAACTTCAAAAACAGCGTCTTTCTTCCTCCATTAACATTGCATCGTCAGAGAACAATCCGTTGTAAACACTGGTCACTAATAAGTCAAAATAATATGGATGGAACAGCTCAGATGGAAGAGTGGTAATCTCCCAACCTGAAGGTGGTGGGTTTGATCCTCAACTCTTGTGACCATCTGAAAGTGTCCTTGAGTAAAATACTGCACCCGCAATTGCTCCTGATGCTTTGTCCTCAGGAGGTAAAATGAGGAGATAGTATTAAAGCACTTTGAGTATCTCAAAGGTAGAAAAGCGCTATAGAAGTGAAAGCGCATTTACTATTTGTTAAAAATACGAAATTTAGCAAATTGTGACATAGGACGCCTTACGCCAGCTTGCCGTTAATAATGTCCAGCAGGAGAGAAGCACACTCATTTCAGCTTCTATCATGTGCGAGCCATTCAACATTAAAACAGTTACCATTGTTCACCCACAGCCAATACGACAGCAAGTGGTCAAGATGAGCAAAAAGCAATGAATGAAATATAGATCCAGTGAGAAAGATATAATGTAAGAAACAGACAGAGGGGGAAAACAAATGCATCAACATACTGTATGGTGTCTGACTGTATTTGCGCATTGTATATGTATTGCTTGCTTCACCGCACATTTATAGTCACTAGATGAGGTAACAAACATCAATTTGTCTTTATACGTAAACATGGTCACTTGTTTTAACCTATTTAAATTACTTCATAAGTTATCAATGAGAGAATTGTCCGAACCCTAATTGACGTATTCAGTAACTTAAGAAGGAATTACATATTTTATATGAGGCAGAAGAGTTCCTGATCTTTCCCAATAAAGCGAAGAAAAATAACACTGAAGAAAAATGTACAGTGTGAAACATGCTAAACATGAAATTTTTATGATAATAAAACAAACAGATACAAAAGTAAAAACAAGACAGTTAACTTACTCCTTGTCTCTGGTTACCAGATTTCTTTATTTGGCGTATAAAGGCTTAAAGTTCACCCGCAGCGTAAACATATCACTGTTGTGATTTACCAGTTAATGAGATGGCTATTATTTACTGTTTTGACTGGATCGTCTTAAGACACTTGGGGTTTAAAACACATTTAAACATAATTATTACTAATATTTACACTCATCTTGGGCTCTTTCCAGACTTTGGCTGGATGACAAATGTGGCAGCACTACCCCCCACGCAAAAAAAAAAAACATTTGGAGGAAGCGCTCCTTACGAAACTGTAAACCAGTTTGCGGTCTTAAGGATGTCTAAATAGTAACGATGATGATATATTCAACCAGAAATTCTCTTACACCATGACATTGCGTGTGTGCGCGTGTGTGTGCGTTAGACATCTTCATAGACTCTAAAAGATCTGCAATATAGGGCAATCTGAAAAGTAGGGTAAAACTGTATTACTAACTAGCGCTGTAATAACATGTCATATCCATAGACCGCTTCAGGGCACCATGAATTTTAACTTGACAGCAAGTCTTAAGGCAAAGATTTGGAGCTGCCAAGGGTCCAGAGTGTAATCAAAGGTCCATGAGTCAATAATTCACTCGTTGGGTGACGACAGACAGACTTTCCTCAGCCTAAGAGTTTAGAGCAAAAACATAAATCATGACTTGACAAGAATCAGATAATCTGTTATCAGATGTTAAGTGTTACACTTTCAATTTTTCATTTTGTACGCACCAATTAATTTCCGCTGCATATCAGAGACTGTTAAAATAACATTTAATACTTCAAAATCAAACTACATCAACACACTCAAGATTTACGCTCCAGCTTGTGAGATTAAATTTCTTCTGAAAACATCTTTAGTCATGCTTAAAATAATTAGGTTTTATAATGACATTTAAATAATCGATTCAGAGCAATTCACTCAATCTGTTCTGTTGGATTATATTCTGTGAGATTAAGGATGACGGAAATTGGACATGATGCCAATACTATAAACAATATAAAGCTTAATTGTCTTGAATAAAATGTATCTCCAGGAGTAAATTGTAAAGGTGCATTGGGTCAAGGTCACACGCACATATATATATATATATATATATATATATATATATATATATATATATATATACGTATATATATATATACATATATATATATATATATATATATAAATAAATATATATATATATATATATATATATATATTTGTGTGTATGTATGTGATGTATGTATGTGTGTTTGCATGTACATTTTTTACATATTAAAATGTAAAAAAATCCTTTATGTTACACAAGGTACATCAGGTCTCTAAAAAATAATATTAATATTTTATCACATAATTTGAACAGTGCTGAATATAACGAGAACACTGTTTGGTTATGTAATAGCGGCGATAATTAAGTGGATAAATTGCCTTCGTCACTTTGTGTTACAAATATGTTGCAAAACGTTTCAAAATTAAGTATGCATACAAACTAAATTAATAATCAAAATAATTATAAAAGTTTAAAAAAATACTACTAACTTGATGCTCTAACAGGACTTTTGACCATCAATGTTGGTTTGATGCATCTGGGTGTGCGCGGCGGCCAAGCGATACCGACTTTATGAATTCGGATCGCCATATGACAGGGAACCTTCCGAGTGTTAACACTCCTCTTGACACAATACCTTTCATTTGCAAAAAAAAAGAAAAACAGCAAAAAGAAAACACTATCCAGGAAATTAAAAGAAGATACAATATAAGAGAGTTGGGACTAAATAACGGCGAGGATACGCTTAAATTGTACCCCAACTCGACAAGGAAGCTTACAAACAGCTCATACAGCTGCGTGCCAGCGGTGCACCCGGTTTCCTTTCTTTGGAGTATCTGACAGTCCCAGTACTGGTGCTGATAACGCACGAAGAAGGAATTGCGATGTTACCACCACTGAGACGCGTGGGCAACACCACTTGGAGGACTTTAATCAGTTGGAGCTACTTTCTTTCTCATAGTAATGATTTAACATTCTTTCAATAAAAATAAAAAGGCCAGCAACAAAGCCCATTGTTGACATGCAAAGGGAATGAAACTTACCGGGATTGCACTCGGCCCAGAATAAAACGAAGGAGGGTACGACCCCGGAGAAAATCCAGCAGCAGTAGTAACACGTTTGCAGTAACCTCCACATTTTGAACCGCTGTACGTCCACGTGCAAAAAATAATAAATAAATAAGCCACAAGTGTTGAGTTTTGTCCCTTCGGGCGCTCAAAGCGGCGACACCACCGCTGCGTAAAAAGCAGCGCCTGGAGACGCAGTGTACGCTCAGGAGTCCAAACCGAGCCGATGTGACGGGCGGAAAAACGACGCTAGCTGAGGTCCAGGTGAGAGACTTGGCGTCCCAGCATCACCCCGATTTTCTTAAACATGAGCATCCCAGTCAGCGACAGCGATATATTAGTGCATTTGACATGCACCGGAGGAGACTGCAGCGGCGCTCCACTTAGCGCTTGAAAGATACTAATAAAGATTCAGCAGTCGGGCAAAGCTCGCCGTGCAGTCACAGAGAAGAAAGTCGCTGCTGCTTTTGGTGATGAGCCGCTACAAGGTGCCCATTTTCTCCATCCGTCCTGGAAGTCGCGTGCAAATCCAAGTATGACAGAGACTTTAAAACAGTGTTGAGGGTTGAGGGTTGGAGGGGGGGGGGGGGGTGGAGAGAGATGGAGACAGGAATGAAGCCGGGCTATTCCGCGGGATCCTAGCGCCGGCCCAAAAGACGGACGCGCGCGCTCACACACATGCGCACACACGCACACAGGACCTTTCGATATCCCCTTGGGACCTAGAAGAAATAGTAACATGGCTAATGACATATATACTGTCTGTTCATGAAAAGAAATTTAAACATATATTCTTATGTCTCGACAATCTCTGACATTTCACCATTATTAGCTTTTGTGTAGTAAACCTCTGATGCTTAGTGGGGCTGGGACAAATTTACACCACTACGTTTGGGGTGACAAGCAAAATAAAAAAATATATATTTTTGGGCAAGACCAATGGGACCAGAAAGAGTTGGAATTAAGGAACAAAGCCGTGTTTATGTGTTGTTAATATGGGAAGAATTAAGGAAATATGACATTTTAAAGGCTTCAAAAAGCGGGCAAAATTTCATTGACTTTCTCCTTTGTTAGAACGGAATGGTCTGTGACTGAGTTTCTGTGCGAAGCGGGGAACGGGAACTCAGATGGAATTTGGAAAAAAAGAGTTTATTAACACAAAAATTCACGAGACCCATAAAGTGCAACAAAGGACGCTATGCAAACCAGGAAAGCGAGACTAACCGAAAATGCTTGCAAAAGGCAAGGACAAAATAACGAAAATAGCGTGACACAAAAACACAAGAATAAAAGTCAAAATGCATATTATACAAAACCGAGGAATGAAGATGAATGACAAACGGAAACAAACTATAACAGGAAACAAGAATGAGGAAAAGTACTTAGCAGCAACAACAAGAAATAACGTCCACAACAGCTAATGATAATGCTTGACAGGTGCACTGCTGGAGGGAACCGCCTACCACTCCATCTGGACATAGAAATAAAACAGGAAGAATCATGACATCCGCTATTTAGGAACATGTTCGAATGAAGAGAAAGCCCTTTGAGTCGAGATAATGATAGGGAACGACTATGTGTGCCATAAAAGCCATTTTTCTTGTGTGACCCCGTCTGCCTATTCTTTGTTTGGCTCCCGGAGATTCCCACACCATGCTGGCCTGGCAGGACTTTTTATGTTAACCTAAGATGTGCTGAGTCTCGCTTTCCTCCTCTGTCATATGGTGTTCCACAGGGTTCTATTTTGGGGCCTGAAGGATTGTATATTAGTGGCATTATGTTAAGAATTTATTATACAAAAAGCATTCATCAAATGAAACTAGAAGTAGCCTGTACACTGCACAGTAATGTTTGTGTTTACTGGTTTTATATTATTCTCACATGTCATATTCATAATAAATTACTCGGTTTAAATGTGTTGAATTCCGTCGACTGTTCATTATTTGCACTCCACGTTTGCACCACACAGACGCAGCCTACATATACAGGTGACAGCATTTCACATTGTGCTACACCAATAAGGCAAATCTGACACATACACAGTAAAGCCAAAGACACAAATTTGACACAAGACTTGCACAACAGAGTCATGATGGCGGCGGGACAACGGGGGTCATGAGGGCCTAGTCACAGCACCCACACATATAGACACAAACATTTGAGATCTGATTGCATTATGCTGGAAAACATCAAGCTTTGAGGCTAAGCCGTGGGACCAGATGGGGTCTTTGCACCCTTGTGACGGAGGAAGAGAGGAAATATGATTTAAACGGACATGACCTATGATCAGTCTAGTGTGAAGTATCCTATATACTGTGAGGGCGACATTTTAGTGACGCTTCTTTCATGCCTGCATTCATCTTTTGTGTGAGTCCTCGCAAGAATAACAGAAGTAGCCCATATATGTGACTTTTACTACTGAGTCTTTATTTCAACATTCTCCTACTTGAATATTAAAACGAAAACCCATTGAGTACATTTTGTTAATTAAGGGTTTGTTCCTTAGTCATTTGTATGTGATTGGTGACTAAACTCCAACAGGCCCTTGCTGTTTTTACTGTATTTGCGGCATCTAGGTTCCATCCTTCGAAAATATGGAATTCCTTTCCGTTGCTATGCGGAAGACAGTCAGATCTATGTTTCGCTGCGCAAAACAGACACTTTCTCTTTTGTCCTGTCTTGAGGAAATCAAAACCTGGATGTCACTGAATCTTAAATTACAACAAAAAGAAAACAGAAGTTATGTTCTCCGGTCCCAGTGGCCCTTTTATATATCACTCTGTTGACCTGGGCCACCTTGCATTTTATTTGAAGTCGACAGTCTCGAATTTGGCTTTTAAACTGGACAGTGATTTTAAATTAGATCGCCAAATCAATGCTGTGGTTTGATCCAGTTTCTTTCATCTTAGGCAGCTGGCCAAGGTGAAACCCTTTCTTTTGCAGCAGCATCTAGAATCTGTAATTCATGCCTTCATTACATCTTCGCTAGATTATTGTATTGCGCTTCATTTTGGAGTCAGCCAAACCTCCCTCAAGCGTTTCCAGTTGGTGCAAAATGTTCCTGTTCATCTAACTAGAGCTCAGAAGAGGGTGCACCTACTCCTAATTCTGGCCTCTCACTGGCTCCCAGTGCATTTTAGAGTTCATTTTAAGATACTTCTATTTGTATTCAAATCTTTGAATGGCCCCTGTCCCAGCCAATCTGTCTGAGCTCCACCACCCCTACGCATCTGCCCAGTGTCCCAGGTCTGCGGACCAGATGTTACTGGAGGTACAGAGGACTGAGCAGAGCCTCAGAGGGGATCAAGCATTTTCTGTTGTCGGTACTAACCTCGGGAATGGCCTTCCACTGATTATTAGGTAAGCTCCCTCTCTGTCCATTTTTAAAATTAGTTGGAGACACACATTTATTCCCTGGCTTTCTCCCTGGTGTCTAGTGTGTTAATATCATGAATTTGTATTTTATTTGACTGTTTTCACTGTCTTTGTGTTATGACCCTGGTCACTTGTTTTGTGTTTTTCATATAAGTCAATATTGCTAATTATTGATTGCTTTATTAATTTTTTTTACCTTTATTCATGTAAGGTTTGCTTTTCCAGTCTAACAGGAAAAAAAGGAAAAGGTACGATTCTAAAAGTGCAGACCAATATAAACGTGTTTTGACAGAAGGATTTATTTAAAATTTTTTTAAAAAAATCTGACGCAGGACCCACAAAAGTTCAAGTCGCTGCTAAAACATTTACCAGGAAATAACAAAAATCTTTTTTTTTTTTTTTTCAAAAGAACTAGGTAATTCAATTCATGTAAGTATATTCAACCAAGGCAATGACAAAACAACGAAAGTACTCAGAGCAGCAAGGTTCATAATCTCACACTGTGTGGTCGGCAAGCAGGTCTTCAAGTAGTCCGTGATAATTGATTCCGATGAGCAACAGGTGCGCGGCTGGAAGGCGATGGCGCTCCAGCAAGTGATGACGCAATCCGGAGGGAAACGCCGGGAGGGAAACATCCCCTCTCCAGCTAGACAGACAACAGAAACATAACAATAATATAATAATATTATATGCAGTTTCACATGCACCAATGCATTCATGCTTATTTGCATTTGATGCTACCCCAAAACAATATTGTTAACACATCTACATTAGCCTTTAATCAATGTTCATACAATGTGTAGTGAACTAATACTCTTTTGTGGCACATAACCAACCACTTTTATTTTTATCTGACTCATTGTTGTCATATAATCCATACATATTTCATTGTCTTATTTTGATTTATGAGGTGGATGGCGAGCGTTAAAACTATTTTGGTCAAGTCCACAGTCAAAGTGTCACCATGAATTCTTAACTATCATACAAATTTTGTATTCCACAAACATGAAATTATTTTCTGAAGAGGTGACTTTCCTCTGTCATGGCACTTTAGCACACCGAGACAGCGAACTCCTTGACTTGTGCGCCACATCTCCATCCGGAGGTTTTTAAGGTCCTGTGTGCTCGTCGTGCAGGCCGCCCACCAGACTTGTGCTCGCTTTTCAATGTCTCCCTCCTAAAGCAGGTCTCCTCGAAACCCGTCAGCTGTCCATCCGAATAGCCCGGAGAAACGTTCCTACACACATTCCCAATGTTTTAAAAATGTTATTATTAAATAAAAATCAATTATTTAATAATAAACAAAAAAAAACAAATGGACAGAATCACTGGATTATGACACTGAGTTTTCAGGAAGACAAATTCTTTTTTGCGTCAAGTTTGGATGGAGATTTTTTCAACACAGTGTGTGGGAAATTATCTGTCTATATTATGGACATGGCCTTATTTCAGTGTCTCCGACTGTGTCTAGTGCCCCTGTTTCTATTCCTTGCATGTCTGTTCCATCATCCGTGACTGCTGCTAAGTCCAGATAATTAAGATTTTACTTTACAGTGACTAATTAACCTTCTGTCTAAATCAGACTCCAATCCGTGACTGACTTTGGTTTCCATTTCCCCAAATATGTCCCCCAGATCTTTTTTTTCTGTAGCCCACGTCAGTTTTTGTCAAATTCTAGTTTGTACTCATCTCATCAGTTTTCCCTGTGACCTGCTTTGACATGTTGTACGTGTATATGGGTTCAGGGAGATGGACATACAGTACATGGGTTAATTATGGAGTTTGTACCATGTTTTAATGCTGGAAGGTTGGCAAAAAATAGATTAAAAACTACCTACATGTGACATTTCAATTTAAATTCAAAATACAATACGCAAACACACACACATGTGTGAGTGCGGACGGTTGTTTGTCTCTGACTGCCCTGCGATTGGCTGGCATTTTTTTCCTTTGATAACAACGCCAAAATAGAAGTAAATATTAATATAATATATATTTGTACAGAGTGGACCCCTCTATTTGCCCGCAAATAGCGAAAATCCATCAGTAGATAGATATATAGATACAAATTATGCTTATAAAGTCATTCACATAGCGCGTGTGCACACACACGCCATCTTTAATATAGGTTAGTCCTGACCAACCTTTACGAAAGGATATTACCAGCAATTCTTTACGGTAGCAACGTTTAAAGCTACAGGGCACAGAGTACGCGAATACACTTGAATTTCAGGCTCAAGACTTGGAAAAATAATGTTTAAAAAAAAAACACAAATTTGAAAAAAGAAAATAGTATTTTTTTTTCTTTTTGTCACAAGTGGATTGTCACTGAGGCCAAGAAATATATGTTCAAAGCAAAATGAAAGTGGAGGTTTCACACAAAAAGAAAAAAAAAGTATAAACACATTTATTAGAGAAGGGGCAGTTACAACATTAATGAACAGTCACAAAAACGACAATTATTTTAAGTATCTTTTTCATTTTTTATTATTCTTTAAGATAATATTTTGTAGGTTAAGTCCACAAGCGAGAGACGTTTTTTCTTTTTTAAAGTATTTTATAGACAGCAAGCTCGTGGCGTCAGCAATAATAAAAGTTAAGTCGAATTCCTATAAAACAGAGCTCTCCTTTCCTTTGTAGAAAAAGAAGGAACTTTTCATCTCTCCTTGACCTGATGACTTCATCCGGCAAAGGTGAAGAAAAGATGGTAAGGTAAGGAGATTTGACCTTCGGTCTGAGCAGCAGCGCATCAATCATAATTTAATAAAACATAATTAAGTTCAAATAAATGAATGGTCGGTGCTTTTTTTCGTTATGCAATTATACTACATTTACATATTGGTGTGCAGCTGCGCGGTGCGCTACTAGGGAAAAAAAGAAAGAAATACGAAATCAAGACACCCATTTGAACCAATGACAAAAACGCAAAGTGTGTGAGATCAGAGATATAATGAATAATGAAAGATAAATCAGTGATTTTGATGAAACGTATTATGTCCGGGAAGAAATAGACTCTCCGTTGGCTTGCAGAGTGACCGTCTGTTGTGAAATGTTGAACGCAGCATTTACTTTTGCTTATGGAACATGTAGTTTTTTAAATATACGATGATCATAGTTTCAAGGCAAATTCTCACGATTAAAACTACTTTACCCACAATGCAGCTGCAAGCGCCATCTTTTCCGGATTTGGTGAGTACTAAACATGCGTCGCCGGGTTGAAGTTAGGTCGATTTTCTCGTTCAACTCGCAATGGTTAAATATGTTATTGTTTTTGTCTTTTATTATAATACCTTCTTGCCGACAGGAAGCGACCTGGCCTACTCTATTATGCGACGAGACATTTGCAGGCACGGCTGCCCCTTTAAATGTGACCGTCTGCGGATTACTCTGTGACGTTTGTGGGTTTAGGACGTAATGATTTCTGTGACAGCAACTTTCGACGTGTGCATCCGCAACTCAAATCACGGTTGCCCTTGCTGTACTTTTCTGTGTTGGCTGTGTGTCTGTCAACTACTCTATTGTTGAGTTTTAGAAATATAATTTTTACTATTCCTGCTGTTAAAGTGAACAGTCTTTTGCTGTTTACAGGACGAGTTACCTTTTGAAGAATGCACCAATTTTGCATGAGGATGGACAGACGGACCCGTTTAAATTGCTCTAAATCTTTAAAACAGGAAGTCTGGAGTCATAAATTATCTCAAATAAATTGTGTTCTATATTTTTACCATGTACTCAGTATGACAGCTTCACATATTCACAGCTTTTGCATGGTACTGACTGAATGCGAATCCGGATTTTCGACCATCCATCCATTATCTGTACCACTTCTCCTCACTCGGGGTCGCGGGGGCTGCTGGTGCCTATCCCAGCTGTCTTCGGGCAGTAGGCGGGGTACACCCTGAACTGGTTGCCAGCCGATCGCAGGGCACACATAGACGAACAACCATCCGCGCTCACGCTCATACAGAGGATTTTCGACCATTGACTGACTATTCCCCAAGATACTGTTGTCATGGTTGCGAAAGGCTTTGTTGCGGCGTATTATACTATATTTGCAATATAGCATAAAATAGAGTAGCACCAAACTTCATAGTTGCACAAAATAGCTTTATTAGCAGTCGCATGACAAGTTTCAACCAAATCCATCCTGTAAGTTCAGTGAAATAGTGTTACTAGTGAAATCATGTAATTCTATTACGAACTGTTGCCATGGCAAACAATACAGATATTTTGAAATGGTCCACATTTTGCAAATTACAATATGGGTTCATATATTATGTAAATATGTGAACAGATTAGATTCATTTTTTTCCTTAAAAAAACTGTGCAGACAGCCATGTCCCTTAATGTGTGAGGAATAATAACAATTAGGGTTTGACCAATACAGATTTTTTTAGGCCAATGTTAGTATCAATATTGGCAGAATACTGTTATGATTATTTAAAACCACAGTTTAATATAATATGAGTAAAATCTGTTGGTGCCTTAAGAATTAGAAAAATAGAGATAGGATTTACAGACATAGTGACTGATTCACAATATTTAGTCCTTCAGTATAACAGTAACTTTACAACACAGAGAAAAATCTATAAAATTGTCAAATTATAATTTTTTGGGGTTGGTCGTTTCTTTTAATGTCATTATCTTTGTCTCATGTGCTGTCAAGCATCTGGAGTTATGATAATAAACATGATATACAGGTACATTTGTTTTCATGGGCTATTTATCATTAATACTTTTTCTTTATTGTTCATGATTTGTATGAATGTAGGTCATTATTAGCGACAAGAGGAACATGCATGTCTCGGTGTAACTACATTTGAGAATTACTGATGAAAATCCTATCAATGAATATTTAATCATATTGAGGAGGACAGTTTTATATATATATATATATATATATATGTGTATATATATATATATATATATACGTATATATATATACGTATATATATATATATATATATATATATATATATATATATATATATATATATATATATATATATATATATATATAGCATAATTCACAGGACCAGCCATCCTATAAAAAAAAGTGCAACTTATAGTCCGGAAAATATGGTAATACCCCATTCAATAACGTGGGCATCCACAGCTAATGTATGAACAAATGCATTTTTTTTTTAATAACTTTGATTTTGATTCTCATTTAACATATGCAGCAATATAGTCTTAAACAGAATGTAAGGAAGAGGAAAAAAACCTGAAAACAGCTACAAGGGAGTCACATTTCAAATGTGTTTTCGTTTCCCTTCCTCTTCTTTTTTGTGTCAATCGTTCTTTAGCACGAAGTTCTTGTACATAGTCCATTTTTCCCCATTTCTGGTTTCCTTGAATAACCCGCAGTCCCATACAAAAAGTCGTTATCTCCATTATCCGGAGTTCTTGCACAATTGCCATTCATTGATCTTGATTAGGTGGTTCCGCATTACACCAGTTTCTAGTTATGGCTTTTTTACTTGCCACTAATAGTATTCACCAGATATTTATCTCCATCATATATCAATCCTTCGCTAAAGTCATTCATGTACAAAGTCTTGCAGTGAAAAGGACATTATATTTCAATATATTTTTCATTGCAGTATGTATTTGTACTTGTGACATTTCCAGAAAATGTGTGCATGGTCTACATTCAATTCGCCACACTCTCTCTATCATGAGACATCAGTTATTGAATATCTGTTCTTATTTTTTGGGAGTTGCAAAAAAACCTTACCATGTTCTAGCATGAAAACTTCCTCCATGATTGTGAGCTAGTGCTTGATTGATGGGCATTCCACATCCCAAGCCATTGTTGCTCTGTGATTTCGATCCCAAATTCAGATTTCCGCTTCTTCTTGATATAATTGGTTGAGTTATTATTTGCTACCTATGCTTTGTATAATGCCGAAATAATTCTGAAAGAGTTGCCCTTATATGATTTGATCAAAAGTATGAATCTGTTTTTCTGGCAAAATTTAGCGATTGTTGTTTTTATTCAGGTGTGTTTTGTAGTCCGGAACTGACAGTACGTGGACATGGATGGAAAATTAGCCAGTTAATGAGCATGAAAGAATGTTCAGGAATTATGAAACCTCTGCCGTTAGCCTCTCGCGATGCATAGACATTTTTTTTAAACTGATGAAATGTGAGGACAAAAGCGCTTTAAAAGGGCTCAGAACAGACGTGGACACAGGATGATTATTTTATGAATAAGGACGGAGGGACCATGACGGAACGGTACTGTTCACAATAATAGACTATAAGCAAGGATGCCTAATGTCAAATTCTGTTTTTGCAGTATCTGTAAAATTAATAGTTGTTTTGTTTTATTTTTACTGGAGAGGGTCAAAATTATGTACACATGCACAAATGCACTGTCTGCATGAACCTAGCAGTAGTGCCTGAGATTTTCTAGCCCCGTGATAAAATAAATAAATAAATAAAATTTGGGCAGCACTTTCAGTGCAGCATCTACAAAATATCATTGCTGTCCTGTGGAAAAACACTATTTTCATGTGGGTGGGATGTCTGTAATGTGGAAAGAAACCCCATTAACAAAAATGCAAAAAAATAAATAAATAAAATAACAAATGAAGATGAGTGTTTTTCACAGGAAACTGACGATAGAATTTTCTGTTAGTCATGCATCCGCCAAGCTCTTACGACGTCCTTGCATTCAGCTCCATGAACATTTGGTTAAATGTCCCTTATTTAGTTTCACCCTTACCAGACAGACACTTTTTGTAGCCATCAACAAATGTAACTAATATTTTTTACCAAACACATTTAATTTAAATGTGTTATGTGCTTGCAAATAAATATTTATCCTAACTGATTGGAAGGTACTCATCATATAGTCAGCTAATGACCCAACATTCTGATAACAATAAGGGAAATACAGATTTAGGGGAATAAAGTGAATGGTTTTAGATCATCTTAAGTGTTCATTCTTTTCCAATACATTCTTCTTGGTTATGCATCCGATCTAGGGTCAGATACCTGGAAATAAAAGCTCAACTATTTTGTTTCTGTTCTCTTGGTAAAGAAAATAAATTGCTCCCACTGTTCCAATACTTTGCGAGGGGCTAGGTTTTTTTTTTTGTCGGGTGTGGAGAATTTTTATGCTTTGCAAGATGAAAATCCCAAATAAATTCAAACTAAGGACCAAATTCTTGTGAAAGGAACATAGGTGAATGATTGAAAATGAATCCCTGATTAAAAGCTTCAAATTATTACCTTCTTGCCATAATGAGTGCATGTCAATATCTCACCACAATTGTGCTGTACTTAATGAAAATAATTTACATCCACAACACACACTCACACAGATGTCTCATCATTACCAATTGTATACCACTATAATCAAATATCTACTCAGTGTAATTGTTCTAAGTAAAATTTCTTTGTACATCATTAATCCTTGAGTACAAATCACAAAAGGTTTTTGCGAATAGGCAAATGAGATAAAACGGCTCCATTTTTAATCTATCATTTGTGACTTTTTTGTGTCTTCACAGAAGCTGTCAAGTGAGTTCCAAGTTGGTGAGGTCAAAATCAAGGTATGGAGGAGAAGGTCAGGGCCTTGACCTCAAGCTGCATATTAATGCTCTGCTTCTTCCCTTTGGTGATTTTCACATCAAAAATCACACCATCACCCCTTTCTCCTCCTACTAGCAAGTGCGTGACGATCTGACTCCCAACTCATTGCACCGCCTCGAAATCATCCTCTCAGGTATCCAGCAAGCACACTACACATTGGAACTGCTTCTAAAATTAGCTGGACTATGAATTTGTTTGGCTTTTAACAAAGCGACTTTAAGTCGTGACACAATGTGGTTGTGTAACCGTGTTCATGCCTTCATAATGGATATTTGCGGATGCCAGAAAACTGCCAAAATTATACTACAAGGTTTTCTTGGTTGTGTAAAACTTGCTGTGTCTCATTTCTCATCTTCAGGGCTATGAGCAAATGAGATTCCCTCTGTTTCTACAAATACCATTGAAAATATGAAACTGTAATAATTGAAACTTTATATATATATATATATATTAGTGCCGTCAAGTTATTGCATTATTTAACTAATTAATCACAACAAATTCCAGGATTTATAGCGATGATTCACATTTTTTAACTACTATTTTTTGTGAAGCTTGGAACTTATTTATAAATATATATATATATATATATATATATATATATATATATATATATGTATATATATATAGATATATATGTATATATATATATAGATATATATATTAGTGCTGTCAAGTGATTAATTTTTTAAATGAATTAATGACAAAAAATTCCATGATTAATTGTGATTAATCAAATTTTTCAACTACTATTCTTTGCGAAGCTTATAACAGATATTTACTTGAATAATATCTTGGAATTGATGCAAAATCACCAAGTATGAAGTATATTTAATTCAAAGACTGTTCTAATAGCTTTCTTGGATTCTTGAATACGATCTAAATGGAGAAATCTTTGCAGACATTTATTTTCGATACATTTTTCAAAACTGCCCACAAGTGCCACACTCCAGCAGTGTTGGTTTGCAAGGCCCAGTGGTAACTTAAACACAGTGTTTTGTTCTGAGACGTGCTAAAGATAGCTAATATGGCACAATATTTGCAAAGTATGCAATTATTTTTTAAGTAAATCAAACTGAGTTAACTGAGTTAAAATGTTTTGGATTAATCCCCTGAGTTAATGCTTTAATTTTGACAGCCCTAATATATATATATATATATATATATATATATATATATATATATTACTACACTAATAATGAGCATTAACTAAGCATTTTTTAACACTGAAGTCATCACTCATAAAGCATGAATAATTATTTGCATATAATTTGTAAATACTTTATTAATATGACATAATTCAAAATGTTTTCATTTGGCATTTAGATAAATGAACAAAGGTCATGCGTAGCTTCACATCACATTAAAAACTCCAAAATCTTTCAATGTGCAACTGCATAGTGTATACTGTAGTTCAGAGCACAGAGGTCCACGACTAAAATTTCTTCCAATTAAAAGGTCCGAACCAAAGTCCAACTTCCCTTAATGTCTAGCCTATGTTCACAGTTTCAATATTTAGTCATTTTCAACAGAGCACACTTATATACTAAATATTTAGCAATGTTCCCATTAAACACCTTTGCCACTCAAACAAATATAAGGCGTTTATTTCACATTCAAAAAAATGTGGCTCCAGGAACTTAAGTTTGCCACTTCCAGAAAAAAAAACAGTAAAATATCTCCTGCAGAAATATAGGCATTGAGGCATTGAGTTAACATCTTTTACCTTTTTTCTTAAATCAAAGAGTTATCAGCCTAAATAAAACTGAAAGCCTAATTATTCAAGTAAAACAGGACAACATCAATAAAAATGGCTGTCCTCATGAAAAACTAATTCAAAATGAGCTTTGACACCACCTTTTCTTTTGAATATTTTTTTAACTTCTCTTAATGAGAAAAATGAGTTTGTGACTGCCCTGCCAGCGACTTAAATCTGGGTTGGAACGGAGTCAGGGCCATTGGGATTTGGTAGATTATTTCATACATCTGGGCTTTGTGTTTTCCTTTAAATAATGTTTGTGCAACCACATTTAAGCACTCCTTCACAACTTCCCCATCACTTGAACGTTTTTTTATGTTTCCCCAAAATCCATGATACTTTTACTGAATATTCGTTTGCATGCCGCTGGGACGTAAACGAAAATGTAAAAATCTGTTGTACTGCACTCGAAGTTCGATGTTTTTGCGTGTGCTCACCTCAAACGTCAGCGAATAACTGTGCACAAAAGGGCGGTGCTTTGTTTCGTAGTGGCGCTTCGCAATGTTGCGACGGTTTCGGAGCATATGATGCACACTGGTTTTGAATTGGCTGCAGCCAGAACGAAACTAAATTTTTCCGTCTATTCATTTAAAACAACACGCATCGACCTCGCTAACTTTTTAGCAAGGCATACTGTCAGCAGCACTTTCTTCCGGTCTGCTGCGCAATTGGCAGTGGATCGTAAACAAAGGATCTGATTGGCTCAAATCAGTGACGCCTTTTCCGTATTAACTAGAATTGCAGCGCCAACGTTTGCGCATGCGCCCTGAAAAAAATTCATCATAGATTGGTTATGGGTCCGGTCCGAACCATCGCGCGGTCCGGGTCCGGACCGCGGCCCGCCATTTGGTGATGCCTGCTGTAGTTGAATATCAGAAAAAGAAAGTATCAGGTGGTACCTTGCAATCTAACGATTGGTAACCCTTTGTGATAAGGTATTTATAAACTGTATGCAAATGATTATTCATGTCAGAAACATGCTTTATAAACGACTATGTACTTATTGTAGTGTTTCCGAAATGATTACTGATAAACTATAAAACATTTTTAATTTACACAGTCTAGATCCCGGGCTTGTTGAGAAGAAACAAACGAATGACCTCGGGAACTTTGGGAGCGGTGACATTTAAAAAAAAAAAAAAAAAATCTCAGCAAAGCATCCCCTTGTTCAATGAAGTATTTCTGTGAATCCGTGAATATATCTCCCACGAGATATATTCTTTGTCCTGTATTTGAAGTGACGGAAGAAAAAAAAACAAATGTGCCTTTTAACTGGATTCGGGATGATATAGGCTCCCTCGCATATTCCGCCTTTTTCCCTATTCCTGAGAGATATTTTCTTTGTTTTCTCCCTGGGTGTCCTCTTTCTGTCACTCCATTCAACCTTTTTAATTACTCTTGCTATGAGCCACCCAATGCCTCCTTGTCACCTCTGGGAGTCTGTGAAAGGGGAAAAGAATGTAAAGGGAATCCTTGGCCTGATGGCAAGTAAGATGCTCATCAGGGAGACTGCAGCTGTGGTTATACAAGGTCCTCGGAACTCCATCAGCACTGCTGCCAGCTCATCTTCTTGTTTCACTGCCGGCTGGATTGCTAGTGTCAAGATTAATAGTTTTCTTTCAATCCAATCTTACCCTGGATTGTTTTACCAGTCTCGCACAAAACCCGGGAAAAGAGGCAATATAGACAAGATTATCAAATAACATACACTAATTTGAATGTATTTCCTTTCTTAACTAGTGTACTTTCAATTATCTATAAAAATTAAATAAAATTTGGCGTCCTAAAAGCAAGGAGTGTTTTTTTCTTTTTTTTTAATAATACCAGTGGTGGGGGGGTCAAGGCATCTTTGCTGGCCTAACATAATCAAGAAATCATGATCATATTCTTTACATTGGTGTCATATTATATCCTAGTGTTGAATTTCTAGTTTAGAGTTTTTATCCAATCAGAATACAGCTAGCATGCGTTGCCAGGCAGATTTCATAATACCAGTAGCACGCACAATTCGTCCAAGGCTTTCAGATGCAATCATGCAGGTGTCTGTTCTGTGTGAGC
The DNA here is from genome assembly GCF_059441095.1 of Idiotropiscis lumnitzeri. Taxonomy (NCBI): domain Eukaryota; kingdom Metazoa; phylum Chordata; class Actinopteri; order Syngnathiformes; family Syngnathidae; genus Idiotropiscis; species Idiotropiscis lumnitzeri. The sequence goes on along the minus strand of NC_142401.1, from coordinate 19,419,983 downwards.
AAGGGGGCGTTTACTGTTGATAGACAGTTGCGAGAGCCTATCAGATCACGAGTTGGTTACAGTGAGCCTTCTCACTAGGCTTACGTTGAAGGTGATGAACACGTTTTGTGATTGGATACTCACTCGTGAAGGGGCGGCGCTACGCGGAATCAACACTCCCAACAGTCATAACTGGCGACCGTTTGAGAATCTAAAATATATTCTTGCTTTTTTAAACCACAATGGCCGAAGGAGGCAAAAGTGTGGATTTAATTGCAGATACACTTGCGAGGCCATTTTCAAGGCGAACCTTTCAAGAGAAGATACGTCACTCAGTAGTGCTTGAGTGTCTTTCTGTATATTCTTTTTTCCAGCTGTGGTGTCATAAATGATGGTATTATGAGGATTCATTCAAGTCGAACTAAATAGGACTTCACTGAAGGCCTATTTGTGAAATGCACGCCCCACCACTGCATTTTACCAAATAACTAAAGCAAACATGTAGAAGGATATAGTAATATATCTGCAATTTATATACACAAACAAGGACAAGGATATTGCATCTGTTAATGAACCAAAAACAAACTGCACTTAAATAACTTGAAACTGACGAAGTTAATAATAAATACAAATCTACAATGAAAATGAGGCATTGGTTTTGAATTGTGGCCAAACAAATTTGATAATGATGACAATAATAAAACAGGCCTTGGACCTTAACTTACTTTTGTGGCAAGGCAATTTCTGCAATCAACTGATTTTTCTTACTGTCAATTAGACTTCTGTACCTCTCAGTACGTATTTTGGCCCAGTCTTTTTCCTGTCTTAGGGCCAGATGGCACATTTCAGCTCCTTCCCTCACAGTTGCTCAATAGTGTGCCACTTCAGAATACTCAGATGTTTTGATTTCAGGCATTCTTGGGTGTTTTTAGTTGTGTCAGGGGTCGTTATTCAGTTTGAATACCCATGACATGAGACGCCACACATTTTCTTTTTTCAGAATGCCGTTAGTCATAAGATTTCATTTTCTGCTGCACAGATTCAAGACACTTTGTGCAAGATGCAGATAAGCAACTTCTTTTCTTGGTGTCCTTCATTTTTTTAATCTGTGAACATAGAGACGATATGCGTTGCCAAGAAGCTCCAGTTTTGTCTCATCTGCCCAAAGGACATTCTCCCAGAAGCTTTGGGGTTTGTCAATATGCATTGTACCAAATTCCAGTCTAACCTTTTCATGATTTGCTTTAAACAGTGGTGTTCTCCTTGGCTATCGCCCATGAAGTCCACTTTAGCACAAACTACGACAGATGGTGCAATCGTATACAGACCGCTCTCAGTGACGGAAAACAGCCAAAGAGAAGTTTGATCCGCAGGCAAAAGCGGAACCTCGTACCGTGCAAGGCAACATGAAAGAGGGTTCTGAAAGACTGAGTTCCTGGTGCCGTGGGCTTCTATACAAGCCCTGGTCACCCGGGATCGCGAATGACATTTGTTCGAGTGTATTCTTGACCTGTGTGTGTGCGTAAAGGGATAGTTTGCGCTCTAAGCAATGCCTCTGTCGTACAACTTAATGTTACAGTAGCTTCAATTTGTAAAAAGAAAAAAAAACAATTCTCTACTTTTACGTACAGTTCATTTGTATAAAACGTTTAAGTCTAATATCTGTATTTAAAAACGTATAAATGTTTGTTTTCAAACGTTGATTTAGGCAGAGCTGGGCACTCGACCATTTTTTGCACGTCAGTCCCCCGCCCTCTGGCTGCGATCTCGGTATGGTTCCGTCCTCGACTCTCCGGCCTTATTCATAAAAAAATATCGGCCCCAGGCAAGTGAATAGCAACATAACTGCTGTTATGTCAACGTTAAGTGATAACTTAAATATAGAAAATGGTTTGAAAATGACTTGCTAATTTCTGGAAAGAATTACATTTTTTTACCATTTTATTTTTGAAAAGCAGTATTGAGGAATGTGCATCAATTAATTGCATTTCATAAAATGGTCATGAATAGTGTTTTTCATGTCAGCTGAGGAGACCATTCCAGAGCTTGGTGCGTCTTTCACCCGTAGTCAGCTGGGATAGGCTATAGCACCCACCCACAACCCTGAGTGGCGGCATGGTGGACGACTGGTTAGTACGATGGCCTCACAGTGCAGAGGTCGTGGTTCGAGTCTGGCTGCGGCCTTCCTGTGTGGCGTTTGCATGTTCTCCCCATGCCTGCGTGGGTTTCCTCCGGGTGCTCCGGTTTCCTCCCTCATTCCAAAAACGTGCATGGCAGGTTGATTAGACACTCTAAATTGTCCCTCGGTATGAGAGTGAGCGTGAATGGTTGTTTGTCCTGTCTTCAATATTTATGCTTGCTTATTCTTGTGTGTGCTCAATACCAACTTTGGTCAAGCCATGGATTCCTTCATTGTGACATGAAACCAAACGATGGCCAATTTGGAACACAAATTGAGGAGCAACTGCTTGGGTTGAGTGTTTGCTTATCGTGTAGTGAAAGTCATATACAATTAGAAATGTCAATAAGAGTTTTCAACAATTTTTTTCTGCTTATACTACATTGCTCTTTCTTTACTTTCTCTACTGTTATGCTACATTCACACTAAACCCGTTTGAGCAGTTTGTTTCGCTTAATTCGCTGGCGTTTCATTGCGCAGGTGTTCCGGAACACGGCCGCTCATTCACGCACAGGTGGAGGGTCTTCACTTGTGATGACGCCATCTTATAGCAAAAGTGCTCTGACAAAGCAAAGAAAAAAGGTCTTGAACTTGCATTGTGCACACCCTGTGCTAAAGCTAATGTAAGCAATAATGCCGTCTTGGTTAAAGTTCACAAGCTGTAAAAAAGAAAAAAGAAAAAAAAAGAAGTAAAACATACAAGGTACGCCAAGCTCCTTGCTCACTTGTCTCTGAGCCTGGTCATATTTTTTTTTAATTTTTTCAATTAGGCATGTTTTGGTCCACCTACAATTTAAGTCCCACGCGAAGGGGAACCTAAAACGTCCAATGATTCACTCGATACTCAATGCGTGCGTGCATTAGCAAGTAAGTACCTCAATATTAACTGTTTCCAATTATTAGCCAAACACAGCATCGTGAACTACATAAACCAGAATAGTTTGCTAAGATACCGAGATGACAAGAGTTCAATACGCACCTGCCCCTCTGCAATATTGGTAACAACATTAACAAGCAAGTGAAAAGAAATGGAAAACACATAAATGTAAGTAATATTTATTGATTTTCCTGATAAAGACACTGATGGCGTTCTATACTTTGGTACTATTGTGTTTTGAGTTGCTGGTAAATGCTTGCCATGGAGCTGTTTGCCAGACCCAAATTGCGTCACCGATGTTAGAACTATTACAACTAAGAACTATTATTTTCATGCTAATGACACTTGAGATTCAGAGCAAAATAGGACCACTGCCGCAAGAGGATAAGTAGTATGGTGGCTATGTATTGGTACTGAACATTCACTATAATATCAAAATGCCACCCAATTTAAGAACAAGCATTTAATTAATAACTGCCAGAAAATAACCGGAAACAACAGTAACTTTTGTTTGACATGCCTGAAAGAAGACAATTCAATTAAACCTGACAGCAAAGAAAAAATATTTTTGCCTTCCTGCGGTGTAAAAACTGTCAAAAATAAGATTAGACAGTCTGTCCCTTGTAGTGCTTCTTGATGTTTCATGGCATGCAGCTGGTTCAGATGGAGGCTGCGGGTCAAGGTCATTTCCTGCAATATCCCCATCAGGATCCAGTGTGGACCCTTTGTTAATTCATACAATGTGCAAAAATGCACAGAAGGCGATGACCTGAGGTGCGATTTTGCGCGAAGGGACATAACCTACCCACAATGCGTGATCTGCATGCAGGGAGGGGCTGCTTTCGCGTGTCACATTGGAGATGAATGATAACCTGAATGACTCAAGCAAAGCAAGTTGAAAGACGTGGAAGTAAATGAACAATTGTCACGTCTGCTTACACTACCAGCATGCGGGTTGAAGTGATGACGTAGCAGCTTTCAGTACGTTCCCATTTCTTGTAGGTGATTTTTTTGTTTGTTTGTTTTCAACAGTTTGTCGTGGCGTTCCCAAAGGGTAGGGGAAAGACAAAGATATAGTTTTAAGAGGAAGAAATGGGATTGTGCTTAAATATTGGTGAGTGTGTATATGTGTGTGGTGCAAGGATGGGGTCTGGACACACCCATAGAGAGGCCAATGCCAAAGTCTCCAATGTGGATGTCACAGTCTAAAAAAATGCTTCACGTGTGAAATAAATGTTGAGTTAATGTGCTCAGTGAAGGTTTGCAGTTCTGGGCTTTTGACTTTATCCCTTTTGTCACCCACATATCTCTAACAATGGTGCAGAGTTGTTCCCTTAAACAGCCTTTAAAAAATCTTAGAGGTTACACACAGTGCAGAGGCCACCTCATGAAGCACCCATAATGGAGGAAGATCCTCAAATTATTCAATTTGAATTCAACATTCAAACATTATTTATTTATTTTTTTACTGACTGTCCCCCATGGTGCCAACATAAGAAAAAAATACGAACCCATTTTCTCCGGGTTATCTGGTTTTCCTCCCACATTCCAAAAACATGTGCGCTAGGTTGATTGAACACTCTAGATTGTCCCTAGATATGAGTGTGCGCGTGAATGGTTTGTGAAGAGTTCACCCTCCTGAGGATTAGCAGTTCAGATAATGAATAGATGTTCAACCTATATTTAATTTAATACAGTGCAAAGATAAGACATTTCATGTTCAAACTGATAAACTGGATTGTTTTTACCAAAATAATCATTTAGTTAGATTTTTATGGCTGTAACACATTCCGAGAAAGATGAAACAACGTCATGACTACCACTGTGTTACATTCTTTTAACATCAAATAAACGTTTAGGAACTAAAGACACTAATTGTTGAAGCTTTCTATTTGTAATTCTTTCCTATTCTAGCATGATGTACAGCTTCAGCTGTTCAACAATCTGGAGTCTCCATTGTCATATTTTCTGCTTCATAATTTACCACACATTTTGCATGGGAGACAAGTCTAGACTGCAGGCAAGCCAGTCCAGTACCCACACTCTTTTACGACAAAGCCTGGCTGTTGTCACACGTGCAGAATGTGACATTGTC